>NC_083335.1:110514888-110841249 GCF_963455315.2 Globicephala melas
CCTCAAGGGCTTAGTCATTCTTTTAAAGGTTGTGCCCTGCCCCCTTCCCTCCTGTCTCAAATCCACTGTGAGTCAAGAGTCAAGATGAAGTAGAAGGTTTCTTGCTTGGAGCACACCTAATAATATCTCCCCTTGCCGTGGTTATATTTGTGAGACTTGTACTTTTTAGTTTTGGTTTGAGCAAGATGAACAAAACATTTGGAAGAGGTTAAGTGCATGGGGGATTTTGCTGATGACGGACCATAATGAAAGTGATTTGGGAGTTGAAGAAAGACAGAATATGGGGTGAAATTAGGTCAGTTGCTCCGAAATTTATTTTTACCATGACCCACAGTATGAAATACGGTTTACAGCATGACCCAGCATACACACATAGACATATATAATGGAAATAAAGATTTCATATGAGCAATACTTAATCTTTACTACATGCATCACATTCTATTTCCTATTTTATTTTCTCCTCTTCTGTCCTATTCTGTTGCATTTTATTCTGTTCTCTTTTATTCTATTTAATTTTTAATATGTTGGTCAAGTTTCTCTAGATTGACTTTACAGCCCACTACTGGGTTCCAATATGTGGTTTGAAAACACTGGGTTAGGAGCCATGTGGGTTTGGGAATTGGAGGAAAGAGAGGTGACTTGGGGTTCTGGGCTTCAGACAACAGAGATGGAGGCTGTATTATTTTGCTAGGGTTGCCATAACAAGGTGCAGCAGAGTGGGTGGCTTTAACAATAGAAATTTATTTTCTCACACTTCTGGAGTCTGGAAGTCCGAGATCAAGTGCTGGCAGAGTTGGTTGCTCCTGAGCTTGTGGATAGCCACTCTCTTGCTGCTTCTTCACATGATTGCTCCTCTGGTGTCTCTTCCTCTTCTTTTTTTTTTTTCTTAGAATTTTATTTATTATTTTTAAATAAATTTATTTATTTATTTAATTTATTTTTGACTGCGTTCGGTCTTCGTTGCTGCCTGTGGGCTTTCTCTAGTTGCGGCGAGCAGAGGCTACTCTTTGTTGCGGTGTGTGGGCTTCTCATTGCGGTGGCTTCTCTTGTTGCAGAGCACAGGCTCTAGGCTCACGGGCTTCAGTAGTTGTGGCACGTGGGCTCAGTAGTTGTGGCTCGCGGGCTCTAGAGTGCAGTCTCAGTAATTGTGGCGCATGGGCTTAGTTGCTCCGCGGAATGTGGGATCTTCCCGGACCAGGGGTCGAACCCGTCACCCCTGCATTGGCAGGTGGATTCTTAACCACTGCGCCACCAGGGAAGTCCCTCAGGTAATTTCTTTCAGGAAGATTCCTAAAAGTGGAATCACACAGTCAAAAGGTATAAACATTTTAGAGCGTCTTGATATATAACGCAAATTCTTCTTACCAAAGATGGTTCCAACTTTCACTTTGAGCTGCAGTGTAGGAGAGTAGAAAGGGCACATTCCTGCGTTTCTAAGGGTAGGTGGCTGGTGGCTGCACTGACTGCTGGAGTTACAACCAGAAAGCCCTGGTTTAACCCTGACTTGCCAACTATGTGACCATGTGGGTCACTTACTTTTAGAAGACCTGGTTTCTTCAGTGTCTAATGGGACTAGTGACACCTTCTCAAAGAGCTATTGGAATGAATACCTGAGAAATTGCACATGTGAGGCTTACTTCACACCCCCTTTCAGTGCTGCTTGGAGACTAGTTAATCTTGGAAATGAATGAGAGTTTACATTTTAATGACCAGTGATGGTCTAGTGGATAACCCTTCCCAACAATCTTCACCAGAGCAGACTACATGGGAACAATCTCTTCTCTTCCATTCCCTTCCCTTCCCTTCTTTGTGACTGGCCGAGCACAGAGGCTGGAGGTGGGGCTTCCCCAGAACCCCTAGACCACATCACACCAGTACTGCCTGCCCTGCCTCCTAGTGGAGGGCCCTTCCATCCCACTTTGGTAGAGTAATAAGCCACATGGTAGATGCAAAACTTTGGACTAACATTTCTGGTTTAGAAATGGTTTCACTGTTTTGAATTCGGCTGAATACCACACTTGCCAACAATAGCAAAGTAAGAATACAATTCAGCACCTCATTAATCCCAACATTATCACATGTGTGGTTTTCATTTCACATTTAATATTTATCTTTCTCAAGAGAAAGCCAGGACCAAGTTAGGCAGGTTATAGTCATCCAACCTGAAAGTCAGGAAGACACTGGTGGAGGGGGAGAGGCAAGGGTTTCTGGGGGAAGCAAAGACTGGCTGACTTTAGTTCATGTCCTGATGGGTAACACTCATGATCATTTTTATGGACTACAACAGTGAAGTGGATTTTTGGACTGACTAAACTAAAATTATGGGAAGCATGAATAAATTTAGTCTCTGAGCCTTTGAATCTACCCACCTATTTATTCCCAGCAACCACAGCTTCAAATCACAGAACCTTGTTAGTAGCACGTTAGCTCTAAAGTGGATCTGAGAGACAACCTTCTTGTTTTCCAGATGAGAAAACTGAAGTTCAGAGAAGTTACGTGACTTGTTCAATATCACGTGAGCTATTAAGGGCAGAGCCAGGCTATAGCTGAGGCCTCTTATGTTGCTTAGTTCCACATGGCACACCGTCTCCCTCCCTCTGTCTGCATTTGTGAAATGTTTATCATTACAGTACCTATTGTGGTTTAAACAAACCAGAAAGCAATTGGAAAATCAGTGGTTTAATTCCTCCAGAGAATTTAAGTTAAATTCCAGTATACGAAACTACAGGAGGACTTTCACCTGCGGAATTTGTTCCAGTTGGGCTGCTAAGAGCCCTAGCTCTGGAGTGAAAGAACTGGGGATGAAAAAGCTGTTTCTAATCTAGTCATAGAAAATTGTGGGTCAAATGCTGGGGAGGGTATGGGCAGATTAAGATCCCGCAAGCCGCGAGGCACGGCCAAAAAAAAAAGGGAGAGGGGTTTGGACTTTTGTTCCCACTTATAAGGTGGGGTAATAGTTAAGGATTCAGAGCAGGGGGAACAACAGATCCAAGCAATGCTTTAGGAGGAGGGATGATCTGGGAGCAATGGGTGGTAAGGAAAGACGAAAAAGTGATTGCAGGCCAGAGGCCAGGTGGGGAATGTATAAAATCATCAAGGAGAGAAGTGGGGAAGACCTGCCTAGAGTTGCAGAACCAGGAATTATCTCCATTTGGGATCTTTCCAGAAGCAGACTCCGAGACAAGGATTCAGTTGCAAATAGTTTCTTTGAGAGGTGATCCTAGGAAACCCTGGTTGGGGAGAGGGGGAGTGAGACAGGGAAAGAAAGGAAGACACTGACAGGTCTTTTAGCAAGCCAGTTAGTGGAGTGGGCAACTGAAGGTCAATCCCGCTGGGGAGCTCTGGGATACAGAGGAGAGCATGCCTCGGGGTTGTCCCCACAAGGGACCAGGAAGGTGGAGGATTCATTCACCCATTCCCCATCCACCATTGGTTTCGAACTGCTTCCAGAAGCGCTAACTCTCCAACACTCTGGGCTTGCCCTGCTTATGGGCCAAATGTGCTCCAACAAAAAATGCTCTCAGGATCCAGGAGTGGAGAGGTGAATGTCAAGGGAACACCAGCAGTCTGATATACGGACACCTGTTTCTCCTTGGAGATACTCAAGCAGTCCTGGATATTGTAGACAGGACTTAGCACTCTGTACATAGTTGGGTGGGAAGACCTCAAACTTGACCTTTTCTAAGTTCTGTGATGCCTTTGTCTTCAAAAACAGGCCACCCTGCCTATGAGCGCCCACTACATTCTTGCCTGTATCTAATCCCAGGTTTTAATCCATGCCCCTTTAAAAATTCTACTCCATGATACAAATTTCCTTGAAGAACATGTGATTAGTGTTTTGTTGGGTTTTTTTGGTGGTGCCGCAAAGCATGTGGGATCCTAGTTCCCCGACCAGGGATCGAACCCATGCCTTCTGCGTTGGAAGCACGTAGTCTTAACCACTAGACCACCAGGGAAGTCCTGTGATTAGTGTTTTCCATGTCTTTTATGGAATTGTATTTTTAAAACACTTCTCTAATGAGATTACAAAAGACTGGAAATTATAGTAATGAAGGTATTAGTCAGGCACGTGATACCCAAGGTAGGAAAGAAGAACACGTTAACTCAACCTGCCTTAACTTGCTTCAGTGAAGCTGGCAACAGGCAAGCTATCTGTCGCCATCATTTACCAGAATTAATTCAAAGTCTGGCTAGGGTTCAATCCCGCATAGAAATTGGCCAGGACTTCAAATTGGAAACCATTCATCATTAAAACCAGTATGACATATTTTCTTTTTAGAACCACACAACTCAAAATTTAAGAAATTTGAGGAATTTCTGGAAAATTCTACAGTAAGTCAATGACGTTTATTTCAAGAAGACAGAAGTGACTTTCTTAGGGAAACAATAAGTTGTTTGCATTTATGGACCTTAAAACGGACCTTTCTGTCTCCTTCTGTTCGTTTAGTAAGGGGGTAGGGAGTGGGAAAGTGCTAACGGCTCCCAGGATGGATTTTTGAGTGCTGAGGTCCACCCAGTGAACTCCGGAGCCAAGTAACCAACCCTTGAAAATACGTTTACATCATGAGTAGAAACGCCAAACACCAGATGGCCTTCCTGAGAGGGAATAAATGTAAAGTCCAGGATGAAAGCAAGCACGGCGTCTCTGGAAGAGGCAGCTTTTCCTTCATTGTTATTTGCCCCTTTCCTTTGACCGCAGACCCATGCAGCCTCTCAGGGTTTGGTTTGGAAGATTGGAGGCGGCTTCTGTTACTTTTACACCCAGCTGGAGTGGCCTGGGTGTTGACCCAAAGCTGGGTGAAGCCGTTTTCATGAAACTAGTAAATATTTATTGAGCACCTACTAAGTGCAAGGAACTGAGTCAAATGTTACATGGTTTATAAATGTCTGTCCTGGAGGACCTTAGACTTTGGAAGGGGAGATAAGGCTCACAGATAAAGAACTCTAAAAAGTCAAGAGGAATAAATGCTCCTCCTCTGTTCCAACTTCCCTTTGTACTTGTAACTGTTAAAACAATCATAACAATATTAATAATGATAGGAACCCATTTATAGAACACTTTCAGTAGTCTAGACTCTGTGAGGTGAGAGTTATTGCTCTCTTATTGTACAGATGTGGAAACTAAGGCACCTGCCCAAGTTCACACAGCCAGTTAGTGTTGGAAGTGAGATCCAAATCCAAGCAGTCTGGTTGCAGAGCCCACACTCTTAACAACTATACTTCCTACCACACAATAATGTTTTTACTATTAAGTTGTTCGTGTACACAGCTGTTTCCCAGTTATTCTGGAAAGTTCTATGAGGTAGGAGACTTGTGTTTTCATTCTTGTGTTCGAGCACTTCCCACAGAGCCTGGTCCCAGAAGCTTCTCAGTAAATACTGAATGAATGAATGGTTGAACCTGAAGCACGGGTGAGGCTCCGTGGCTGTTCAGAGAAGGAAAAAATGACATTTATTAATAGGCATGAGGGAAGGCTGCATGGAAGAAGTGGCCTTCGGTCTCTGCTGTGATGGGTGGATAGGATCCATGGAGCTGGAGGAACGTTTTTCAATTCTGTACTGCAGATGCAGACCTTTGGTCACTTGGGAGGTTGCTGGCTGGTTGGAGGGCCTATAGCCTGTGACATAGCAGGCCTGCTCCCCAGAAGGAATGGACATTCCACTGCCAAGTGCCTAGAGCCATGGGCCCATCTGCCTCCAGAGGCTGGGGGACTGCTGGAGACAGAGCGAGGGGACAGATACCCCACAAATGGAGGACTGAGCATGTGGGAGGCCAGGGAGTGAGAGGCAGCACCACCTGGCTGTGCTGTGCTGGGTCCCACCCTGGAGCCCCAGGACTCTGGACAGAGGCATTGCTAGTTCATGGAATGTGTACACAGGGACTGCTGCTGCCGGGAAGGACCCGTCAAAGTGAATCACGGGTGCAACGGGCCAGGGGATGCCATGCCCAGTGGAGCCCACCTGGTGGTGCTGATGGTGGGGTGCATAGCAGCAAAAAAGGATATTGGCAGATTGAGAAAAGCCCAGACAGAGTCCAGGCCTGAGCAGGAATCACGTGGCTCTGAGAGATGTCCCATCTGTTGGGACTGGGTGAGCTCTTGAGCGACCTTACTTGGATTGGTAACTTTGGTAAATCAGACCTCAACGGCGCTTAATATATTTGTGATGAAGGGAACCATTCACAGGGGGCCTGTGGAGAATCCAGTCATGGTCCAAGGCTAACTCCAGGGGCTGATCCCTGGATTGTGTAAGCTGCATTGACAAAGAACCCAAACAGAATTGCTTAGGGACTCATAATGCTGTAGGGTTGATGGGAGACTCTTGGGGCTCTGCTTGGTTGTTTACCCCCCCCAATCGCAAATTTGGATTGTGTGAACTACTGTGGAGAGGTGACTCTCAGTGTTAAGTGGCTGGCTGTGTGTAGGAAGCAGCAGGGAATGCAGTTGGACAACCCCAGACACAAAATATAGGCTCCGTAGTTTTAACCTCCTGTTTAATGACATCTCAACTTGGCAATATCAGTAAAGCCCGGGCAGAGTGGTTAGACAGAACTGGAGGTACTTACTCAGAACCTGAAATTCTTCACCCTCACGGTCCCACTCTCTGATGGCATCCTCCCTCTCCCAGTGTCCACAGCAACTGTTTCAAAGTTTCACAGCACACTTGAAGTCCTCTACTTTCAGCATGTGACATTCTCACACAACACAGAAAATATGGTCTCGTCTTGCATCCACCTGGGCAAGGTCGCCCCTTCCTTTCTACTTCTTTGGTTACTCGATTCTCCTGCATCTTCAACCCCCATAACTCCTCTGCCTTTTATTCATCTAAGATATAAACACTTTCAAATCAAACTCTCTCTTTACTTTCTCTCCCATCTCGCCACAGCCAATTTTTTTTCCTTCCCTTTCGATCCAGCTTCTTTATTATGATCTTCACTTCTGCTCCCATTCATTATTCAAACCACTTCAGTTTGTCTTCAGCCCCTAGCCGGTCCCAGCAACCGCTCACACTAAGGCAGTTAAGGAGCTCATTGCCAAATCCGGTTCACACCATGGTGCTGGCCATTGCCTCCTTTTCAGAACTCGCCTCTCTTGACTTACGTGATGCCATGTTCTCCTCCTGTCCCTCCTGCCCTTTGATTGCTCTTCCTTCGTCTTCTTCATGGGCTTCCCATGGTTGCCACCTCTCTCCTTAAATATTGCTGCTTTCCAAGCTCCTGTCCTCGGTCTTTCGGTCACCTCTCCTCCCCTCACTTCTCCTCCCTCTTCACACCTCTTCTTTCACTGCCTCACTTCTCATTCCCACTTTTCTCTTTTTATTCCTCTCTCCACCCAGTTCTTTCTCCATAGATAAGTCCATTCCCAAGATTTCAACTACACCCATGTGTGGATGGCCCTCGCCTCTGCCATTTATATTCTCCTGCCAGGAATACCCTCCTGAACTCCAGACCCATGGGGTCAACCCATCTGGACAGTTCCACTTGGATACACCCACACTCAGCATGTCTGAAACTGAACTCACCTTCCACAAAATTCTCTCTCCTCCGTGATCTCCCATCTTGAGGAGCAGTGCTAGTGTCCAGCCTGTTACCCAAGTCAGAAAGCCCAGAGACCTGGCGGTGTCTCTTCACTACTTCCTCTCCTTTCCCCCTTCATACATGGAGCTGCCAATATCTAGAGGGTCTTCCTGTCCCCTCTGTCATTTCAATCCCCCACTTTCCATAGCTCTTTTTTCTCCCCTGGATCCCAGCACTGGTCCAACCCATCCTCTGTCAAGTACCCCTTTGGAAATGAACATCTGTTAGATCATTTCCCTGCTTTCTGTCCTCATGTGGTTCCAAATGCTCCAGACCTCTGAGGGCTCTGGTCTCTGCCCAACCCAACATGCCACACTTGCCTGGCTCCCTCCTCACCTGGCTCCCTTCTCGCTCCCCTGCCATTGTTCCTACCTGAAACACTCTCCTTCTTTTTCCTTACTTCCCCTTCTTCGAACTTGATCTCCTCTCCTCTGGAAAGTCTTCTCCAGCCTTTCTCTCCCTACCCATCTCCAGGCTGGACTAGCTGCCCCCTATTCTGCCCACCGCCCCCTGCCCATTTCTAGTGTAATCCTCAGCACACTGCTGAGTTTCTTTGTCTTCCATTATTGGTCTTATGTGTAACCTGACCTTGTTAACCTGCGTACTCTAGCATCGAGTACAATACTTGACACATACTCAGTAATGTTGTTAGATCCATGCAAGAAAAATCCTGGACACCATGCTTGAGAGGGCCATAGATATCCCAAACACCGCCCCCCCCACCCCAGAAAAGAAGTATTAAATACTGGGGCACCTCTGTCATGAGGAATTCATTGCTCAGCCTGGCACAGCACAACCTGTAACTTAAAACATTTATACTCTCATGACTAACACTGTTCGGGCTCAAGGGAAATGCTTCTGCACATCTCTCATCCTGTGGCCTTAAAACAAAAGGCAGCTGTGTCCAACTGCTGTAAGAGTTCATGGTTACACAGCAATTGGCCTAAAAAAACATCTATAGCTTTGGAGTACACGGAAGATTTCAGTTGTGGAAATGCCTAGATAAGAGAAAACCCAAGTTAATTAATTAACGTTCCTTGTCAAATATAATGGATGTAATGGATCCTTGCATAATGAAATATTGCTTCCGGCAGTCCCAGGCATCCAACTGTTTCCTTCCCTTCTCGATTCAAAAATATTTGTGAGTTAGCATGGTGTTCACTGTGGTTGCACATGGTGGCTGGCAAACAGTTCACAATATTGAACAATTCATTAGTCTTAATTTTGTGTTTTTGTGTATGCATAGATAGATGAAAAATGTGTGAAGCATGAATGACACTGATTTTATTTTGGTAAGGCTGCACTAAACTTTCTTTTTTTAAAATTTTTATTGAAATATAGTTTTACAAAGTTGTGTTAGTTTCAGGTATACAGCAAAGTGATTCAGCTACATATATTCTTTTTAGAATATATATATTCTTTCCCATTATAGGTTATTACAAGATATTGAGTATAGCTCCCTGTGCTATACAGTAGGTCCTTGTTGGTTATCTATTTTATATATAGTAGTGTGCATATTTTAATCCCAAACTCCTAATTTATCCCTCTCCCCCTTTCCCTTTGGTAACCATAAGTTTGTTTTCTATCTCTGTGAGTCTATTTCTGTTTTGTAAATAGGTTCATTTGTATCATTTTTTCAGATTCCACATATAAGCAATATCACTTGATATTTGTCTTTCTCTGTCTCACTTACTTTACTTAGTATCATAATCTCTAGGTCCATCCATGTTGCTGCAAATGGCATTATTTCATTCTTTTTTTATATGGCTGAGTAATATTCCGTTGTGTATATATACCACATCTTCTTTATCCATTCATCTGTCGATGGACACTTAGGTTGATTCCATGTCTCAGCTATTGTAAATAGTGCTGCAATGAACATTGGGGTGCATGCATCTTTTCAAATTATAGTTTTCTCCGGATATATGCCCAAGAGTGGGATAACTGGATCATATGGTAACTCCATTTTTAGTTTTTTAAGGAAGCGTGAATGATACTGATTTTATTTTGGTAAGGCTACACTGCACTTTCTTTATGAAGCATTCTGTGCTTTAGGAAAACCATCATTTTATTATTAATCTCAAATCACTTAGTTGCAATGACTTTTAAATAATTCCATTCATGCAATGATTTGTTACTAGTTCATTGCAATGTGCGTGTGGTAAGTGTGCAGTATGTTGATATTCATAAATTCAAAGGTTTTTAGAGAATGGAGAGACAATAAAATTGAATAAGCTTCCTAACATTCCTTTAAAATATCTTCAACATGAATCTTTTGAATATGAAAGAGAACAACAAAGAAATAATTTCAATAATGAACTGCAGCCTGTTACATGTTCTGGTAGTGGCAAAAATCACAAACAGCTTGAAACATCCTTTGATTTCGGGTAAGAATCAGTTCAAAGTAAAATAATTTGTAATTCCACAATTAAAAACCGCTTGATTATTTCAACAAAAAATACAAGTAGCTTATTATTCCTACTTACATAATGTTAGGGGCAAATGGACTCAAAAGTTGTATCACTAAAATATGGAAGTGCCAAACATGCATTTTTATCAAAACGGCAATTATGTTCTGTTAAAACTCATGGTTCCAAAAAAAAATGCACAGTCATCAATCACAAAAAATTTGAAATAACATCAAGAATCAATTCCATAAAGCTTTTGAAATAGTAAAAACATTCCAAAAATATTTAATCAAAAAGTCAAAAAAGCAAGTAAAAAACATTTAGAAAACAATCAGAATTTTAAACGTTGTCTACTGTGTAGTTAAAAATAATCAAGCTTCTTCAGAAAGGAAAATTTTATGAGAACTTCAAAGAAAGAATAATACTGATATAAGCATATAATGCAATCTAGACTTAAAGTCCTTCTTATTATAAAACTTATTTAGTAAAATGAGAAAGTAATTTTCAGGAAAACATGAAACAAGAAGATACAAATTTTAATAATCATCAAAGGTGCTCTAGCTAGTCACATAAAAGAATTTTAATGACATACTTAAATTATGAAATTCAAGACTAAATATAGTTTAATGAGTTTTGTTGATATCCAAAAACCAAAAGGAGTAATATATTAAACTCTACTGTTGGTGCTTGGGAAAAAATATTTAAAGGACAAATATTTACAGGAAAATCTTATTGCTTGATAAAAAGAATGGAACTTCGGTCAAAATTTTAGGAAACTTTCTGTATATTTTAGTTTGGAAATAAGCCACTGCATTCGATTATTTTGGATGATGCAATAAAAAGGTAAATTAGTAGAATAGAGATTGTTCTCTGGGCCCATGTGCCAAATCTGGCCCGCTGCCTGATTTTGTATGGCCTGTGAACAAAAGAAGAAAAATATTTTGTGACATGTGAAAATTATATAAAATTCAAATCCCAGGGCCTTCCCTGGTGGTGCAGTGGTTAAGAATCCGCCTGCCAATGCAGGGGACACAGGTTCGAGCTCTGTCCCGGGAAGATCCCACATGCCTCAGAGCAGCTAAGCCCGTGCGCCACAACTACTGAGCCCAGGTGCCACAACTACTGAAGCCCACGCACCTAGAGCCAGTGTTCCACAACAAGAGAAGCCACTGCAATGAGAAGCCCGTGCACCACAACGAAGAGTAGCCCCCGCTCGCCGCAACTAAAGAAAGCCCGTGTGCAGCAACAAATACCTAACTCAGCCAAAAATAAATAAATAAATAAGTTAATTAATTTAAAAAATTTTCAAATCCCACTGTCCATAAATACAGTTTAATTGGAACCCAGCCCCGCCCATTCATTTACAAATTTGTGACCGCTTTCATGATACAACAGCAGAGTTGAATAGTTACTACAGGCACCCTGTGTCCTGCAAAGCCTAAAATAGTGACAGAAAAAGTTTAACAACTGCCAAAGTAAAACACTGAAAATCCTTTCTCCATAAATTTTATAATATGCTGCCATACAAAAATAATAATTGGAAATAATTAAATAAATTGTCTGAAAATCTGGAAATTGAAAGTAATGAAAATGAGAATATTTTGATCTCCTGGGGCAGTCTGTAGGGCTAGAAGCTGCAAAAGCAGTTTGGAGAGGATAGCTAGCCTTGTACCGTCACGTTAATTGAAATTATTAAATGGAATTAATTAAATATTCTGAGATGTCAATAACTTTCTTCAGCTCTACAAGCAAGAAAAGTTTTGATATTAAAGCTGGCAGATTAATTTGATGAAAGGGAAAAGTTATTGAGTATATAAAATAAAATAAATCAAAGTGTAAAGAGGTGGATGATATTATTAGAGATAGAGAATTAGGACATCCCTTTGAAACTAAGTAAATGTCAATTCCAAGAAGAGCTACCATTCACTTGCCTTAAAAATTATTTTAAAATGGTTGTGTTGTTTAATGACAAATATGAGGGAAAACTTCCTAATGTTAAAACCTGAAATTTGACCAAATGATGTTTATGAATCTCTTTGAAGTAGAACAAAAAGTGTTTAAATGAAGACCTTTAGCAGTAATAGCCCATGTCGAACAAAAGACCACACTAAGATTTTCTGAAAATCACCAAATAATTTAGAAATTAAATTTTTTGATGAATGATTTAATAAGCAGCTTTATACTATATAAACATATAGATTTTAGAGAATGAAAGGATTTATAAGCATTTCATTCTTATTAATGTTATATACTATATATCAATATACCAAATAATGTCTTTACCTACATGTATTACATTTCTATATCTGCAGCTCTATGTTACTTTACCTGTTGTGAAATATTTTGACCATGGCCCCTAGGCCCACACACAGTCCATACTAGTTTTCTGTCCTGGCCTCACCTTTCGAATGGCACACATGAAATTGACTTGGCAGCTCTGACCGTGGCTCCAGTCAAGAACTATTCTGGTTCTCCCCTGCAACTGGCTGCACAGCCTCAGACTGCCTTGAGTCACACCCGTTTTAATTCAGTGCAGGCCTCAGACAGTCTCAACAGGGCCTGAGTAGTTGAAGGAAGCCCGCTTACTCCCTTTCTGCCTATATCAAAGCTTACAGTCTGGGAAGCATCTGAACTCTTGGTCAAAATGCTCTTTTCCCAGGGGCCATTTTTATTTCATATCTCGCAGAAGGAAAAACTCTATTCCTCTATAGAAGAATTTCAGGCATCAAAGGCAAGTGGGGAAGAATTTTGGGAGCTGAAGAATCTAGAATCCTAATGTTTTATGAGTCCACCTGTAAGTCAAACGAGAAAAAACTTGGACTTTTAACATATTATTTTTCCAGAGCGGGAAAGAAGAAGCTTCTCTACATCCTCTGGTTTCTGATTTATCATTTGGATGGATCTTATGAGTGTACAGGCCTAAATGAGGTGAACTTGCTGACTGATACATCACTTGTTATGTCATGGAGTATAAAGTCATGAGGTTTAATGGAAAAAGACAGCTTGAAAAGACATCTGTGTAAGCCAGCTTTTAGAATCATGTTCAAGAGGTCTTAAATCTTGACATTGATTGATAAACTGGCTATAACTTCAAACAAATAAGTACGTCTATATTTTCAATAGTCCATACAATAAAAATAATCGCTAGTGTTAACTGGCTGCTCGTCTATGCCAGATGTTGTGTTAAGAATTATATATGCAATCTCATTTAATCCTCAAAACAAATTTAGGAGATAGGTACTATTTTTATCCCCATTTACACATTTTACAACATGCTGAGTATTCTCTGCTTGAATCCCTCTTCCTAATCCATTTTTGGCCCATCCGGGTCCTACTCTGTGCCCCAGGCCTCCCTTATCCTCTGGATTCTGTTTGGGTTCGGCCATTGGGAGTCACCACCGGAGATTGGAGGGTGGGAGCTGGAAACACCAGTTTTTCCCTTTCTCCTTTCCAACCCAAGGGTAGTAAGCTTCCCGCTGTTGCTGGTCTCTGAGCACCCTGACATCTCTTGGTTCCCTTAGCCCTGAACGCACTTCCAGAAATAGTCTCTTCACTAAATTGTCTTCATAGATCCCAGCTGAGTGTGCCTTCTGTTTCCTGCTGGAACTCTGACAAGTTAATATTTGATCTCTGAACTCCCTGCCAAAGATCCTGTCCACTTAACTTCTTCACTTACTGCCTTCTTCTAAATGCTATATTTTTGTTTGTTTGTTTGTTTGGAAATGTCTGTTTGGCTTTATTTGAAGGGAGCTGATCTTACCTATAAAGTTACCCATTTTTCAGGTGGGCATCGATTATTTCGACCCTTCACTGTAGGAACCATCTTCTGTAGCTATATTTACATATTCATGGGTATCAGTCCTCTCCGTGGTATTACTACTTCTTATTCGCCAGTGTGTGGTTAGAAAGTCTCAAGGGCTGGCATTCAGCTTGACACAAGCACACATTTTAGTAACTGGCAAGCAGTTTTTATGCCTTTAAACCAAAATAAACATTTGGGGGCATTTCTGGAAAATGTGATTAGGCAAATTTCACTAAGATGCTGTTCATGGCTTTAGCCAGGTTGTGTGGAGAAGGATTTTCTTTATTGGCAGCTCAAGGAGTTCAGCAGCTCAATTGCACTCTTTGGAAAACTTGAATATTTACAATATAATTTTATAAATGGATAAATGTTCTTGTGTCTGGGCAAATTAATATGCTTTTAAAATCAGAGCAGAGATTGGAAATAGAGGCTTGAGTTGCAGCTTCACACTGGCTCCCAATTTCTTAGCAGTGAAGTAAGAAAATATATTTAAAAACTTGTCCGGGGATCTATATGCCTAGACGTAACTCAGTATTAAATAATGTGTAAGACAACCACACATATAATAGATTTTAAATAACACATAAATGTAATCCAATTTTCCTTTTCACAACCCTCATGATTCATATTTTCTTAGCCACTGGCATTCTTACATACAGTTTCCAAGTTGATAGGATTGACTTTTTTTTTTAATGGTGGTGTGACTAAGCAGGGATAGCTTCCTGTTCGAGCTACGGTGCTCCAGGCACCAGTTCACCACCTGGGTATGTTATGCCATGGGCATGCATGTGCTAAGATAATTGTGACTTATCAAAGTCCAATTCTGGATTTTAATTTCCTCAGCACAAGCCCAGGAAACAAACAGAAAACACATTATAATAGTGCACAAGTCTGAATTCCAATTTTAGAAAACGGGATTTTTATCCAAGCCAATCAAACTTGGTAATTAAACATTTATTTACCTATTATAAAGTGTTCTTTTTTGCACTTAACCATTTAGATGAATTATTGTATAAGAAAGTAACACTTTAAATGTTGCCTTATAGATTGAATAACAAAGAGTTGCTAAGGTAGAAAATTATTACAAAACACAACTCCTAATTTTATAGATATTAAGGCTGTGTTCCAGAAGAGATCTCAAAATCCCAAAGAAGATCTAAGACCTCAATATCCTATCTGCTGACTTCCGCCTGAAACTTTAGGGTAGAGTTTCATTCTTTTAGTTTAAATTCTTATTTATTTATTTATTTATGGCTGCGTTGGGTCTTCCTTGCTGTGCACAGGCTTTCTCTAGCTGCGGTGAGAGGGGGCCACTCTTCACTGCAGTGCGCGGGCTTCTCATTGCGGTGGCTTCTCTTGTTGCAGAGCACAAGCTCCAGGCTCGAGGGCTTCAGCAGTTGTGGCTCGCGAGCTCTAGAGCGCAGGCTCAGTAGTTGTGGTGCACGGGCCTGGTCGCTCTGAGGCACGTGGGATCCTCCTGGAACAGGGCTCGAACCCGTGTCCCCTGCATTGGCAGGCAGACTCCCAACCACTGCGCCACCAGGGAAGCCCCTAGGTTAAATTCTTAATGCCTGTTAAAATGCAAATACCACCACTGGAAGGTAGGAGTTTGTATTAGATTTAGCTTCATGTAACCAAAAACCCCACATAGCAGTGGTTAAACACGTAGGAGTTTATTTTCCCCTCATGTATAGTAAATCCTAAAGTAGGCAGTCCAACGTTGGGAAGGAAGTTCCATGATCATCAAGAAAACAGCTCCTTTTGGTCTTTTACTTTATCATCCTAAGTGCATGCATTCCATCTCCAAATTCCACTCAGAGTCCAAGATTGTTGCTGAAGCCGAAACCATCATATATGTATTCCAGTCAGCAGGAAAAAAGAAAGAAAGGCAAAAGGCCCATTGGTACCAGTTTCTATCCGCTTCTAAAGAGGCTTCCTAAACATGCCATCCAACAACTTCTTTTTATATCGCATTGTTCAATCCTACCTGAAAGATAGGTTGGGTAATGTAGTCTTGTCACTTGTCTCATTAAGATCTAGTGTAAAACTAAGATGCTGGGCTTCCCTGGTGGCGCAGTGGTTGAGAGTCCGCCTGCCGATGCAGGGGACACGGGTTCGGGCCCCTGTCCGGGAAGATCCCACATGCCGTGGAGCGGCTGGGCCCGTGAGCCATGGCCGCTGAGCCTGCGCGTCCGGAGCCTGTGCTCCGCAACGGGAGAGACAACAACAGTGAGAAGCCCGCGTACCGCAAAAAAATAAAAAACCTAAGATGCTGTACCTGAGGAAGAAAAATAATGAGTGGTCTTGACCACAGAAGGATAATGTTTTCAATCTTTTATCAGTCATTTAAGCATTAGTGGGGGGACTTCCCTGGTGGTCCAGTTGGTAAGACTCTGCACTCCCAATGCAAGGGGCCCGGGTTTGATCCCTGTTCGGACGACTAGATCCTGATACATGCCACAACTAAGAAATCGGCATGCCTCAACGAACATCCCGTGTGCTGCAACTAAGACCAGGCACAGCCCAAATAAATAAATAAATATTTATTTATTTTTAAAGAAATCATTAGTGGAGATAAGGGACCTGAATAAATTATTTAAAGAGAGTATAGAAAAGCACTGAGATCTGAGATGAGAAGAAGGGAGAGAGCAAAACTGAATCAGGGAAGGAAAGCTAAAGAAAATATTCAGTGCTTGGCACTTAACTAGTTAATCAAGAAGGAGTTGTGGAAGGAAGGGGGAAGAAATGGAGGAAGGAAGGAAAAAAGAAGGAAGGAAGGAAGGAAGCAAGGGAGAAAAGATTGCTTTTTTGTAAATGCTTTGGAGATATAGACCTGTTTTGTTGGTTTTTCTACCCCTAAAAGCCCCCAGCACAGCCTCTTGCCATTTAAGCAGTTTGGATGTAAAGTCACTCCTTTCTTTAAGATATGATATATTTTGTTCTCCCTTGAAAATGTCATATCATTTTGTCATCTCCTTATATATCACTCTCTCCTACTAAACCATGCATTCTCAATGGGAGAAACATGGTCCCCAAGGGACCAAAAATCTTAGATATGACAATGATTTATGGCTCTTCAAAGGGCCACAAATACATAAAGAGATAAACAGTGTACCTGTGCATTTAAAATTTCGTGAAGGACGGTCTCTTAGGGGAAAAAAGAGGCCTACAAAGGCTCTTTAAGTGGGGAGATAATGAAAAGAAGGTTGAGAAACACTGTGCTAAACTCTGAGTTCCTTGAGATTGGAAAGAAATCTCATTTATTCTGTGTTCCCAGAACCTAGCATGGTACCTGGTATCAGAAGGTAAATGAATGTCTGTTGAATCAATACATAAATGTCCAGAGGGACAGCTTGATAGAGAAGAGTCCAAAGATACAAAGAAATATTTTATTAATATCACAGTTTGGGACCACCTCTAACCCCTGCCCTACCAACTATGCCAGACAGCAAATAAACTCTATCTGCCCACCCCAGGATGTATGAACCTCGATGCAAAGGTCGATGCAAACATAGTTGATGAAAGAGAGAATAAAGATGAAGGCAGAATTTAAGCAGGAGAAAAAGAGTTAAAAAAAGAAAGAAAAAATGTATTGTTTCTAAAAGTACCAGAAGAATAGGAAAGAAAAGGCCAGAGTGGGGAATGTGGACAATTTTCTGTTCCCATCTATCCCTTCGTTTCTCTCTCCCTCCTATTTTAATATTTTCTCCTTTTACAAAAGTTTTAAAAAGTTAGTTCTGAGTAAACCAGCAGGAAGGCATTGAAACTTCAAAAATAATTCATCTTTTGGAACACTGGAGGAGATCTGAAAGTGTTTCTCACAATGAATACAATATTATTTAAAGCAATGGCTCCCAAGCATTTTGGAGTTTCGATGTGTAGTTGTTTGAACATATGGACTAAATGCAGATTGTATAAATGCCTGCACATGTGCACACACACACACATGTGCACACACACACAGACAAACACATACATGACACATGTTTTGTTACCCTATAGAAATAACCTAAAAGGAAACTCTTTGTGTGGGGCTCTACAATTTTGATCACCCTGAGGATCCCTGATGTATTCATTTTGGTAGGTCAGTTCTAGATCATTCCAGCTGACAGGGACTTAAGCACCAATGCTTTCTAAATTTTTTTTTTTAAATAACACTTTTATTCACATAACATACAGCTCACCCATTTAAAGTGTACAATTCAATTTTTTTATATTTACAGTTGTATAACTGTCACCACAATAAATTTTAGACCCATTTCATCACCCTAAGAAGAAACCCTCATACTCATTAGCAATCACTTCCATTTTCCCTCAAACCTCCCCCTTGCCCTGCTCTAGCCCTAGGCAACCACTAATGTACTTTCTGTTACTATATATTTGCCTATCCTGGACATTTCCTATAAATGGAATTATGCAATATACAGTTTGTGGCCTTTTATGACTGACCTCTTTCACCTGGCATCATGTCTTCGATGGTCATCCATGTTGTAACATGTATCAGTACTTGTTTTGTTTGGCAGCAAATTATGCTTAGAGACTGAGATTGTCTTTGCCAATAATTTATTTAACACAAGTTCAGTGCAGGAATTATAATAATTTCACAAGCCAGTAGCATACAGGATAATGTCTCTTAATAAGCCAGTAAAGAGATACACCAAACCAGTGAGAGGTTAATCACACTACTATTCCAGACAAGGAGATGAAAGGAAAGTCCACATTTAGATGACGTGTACGACTTGGTTCTCAGGAGGGTTGGCTTCGCCAACCAAGCGCTGACATCCAGCTGCGGGCTGCAAAAGTTCAAGTCCCTTATTTTTAGAGCACATTGCCAAGGAATACAAGCACTGGTGTTGGTGGGCAAGATGATCTCCTTCACGGGGAGCTTCACAGTTTTCACCACTGCCAGGAGAGAGTTACTTTGCCTGGGCAGGAGCTAATGCCCCAAGGTCTTTGGAGAGCTCTTCAGTTCAGCAGAGTAGACTCGTCCAGACTGGACACTCTCTAGTTGCTGGTCAAACTTCTCGGTATCTAAAGCTGAAATATCCCCCAGCCACAGTGGCTCTTCCACGTGTTCAGTAGCTCAGTAGCTGAGCTACTGAGGGCTTATAAACAACCACAGATGTTGATGACAACATCCTGACGTGGCCTCCTCCATGTAAACAACTTTACTCTTAGAACTAAACAACTTCATTCTTAGATCAAAACAAGTGGTTGTGAAATCATATCAAACTAATACACAAAAGTACCTCCTTCCTTTTCATGGCCAAATAATACTTGATGGTATGGATATGCCATGTTTTGTTTATCCAGTTGATGGACATTTGGCTGTTTCTAATTTGGGGCCGTTACGAATGATGCTGCTATGAACATTCATGTGCAAATTTTTGTGTAGACATATGTTTTCATTTTTCTTGGGTATATACCAAAGAGTAGAATTGCTGGATCATATGGTAACTCTATGTGAAAGCTTTTGAGGAACTGTCAGACTGTTTTCCAAAACCACTGCACCATTTTACATTCCCACCAGTAGTGTATGAGGGTTCCGATTCTCCATATTCTTACCAATACTTGTTATTTTCTCTTCTGTTAATTATAGCCATCCTCATGGGTATGAAATTGTATCTCATTGGGGTTTTGATTTGCATTTCCTTGATGACTAATGATGAGTAAATTTTCATGTGCTAATCGGCCATTTGTATATCTTCTTTAGAGAGATGTCTGTTCAGATCCTTTGCCTGTTTTTAAATTGGGTTGTCTTTTTATTATTGAGTTGTAAGAATTCTTTATATTTTCTGGGAACAAGTCCCTTAGCAGTTATATGATTTGCAAATGAGAGGGAGCAGAATTTGCTACCCCCAGATATGCCTCTTTGGCATTTTATTTTGAGCTGATTCTTTTCGAGAGGCTGCAGACACAGGAAAAATCTCTGAAATCTGAGTGGAAGTTGCCCTTTTGTTAGAGATGTTTTACATTTTTATAAGGAAAATCTCCATTTGTAAGGGTGTCTCCATCTCTGTAACAGGAAGAGAAAAATGACTAAATCTCTAGTAACTCTTACCAATGGAGAAGGCGTGAACTTATATCTGCATAACAACCTTACCCTTGTTTGTTGTTTCCTGGTAACCTCCTATTAACTGGCCTTCCCCACTGCTACCCCCAACATCTTTTTTCTTTAGCTGGAGCTGTTACTGAAGGTGGTGGCTTGGGCCATTTCAGGGAGTTACTCAGTTCCCCTGGGTCTCTCCCTTGTATACCACAGGTGTGCATGTTCTTAAACTTCTATTTGTTTTTCTCCTGTTAATCTGTCTTTTTATTATGGGCAGGGGTCTCAGCCAAGAACCTAGAAGGGTAGAAGGAAAATTATTTTTCCTCCCCTACACAAATATTTTCTTCCAATCTGTGAGTTTTCTTTTTATTTTCTTGATGCTGTTCTTTGAAGCACAACAGTTCTTAATTTTGATAAAGTACAATTTACTTTTTGTTGTTTGTGCTTTTGGTATCATTCTAAGAAATCGTTGCTTAATCCAAGGCCAGGAAGATATAGGTCTATGTTTTTTTCTAAGAGTCTTACAGTTTTTACTCTCATTTCGGTCTTTGATCCATTTTTTGAGTTAACTTTTGTACATTGTGTAAAAAGTAGGTTTTTATGCTTTACAGTGTAGGTCTTCAACTTAATTCTTTTGTGTGTGGGTATCCAGTTAGCCCAGAACCATTTGTTGAAAAGACTATTCTTGCCTTATTGAATTGTTTTGGCACCCTTGTTGAAAATCAATTGACTGTAAATGTGGAAGTTTATATCTGGACTCTTAATTCTATTCCACTGATCTATATATATGTCTGTCCTTATGCCAGTACCATAGTGTCTTAACTAATGTGGGTTTTTTTTAATATGTATTTGAATTTTTAATTTTTTATTTATTTATTTTTTTCAGGCATTCTCAGGTTGGCTTTATCAAACATTTCTAAGCTTTTAGTTCAAAATGTTTTTGCCCTTTTTGTTTTACTTTCTACAAAACTGCTATAAGATGCCAAAGATGAGCAGAAATTGGGAAAACTTTCTATCTCAAAAATAATGACAGAAGTTTAGAAACAAATGTTAAGAGAAAAACGGCTTGAGTGTTAAAACATAATTATCAACCCATATCCCTCTAATGTATGATAGTCCAAGATGTTGATCATGGAAGTAATTGAATAATTCAGTAAGTCTTGTGTAGACCCTATTAATTTCTTTTTTTTTTTTTTTTTTACCAAGGAGACACAGACATACACTGAAACCTATAAGTTGTTGCTGAAAGAAATTAAAGATCTAAATAAATAGAAAAACATCCATAATTAATGTGGTTTTGTATTAGGTTTTAAAATCAGTAAGTTTTTTTTTTTTTTTTTTTTTTTGTGGTACGCGGGGCTCTCACTGCTGTGGCCTCTCCCGTTGCGGAGCACAGGCTCTGGACGTGCAGGGTCAGCAGCCATGGCTCACGGGCCCAGCCACTCTGCAGCATGTGGGATCTTCCCGGACCGGGGCACGAACCCGTGCCCCCTGCATCGGCAGGTGGACTCTCAACCACTGCGCCACGAGGGAAGCCCGAAATCAGTAAGTTTAAGTCCAAATTTGTTATTCTTTTCAAAAATTGTTTTGGCTATTCTGGGTCTTTTCCATGTCCATACGGATTTTAGGAACAGCTTGTCAATTTCTGTAAAACACCTAGCCTAGATTTTGCATTTAATCTGTAGGTCAACTTGAAGACTACTGCTATCTTAACAATTTAATTCTCCTGATCCATGAACATGGATATCTGTCCATTTTCTTAGGTCTTTAATTTCTTTTAACAATGTTTTATAGTTTTCAGAATATAGATTTTGAATTTCTTTCTTTAATTTTATTCCTGAGTGTTTTATTCTTTTTGATGCTACCGTAAATGAAATTTTTTAAAATTTCATTTTCTGATTGTTCATTGTAAGTATATAGAAATACAATTGATTTTTGTATATTGATTTTATATCCTGCAACCTTTCTGAACTTGTTTATTAGTTCTAGTAGATTTTAGAGAATTATTTGGGATTTTCTACTAATTATTTGGGTCATGTTATCTGTGAAAGAAGATAGTTTTACTTCTTCCTTCCTGCTGTGACTGCCTTTTATTTCTTTCTCTTGCTTAATTTCCCTGCCTAGAACCTGTAGTACAATGTTAAGTTGAAATATTGAGAGCAGACATCCTTCTCTTCTTCCTGATTTTGGGGAAAGCCATTAAGTGTGATGCTAGCTGTGGTTTTTGTTGTTGTTGTTGTTTGTTTTTTGGCAGATGCTCTATCAGGTTGAGAATATTCCCTTATATTTCTAGTTTGTTGAATGTTTTTATCATGAAGAGGTATTAAATATCTTCAAATGCTTTTTCTGCATCTATAGAGAGGATCATGTGGTTTTTTTCCTTTATTTTATTAATATAGTATATAACAATAATTGATTTTTGCATGTTAAACCAACCTGCATTCCTGGGATAAATTACACTTGGTCACAGTATATAATCCTTTGCTATGGATTTTTACATCTGTATTTATGACAGATATTGGTCTGTAGTTTTCTTTCCTTATGATGTCATAGTCTGGTTTTGTTATCAGGGTAATACTGGCCTCATAGAATGAGTTGGGAAGCATATCTTCCTCTTTTATTTTTTGCAACAGTTTGTGAAACCCGGTATTAGTTCTATAAATATTTGGTAGAATTCACCTGTGAAGCCATCTGGGCCAGGGCCTCTCTTTGTGGGAGTTTGTATGGTTACTTATCCAGTCTCTTTACTTGTTATAGGTCTACTCACCTTTTCTGTTTCTTCTTGAGTCAGTTTAAGTAGTTTGTGTCTTTCTAGACGTTTGTCATCCAGGGTATCTAATTTGTTGTCATACAGTTGTTGATAGTATTCCTTATAATCTTCTTTATTTCTGTAAGGTTGGTAGTAATGGCCCCTCTTTCATTTCTGATTTTAGTAATTTGAGTCTTCTCTCTTTTTTTCCTGGTCAGTGTAGCTAAAGATTTGTTAATTTTGTTGATCTTATCAAAGAACCAACTTTTATTTCATTGATTCTATTGTTCTTCTATCTTATTAATTTATGCTCTAATCTTTATTATTTCAATTTTTTTTAATATTTAATTTAATTTATCTTTATGGCTGCATTGGGTCTTAGCTGCAGCATGTGGGATCTTTTGTTGTGGCCTGCGGGTTTTCTCTTCCCTAGTTGTGGCGCATGGGCTCCAGAGCGCATGGGCTCTGTAGTTGCAGCACGCAAGCTCTCTAGTTGTGGTGCGCAAGCTCAGTAGTTGTGCCACACAAGCTCAGCAATTGTGGTGCATGGGCTTAGTTTCCCCGCGGCACGTGGGATCTTAGTTCCCCGACCAGGGATCAAACCTGTGTCCCCTGCATAGGAAGGCAGCTTCTTTACCACTGGACCACCAGGGAAGTCCCAATGTTTTCTTTTATAAATGAAAAGAACTATGGCTTTAAGAGGCAGAGAGAGTTGTCCTAAGAAATTAACACACATACCTTTTATCCTTTCTTTCAAATGTAAGTCTTAAGCTTTGGAACTATAAGATGAATCAAGTATCAAGATTCAAGATGCACAGTACAGGGTTTTCATATAACCTTGTCCACCATAATTAATCAATCTTGCGTGAATGAATGTGTTAGAGAGTGGCTAGCTGATCACTAAAACTAGATCCTCTTCCTCCTGGGCACCTAGGTGAACCGCATTTCCCAGCCTCCCTGCAGTTAGGTATAGCCATATGGCTGAGCTCTAGCCTGACCAATAAAATGCAAGCAAAAGTGAAGTGCACCATCCAGACCTGGCTCATAACACTACCCATTCATAGTCCTCCCTCCCTTCCCCCCAACCTGCTGGCTGGATGTTGGCCCTCAGGGCAATCTTGAAAGCCATAGACTGCAGATGGTAGAGCCTCTCTTACTGGCTGTGTCTACCCTGTTCATCCACACTCAAGAGTAGTGTAACCAAGTTCCATTGTGATTTTTGTTATAAAGAAGAAAGAATTGAGACTTTCCAGAATTCAACCCTGAGATGACTCTAAACCCTGTAGATACAAAGTTTTCCCACTTGAATCTGCTGTAGCCTCTGTGTGCCTGAATCTTTAGAATTTGCATGGTGATTTAGGAGGTATAAAGGACTGTCATATATTATCTCATTTAATCCTAAATGAATGTAATGTCAATGAGAGTGGAGAATATGCATATCTTGGCCCCTTCCTCATTCCCAGCACCTCCCGAAGTATCTGGCACATAATAGGTACTCAATAAATACTTGCTAAATGAACGGATAGGACAGCTTGATTAGTTTGAGGGCATGGAAAGAGAGACTTACAAGAACCTAGAAGCAGTTTAAACTGTGGTTCTTATGTCTAGAGCAATATTAATGTGCAGTATCAGTGCCTGACACATAGTAGGCATGCAATAATATATATTATTTATATACCTATAATGTATATATAGTATATACATCATGTATTAGATATCATATATACTATTATTATATACTTTAATAAAGCATAATTTTACTAATTAATTTATTTAAATATATATAATTAGCATTAGAATGACTTGAGAACTTGACCATCTAGCCAGAGTAAACTTGATGAATAGGCAGAATCCAATAAGAGGCATTCAAGTATTTCAGCCCTCTGAGATAGGATAAAATTTCACAATAGAGTGAAGCCGTAGATAGATTAGGTAAATCCAATCAGACAGTGAAGCACTCTGGATTGAAGAGTTTTTTATTGACTCTTATCAGATGAAAAAGGGGAAAGAAGTTACAAAAGTAAATAAGCCTTGACTCGAACTTACTCCCGGGATTCTGAGAGCAAAACTAACCTCATTTATGGGATCTGAACTTGGAGTTTTCTGTTGGGATGGCCACTATGACAAAATGTTGGGGCAGAGGGTGGGACCATAAGGCCGTTTGGTCGTAAGAAAGATCACTATGAATGTCTGTAGTTCCAGATCGCACATTCTGACCAAATCTCAGCCAACTGAGAAGATAACCCCAAAATTCACATGGGGTGTGACCCCAAATTGCTTGCAATGACATCATTGTCTCCTTAAGTGGACCTTTAACCCAAGGTTTCTCCACCTTGGCACCATTCTTATTTTGCACTGGATAACTCTGTTGTAGGGGACTGTCCTTTTGCATTGTACCATATGTAGCAGCGTCCCTGATCTCTACCCGCTAGATGCCAGCGGAATTTCTTCCCCACTCAGATTGTGACGGCAAAAACGTCTCTGGACATAGGCAAATATGCCCTGAGAGGCAAAATCACCCTCTATTGAGAACCACTGCTTTAACCCTATGAAGATTTACAGTTCAGTGTAGAGCTAGATAAATAAATCAAACCCACAGTATTAATATTTTTGTCTTAGATGTGGAAATTCTCTGTGTATATCTATTTGCAATGTTTAACATAATTTTGAGTATTTGACTGTAACAAATTGGCCTTATGTTTCTAATTTAAAATGTGTACATGACTAATTGATTTAGGCTTGTGACAACTAGTTCACCAAGTTTGTAAACAATATTAGAACATTTGAGAGAACTTATTTAGAAGTTTAATTTATTAAATATATTAGAATCAGTGACATTCTTGAGGAAGTTCTTTGTTAGGAAACAACTGATATATTTAAACAGAAAATAAAATATATTAAATGTGTAAATTTGGCTTAAGGACTTCCCTGGTGGTGCGGTGGTTAAGAACCTGCCTGCCAATGCTGGGGACACAGGTTCGAGCCCTGGTCCGGGAAGATCCCACGTGCCGCAGAGCAACTAAGCCGGTGTGCCACAACTACTGAGCCTGTGCTCTAGAGCCCGCGAGCCACAACTACTGAGCCCTTGAGCCACAACTACTGAAGCCTGCATGCCTAGAGCCCGTGCTCCACAGCAAGACAAGCTACCCCAGTAAGAAGCCTGTGCACCGCAACAAAGAGTAGCCCCCTCTCGCCACAGCTAGAGAAAGCCTGGGCGCAGCAACGAAGACCCAACGCAGCCCAAAATAAATAAATTTATTTAAAAAAAAATTTGGCTTAAAATTATTTAAAAGAACTTAACTGTCAAAGTCTCTGTAAAGTTATTGATAAAATGCAATTATGTTTATAAGGAAAACAACGAGATTTGTAAGTTGATCTTAAAAGCTTAAGAAAGATCTAGGTTTTTAAGTTTTAAAATTTGCTAATTTAAATCAAATATTATCTCCAAGAACCAAATTAACCTCTGAATAATATTTTCTGTGTGCGAAAGCCATCCCTGAGGACAAAAAAGAACTTCACGTTGACAGTAAGAAGTTAGTTGCCTCATAAGGGGTGTGACTGATGGTTTTACACATAGTCCCTGGGGGGCTGTGAGGAACAGTCTTTCATCCTCTTATTTCACAGAATCACTTTCTGGAATGATGAATAAAATGTATGAGTAAAAATGAGAAAATCGAGGGGATAATATGGGGAAAAGTATTCCCTCAAAATGAGGGAAAATGTTATGGGGTATTTATTTATTTAAACGACCATTTTATTTTATTTTATTTTTTAATTAATTAATTTTAAAGTTTTTGGCTGCGTTGGGTCTTCGTTGCTACACGCGGACTTTCTCTAGTTGTGGAGAACAGGGGCTGTTCTTTGTTGTGGTGTGTGGGCTTCTCACTGCGGTGGCTTCTCTTGTTGCGGAGCACAGGCTCTAGGCACGTGGGCTTCAGTAGTTGTGGCTCACGGGCTCAGTAGTTGTGTCTAGCGGGCTCTAGAGCGCAGGCTCAGTAGTTGTGACGCACGGGCCTAGTTGCTCCGCAGCATGTGGGATCTTCCCAGACCAGGGATTGAACCGGTGTCCCCTGCATTGGCAGGTGGATTCTTAACCACTGCACCACCAGGCAAGCTCCTTGGGGTTTTTTAAATTGAATTTGAGGGGGAAAATATTCAGGATAAGTTGTCAATACTCTCTTAAACGTGGAGTAAGAACCAGCGCATCTAACTTACAGGCCCCGATTTCCCAGCCCAGCTCCCGGGAAGAGCCTGGTGTTGGAAGGACAGGGGCGTAGAAGGTGGCCCTGGTCAGCTACATGCTCCCCCTGGCACACGCCTCAAGGACAGTTTGGGGACAGCTCTCTGAAAACACAGAGCAGGCAGACATGTGAGCTGAGAGCTGTCTGAATAAACTAGGCCCTGCACATGCTCTGCTGGTGGCTCTCGCCTCCAGTCTCTGTCCTGGAACCAGCTGCTGGAAGGCGGGCCTCAGGGGCACAGGTGCTCTGCTGGCTCTGGGGATGCCGCCATGTTGCAGCTCTCTCCCGCCAGGGGCCGCCGGTGCTGGGCTGCACACTCAACACTTTGCCTTTATTATCAGTGAGTCCCCCCAGAGCTGGCTGCTGTCTTACCCCCAGTGACAGATGGAGAAACTGAGGCTCGGAGGGGTGGCCACTCAGCTAGGGAGGATAAGCTGTCAATCTTCTAGGCAAAAAACAGTGAGTTAAAAATAAAGTGTCAGAAGAATCAGAAAATAATCTTATCATAAAATGAGACTGATTTGGTGAAGTCTCAGGTAGCAAATGCTACATTCAATGAGCTTGGGGTTTAGGGTTGTGTTGATTTCTGAATTTGTTTGGTAATATGGTGAACCATACGTCCAGAAAACACTAAACCTTTTTTTAAAAATCACGATGTCATTGGGTTCTTTGGTTGTCAAATTTCACTTGCATATAATTGCCTCAAAGTGTAGGTACAGCATTTGAAACAAAATGAAAAAAAAATTAAACTGATAATGATGTTCTTGGTCTCTGAATAAACTCTGTTTTTAAATAGAATGTACCAAGCATGGTAGTTTTAAAGACCAATCCTAATTTTGTGAAATACATTTTTATTTTTCTAAACTGGAAAAGAACTGTATGTCTGTCAAGTGCACTGAAGATAGGCAATGGAGAAACAGGTTTGATTTAATTTACCAAAAAAAAAGAAAAAAAATCCCAAACTTGGTTATGGGTTTTTTTTCCCCTTATAATTAAAACATATTTGTATTTTACATCTTTAATAATGAGTAACTTTGGGAATAAATGTTTATTTTAGTTGAAAACGGTACAAAGACTAAAATATTAATGAGGGGGTCTAGAAAAAATTTGAGAGGCAGGGATGGAAATAGAATGATTTATCTTGAGAATTATCAGTACCAATATTAGTAACCACTGATATTGATTGAACGTTTACTGTGTGCTGGATAGTCTACTAAATCCTCAACACCAGTGCATCTCAAATTGTAACGTATAAGAATCATTTGGGGGAATTCCCTGGTGGTCCAATGATTAGGACTCAGTGCTTTCACTGCCAGGGGCTCAGGTTCAATCCTTGGTCGGGGAACTAAGATCCCACAAGCTGGAGGCCCAGCCAAAAAAACCCAGTCCTTTGGGGATCTTTAAAATGCAGATTTGCAGATTCTGTTTTAGTAGGTCTGGGGAGAAACCTGAGATTTTGCATTTCTAAGAAGCACCCAAGCGATGCAGATACCACTGTCTGGGTTTGTGAACCAAACTTTGGAGAGCAAAGTTTTAGTTGGATCATCTCATTGAATTCTCACAGTAACTCGATGTACTATTAATGTCTCCATTTTGCAGATAGAGAAACTGAGTCCTAGGGAGATTAAGTGATTTGCCCAAGTAGTGGGGCTGGCATTCTGACTCTAAATCTACATTTTAAAATTAGAATCATCTAGCCAGTGGTTCTCAATTCTGGCTGCACACTAGACCCACCTAAAGAGCTTTTAAAAATACTGATGGCCCCACCATTTAAATCAGCTTCTCTAAGGATGGGGCCTAAGCATCACTATTTATTTCAAGCTCCCCTGGTGATTGTAATGGGCAGTCAAGTCTGAGTACCACTGGTCTGCGTCAACCCCATTCTTTTACAAATAAGGCAATTGAGGCCCCCACCACAAAGAGTCAGTGTTTGTGACCAGGAACCCAGGTCCCCTGATTTAGTCAGTATCTGAATAAGAAGCCACTGTAATACAGGCTGGGGTTGGAGAGGGGGAGATGTTTATCTCTGTTGAAAAAAACCTTTAATTTAAACCTTATTAAACTATTAGCTAAGAAAAGCCTACAGGGCACTTACCATAAGACACTAAAGGGACTTCCCTGGCAGTCCAGTGGTTAAGACTCTGTGCTCCCATTGCAGGGGACACAGGTTCAATCCGTGCTCAGGGAACTAGATCCCACATGCTGCAACTAAAGACCCGGCACAGCCAAATAAATAAGTAAATATTTTTTAATAAAAGACACTAAAGAGGATCTAAAGTAATTTACATTATTTTGAGGAAAAAGTGTACTTGATTGTTAAAAAAGCAGGATCAGAATGAGCCTCAGAAACCCAAAAGAATGTAAGGAGTGGTGGATATGCTGGGTCTTAGAACAATTCTTTTTTTTTAAATTAATTAATTTATTTAATTTTTTATTTTTGGCTGCGTTGGGTCTTTGTTGCTGCATGCAGGCCTTCTCTAGTAGCAGCGAGAAGGGGCTACTCTTCGTCGCAGTGCGTGGGCTTCTCACTGCGGTGGCTTCTCTTGTTGTGGAGCATAGGCTCTAGGCGCCCGGGCTTCAGTAGTTGTGGCACGTGGGCTCAGTAGTTGTGGCTCACGGGCTCTAGAGCACAGGCTCAGTAGTTGTGGCGCACGGGCTTAGTTGCTCCGCGGCACGTGGGATCTTCCCGGACCAGGGATCAAACCCATGTCCCCTGCATTGGCAGGTGGATTCTTAACCACTGCACCACCAGGGAAACCCACCACAATTCTTCTAGTCTATACTGGGAGAAAATTAAAAAAAAAAAAAAAGAACAACAAACTGTACTTTGATTGGGCGCAGTAAGATTGTGTGACTATCTCAAGAAATTTCACACCTATCCCCAGTGTGCATAAGATCACCAATTTTGAAGATTTCTAGATTCACTAAGAAAAGTTTACACTATTTATGAAATGATTCATCCACTCATTCAACAAATATTTGTGAAGCACCTGCTATATGCTAGACACTAGATCCTGAAAATATGGCAGTAGACAAGACAGATACAGAGGTTACAGTTCGAGAAGGATGCTGCCCGTCCTAATGCTCTTGCCCTTGACTTAAAGGGGAGGAGGCATGTGACTTAGGCTTAGCCAATCATTATACTTCATCCTCCTCACCATGTGATGGTTAAAGCTGGGCCAGTGAGAGTGTGTCCCTGAGATTATTATATTCAATACACCGAACCCTGAAGCAGGAGTTCTGTTTCTTCTCTGGGATTGCCATCTGGGCTAATAGAAGCTAAGGGTGTCTTCAGCCATGTCTCATGCAACTTAGCATGGAAGAAGCCCTGTGAGAAGGGGGGGATAGGGACCAGCTGCTGAGAGAGAGACAGAAATCCGATGACATAATTTGAATTCCTGTATCCAGAATCTATTCCACCTCTGTCCTTCCCAGATATGTGAGCTGATAAATTCCTTTTCTTACTTAAGCTGGTTTGAGTCAAATTTCTGTCATTTGCACCCAAAAGAGCTCTGACTCAGACTTACTGACTCACTGAATGAACAAGCAACATGAACCTCTGAGTTTTTCTAATACAGTGGCTCTCAGACTGTGGCCCCTGAACCAGAACCTTGGCCTCACCTGGGAACTTGGGAGATGCAAATCCTGGAATCGTATCCCAAACTTACTGAATCAGTAAGTGTGGAGGAAGGGCCCAGACATCATTTTTAACAAGCCCTCCAGATGATTTCAATCCACACTAAAGTTTGAGAAACTGTTCTAATACAGCCCTTTCCATAGATGTGAAACTAGAAGCCCAGAAAAGGGAGGTAATTTGCTAAAGTTCACAAGACTAGTCAGAGTTTGCTTTAGACCCTCTTCGTAATCCAAGGACTGTAGGGTTTAAGAAAGGAGGGCCACTTGGAGTTTTGAGGGAAGTAAACACATGGATAGGCAACTAGAAGGGGGAAAAATATTTTGGGTCAAATAATACAGTACGGTTGGAAACACTTGCTGTGTGTTTCCACAGGAGTTTGGAGAATGTCTTACTCATCTTGGCTCCCCAGCTGAGCCAACAACAATGTGTTAAAGCTCCATGGCCAATGGCAGGAATCCAGGAGAGTCCTTTCTGTGTGCCAGCAAAGAGGAATTTCTTAGAAAAGCTACAGAAATTACGCTACTATCACATTTCACTTTGTGGAGTGAAAGAATAAAGAGGATGAAACAAAAAGCAGGGAACTTCAGTTATTCCCAAGAGTCCCACCTCTGCAGCTGGGAGAAAGGGATTTTATTGTTGTTCTTGCCAGGGCAGAAGTTCCCCGGAGGGAAACTGGGCACCTCACCTGGTGACTTGGAGAAAAACTTGCTTTTTTTGAACTTTTTTTTTCAGGTGGAGGAAGAGAGCAGCAGTGTTCCTGAGTGTCCCTGGAAACTCTATTTAGTAGCCTGCTTTCCGAAGATTTGCCCACCCTGCCCTGGGGACGTGGTGTATCCAGAGGCAAACCTAAGAAAAGAGAAGCCCTGGCACCATATGTATGAAGACTTCTTCTTCTGTCCTTCTCCTCCTCTTGAGTATACAGATAAGCATAGGAGGGAGCAGAGCAAAGAATCAAGGGAAGTTTCTGGCACTACCGGTTTCAGAGAGTACAAGCTTTTAATAGCCAATATACACTTTTGCTTTGGTATATCTACTCAGGCAAGGCCAATGTCCTCCAGGAAGTTACCTGATAGGAAAACGAAAGCATCACCTCCTCTCATAAAAATCCATGATTCACACATTCATTCATTCATCAGTTACTTATTAAATATCAACTACGTGTCAGGCACAGGTCTAGGCACTAGGGAAACAGCAGCAACAAAAATAGTAAATACTAGGGCTTCCCTGGTGGCGCAGTGGTTGAGAGTCTGCCTGCCGATGCAGGGGACACGGGTTCGTGCCCCGGTCCGGGAAGATCCCACAGGCCGTGGAGCGGCTGGGCCCGTGAACCATGGCCGCTGGGCCTGCGCGTCCAGAGCCTGTGCTCCGCAACGGGAGAGGCCGCAACAGTGAGAGGCCCGCGTACCGCAAAAAAAAAAAAAAAAAAGTAAAAACTACAACAACAAAAACAACCTTGCCCTTATGGAACGTATGGAACTTTCTGTCTTTTTGGGGAGAAAGACAATAAACAAAACAAGCAAGTACATAGGCAGTTAGTGCTATGGAGGAAAAATAAAACAGGGAAAGAGTAGAGACAGAGCTGGGGGTGGTGAAGAAGGGAGTTTGAAAGAATAAATAAATAGGGCGACCAGGGAAGGCCTCACTGGAATTCAGTGTGGCCTTGGTCATAAACCCTCAAGAAAGATCTCTTGAAGCTGGAAAAGACCCTGAGAAAGAGACTCAAACAATCGATCAAGAAATAATTTCATCAGGTAACTACTGATATCTACTATGGTATAGATGAGTGCTCATCAAATATTCCATGTACTTTCCTACATTTCCCAGCCTTCCCTGCATTAGGTAGGAGCCATAGGACTAGTAGTCGCCAATCGTTTGTGAGCAGAAGTGATATGGGGCTTCGCTGGTGGTGCAGTGGTTAAGAATCTGCCCGCCAATGCCGGGGACATGGGTTTGAGCCCTGGCCCGAGAAGATCCCACATGCCGCAGAGCAACTAAGCCCTTGCGCCACAACTAGTGAGCCTGCACTCTAGAGCCCGCGAGGCACAACTACTGAAGCCCATGTGCCTGGAGCCCGTGCTCGGCAACAAGAGAAGGCACCGCAATGAGAAGCCCGCACACCACAACGAAGAGTAGCCCCCGCTCACCACAACTAGAGAAAGCCTGCACACAGCAACGAAGACTCAACGCAGCCAAAAAGAAATAAAAATTAAAAAAAAAAATCCTGTTAAAAAAAAAAAGAAGTGATAAGTATCATTTCTGGGCTGAGGCATTTAAAAGCCCAAGTGCTTCCTTCCCCTTCCCTTGCCTACCTTGGCCATCTTGGAGGCACATGCTCCTGGCTGATTGTCTACCCTCAACCCGCTCCTCTCGTCTCCTCATTTTTTTTCAGGCATTCATCTTTCCCTCATGCAGCCCATGTGACTCAAGGTACACTGAGCCCATCCTTAGCTGCAAAGCCAGTCTGCTGGGTCTAACCCAGTGGTTCTCTTTAAGTGTGGTTCTTAGGCTAACGACATCAGCATTATTTGGGATCTTGTTAGAAATGTACAATCAGAAAAGTAAATTCTCAGCCCCCAACCCCTCAAGACTACTGAATCAGAAACTCGGGGGCTGGGGCCCTGCAATTTGTATTTTAATAAGCCCTCCTGCTGATTCTGATGCAGGCTTATATTTGAGAACCACTTGTCCTCACCAGTCATGTTAATCACATTCCCCTTGATAGTGATTGGTTCCTGAATCCAGGTTTAAGCCAGTCAGTGTCTGGCATTCCCCTGGCAGCTGAACTGGTCCAAAGGGAGTCATGTGACTTAAGTTGGCCCAAGTCAGACTGAAGAGAAGGCTATTGAAGCCACAGTTGAAGGAGGGTTTTTTTCCCTTCCTAAGCTTTCCAGGACCCTGCTTCTTCCCTTACCCCTTTTGATGGACACGAGTGAGGTTGCCTTCTTTGCCGACCATGAGGGAAACTAGGCTGAGGGCAGAGCTGAAAGGATCACAGTGAAAAGGAGCCAGAATGCTTGCACTGTGCCTGTTCCCTGAAATAACACATTTCCTTATGATTTAAGCCAGTTGGACTTGTGGTTTCTTGTACTTATAGCCAAAAATGTCATAACTACAAAGAAGTTATGAGACCAAGGAAGTATGGGGCCAATGGGCATACCAAAAATATTCTAGGATGATGAAGGACGTATTTAGTTAACAGGGATTTTTTTTTTCACCAAGTTCTCAAACACTAGACCCAGCTAGAATGACTGTTATAACTGTTATAACTTGGGAAAAGCAATTTAGGACAAATAAAATGGAGCATTACTTCATGCACTGGGTCCCCAGGTGGTGAACTGACTAAAAATACACAACTAATATTTTTTTAAAAAGAGGGGGACTTAAGTAATCTTCTTAAGTGAAATGAAAAAAATGGAGTAATACACAAGATGAGCCCAGAATATATTGTAGTTCCAGAAAGTAAGAAAGTGCTCAAAAAAGAATGGAATGCAGGAACCAGCCTGAAAGAACACCCAATGACTGAAGCCAAGACAATTTGACAACAAAATAAATAATGATAGCATTGGATAATAAACCAGACTAAAGTAATTACCCATGAGTCCGTAATGATATAAATAAATAATTGAATAAGTAAAGAAATGGGAGAGAAGATATAGCTCTTCCCTATAGAAGAGTTCCAATGAATTAATGTAGAAGGAATGAATGAAAGAAATGGAAAAGCAGTTAGAACACCACGGTAATCATTGTTGCAAGTGTGATCCACTGATGGATGCTAAAATTAATGGAAGAAGGTTTGAAGAGAAACAGGATATTTGTGTAGTCTCAAAGTATCTTCCTCAAGGGAGAAAATGAACATAGAAGACAAACTAGGGTGTCACAGGGCTGTGTATGTCCAGGGTTTTCCCCTGAAATACGCCCTGTGGTTTCAGACACAGGTAAACAGAGATTTGGTTTAAAATCGCATGGCCAGGACTTCATGGGTTCCTCCAAGAAACAAGAAGGGGATCAGAGACCTTCAGTTAGGACTGAGCTGGATGAGGCCTGGCCCAAAGTGTTGTCCTCTGTGTTCTACTGAAGAACCCAATGGGTTCATCTTCCTCACCTCCCCCCCCCATCTCTACCCCAATGCCAAGGCTGCTCTCTGGAGGCAGGGTGGTGGTCAGTTGCACAAGCCAATGCCAGTGTGCAGATCTACTGGAATGCATCTAGTTTCCTCTGGATTTTCTGGTTGGTTATTTGTGTTGGCAGGGGGCCATGCTCAGTTCCTCCCAAACTGGAACACATTCTCTGGAAGGGCTGGTCCCACCATTCTCATCTTGGTCGAGGCCAAAGTTTCATTGTTCATTAAACTACCATTTGTAATTTTCATCGAACAGAATGACAATCTGTCCAACCGTCTTCATTCAGTATTTCAACGAGAGAGAGTCTTTTTGCCTCCCACGAGAGTGTGTGATTTACTTATCTCTTCCATTGTGCAGTAGGTTCACCACCATCACAACTAGCGCAATGTTCTGGAGCAAAATTTTGTTGTATCACACGGTGACTTCACTCACATCGGCAGTGACTGGTTTCTCACCTAAATCCACCAGAGCCTACACCACAGAGGATAAGATCAGATCAGCAGACACTTCCCTGGTCTGAGTGTGAGTGCCTTGGAGGGCTGGGATCACCTCTTGCCCATCTTCATCCTGCCCAGAGTCCGGCACATAGTAGATGGGATAGTCATCAGTGCAGTTCATCAAGTATGATGAACTACCTCTCCACTTCCTAGGTCCTTGTAGGGCTGCATTTCTCGGCCCTCTGTGCCTGGGTGCAACTATGTGAACAGTTCCAGCTGATGAGTTGGGAGCAGAAGTGTTGCACATCACTTCTGGGCTGCAGCACTGAAATGCTTGTGGTCCAGAACTCTCTTTTCCTTCTAGCTAAGCAACCAGCCGTGTTTGAGAAGGTGGCTCCTCAGTCAGCCTGGGTCCCTGAGTGACTGGAGGAAGTAGAGCTCCCTGTTCCAACCTATAATGACAACACAATGTAAGACATAAACCTTTGTTGCATTAGCCATAGAGATTTTGAGAGTTGTTTGTTACTGCAGCATAACCTAGGATATCCTCACTGATACTGTAGGCATTAAAAACAAATGTTTGTTGAATGAATGAATGACTTAAACCAGAAAGGATTTCTGAGCAGTGGTAGCTCCAGAGTTTCTATAAAAGGGAAATTCAAACTTGGTAAGCTGATTACAGTTTTGTGGGAAGTGGGGGCCATGTTGCTTAGGGGAGTTTTCTTGTTTTGTGTATGTAGTACACTGTTTTTGTTAGATGCCTTTTATTTGGGCTGTTGGAGTGTTGATGGAGATTATGGGGGCCTAAAAGACCCCATGCCAACTCTTGGCACCACCACTGGAGTTTAGATTGACATTGTTACCAGCTATGTATTTTTTTTTTTTTTTTTCTGGCGGTACGTGGGCCTCTCACTGTTGTGGCCTCTCCTGTTGCAGAGCACAGGCTCCGGACGTGCAGGCTCAGCGGCCATGGCTGCTGGGAGGATCCCACATGCCGCGGAGCGGCTGGGCCCATGAGCCATGGCCGCTGAGCCTGAGCATCCGGAGCCTGTGCTCCACAATGGGAGAGGCCACGACAGTGAGAGGCCCGCGTACTGCAAAAAAAAAAAAAAAAAAAAAAGATGTAAAAACCGAGTATGTTCATCATCATCATCATCATTCTAGTTCCTCATCCCACTCTTTTGCCTTGCACCCAAGTCCCATGTTCTCTTTGTGCTCATTTCCCTTGGGAAATAATGAATCTGTTTGAGGCCATTGTGTAGTATATTTTTAGACTAGCCACAGGTAAAGTTGCATTTCCAGTTCTAAGGAGAGAGCTGGGCCCTGAGCACTGGCGAGCTGTCCTCCTCTGCCACCTCCCTTTGCTGCCCACATGAAGGGGTCCAACCAGTGGAAGAGGGCAATGAGACAAGGACTTATGCCCTCCCCACTCAGTCTCTGCCATGTTTCCTGACCAACTGAAGTCTGGGGATCAAACTCTATCACTGGTTCAAAGACCCTGTGGGGCAAGAGCCAAAATTGCCCGCTCTCCAATTGCTGGGATGTCAGCCCACGGGCTGTGGATGATTTAACCGCAAATCCTAAGCGGCCACGGCCTTCCTTCATGTCACCAGACAGTGCCTGTGTAGGAAGCGTGTGACCAGGGCCCCCTCTCTCGGAAAAGGCAGAGAGCCCCATGGCTGGAGGGGCCCCTCTTCAGCCCCAGCCTCTTGCCTCTTCTGTTGATCCTGATGGCAGAGTTTTGTTGATCTGAGCGTTTGTCAAGGAGAATGAAAGTTTGCCTGGAAGTCCATCAAAATAGGAATTTAAGTTTTAGGCAGTATCTCATTTGTGTATTTTAGATATAGTTCCCCAAAGTGCCTTTTTTTTTGTTTTTTTTAACGGCCAGGTTGTTTAAAGGAAAAGCATACTTATTCTGGTATTGCTCTTTAGAATTTCAAGCAACTTTTTTTTTTTTAACATCTTTATTGGAGTATAATTGCTTTACAATGGCGTGTTAGTTTCTGCTGTATAACAAAGTGAGTCAGCTATACATATACATATATCCCCATATCTCCTCCCTCTTGCGTCTCCCTCCCATCCTCCCTATCCCACCCCTCTAGGTCAAGCAACTTTTAATATGAGCTCTACATATATTAACTTTTTATTGAAGTAGAACATACATAGAGAAAAGTACACATATCATAGGTGAGCAGCTCAATGAATTTTCACAAACTTAACAGATCCATGGAAGTAGCACCCAGATCAAGAAACATTACCTGTACCCCATAAATCCTTATCATCCTTATAACTGCTTCCAGTCATCAACTCCCCAATGACCGCCATTCTGACTTCTAACTTCACAGATTGGTTGTGCCTGTTTTATACTCTGTATAAATGGAACCACATAGTATGTATGCTTTTGTGCCCGACTTCCTTCGCTCAATGTTGCTTATGAGGTCCATCTACACTCAGCATGGCAGTGGCTTGTGCATTCACTGTCTGGTATTCCATTTTGAGACTATACCACTGCAATGTTTTCAATCCATTCTACTGCTGATGCACATTTGGGGAGCTTCCAATCTGGGGCTATTACAAATATATGGCTATGAACATTCTTGTTCCTTTCCTCTGGTAGACATAGGCACTCATTTCTGTTGAGTATATACCTAGGAGGGGAATTGGGACATCAGGTAGTTGTGTGCTCAGTTTTAATCGATTCTGCCGAATGGCAGTGTATGAGATTTCTGGTGGCTCTACACAACATGAAGTCTTTTCTAACATATGCAAGTGTTAAGTTAATGCCAATGGAAACAATTTAACCCTTTGGAATAGCATTCAATCTATTTATTAAAATATACTATTTTACTCTTCATCACAATTCTGCCTCCAACTTGTTATGTAACCTGGGTGAGCTTCCTGCCATCCACTCCCCCTTAATCCAACCCTTTCCATTCATTTATCTAGCTAGAATGTTGTGAGTGTTAATAAACTGGTGTTTGCAAAACAAAATCAACCCCCTCCTGCAAAGCGGAGTATACATCTCACGGGTGTTGTGTTTAATATGGCAGAGCCAGACAGGGGTGTGCTCTGTAGATCTGCACTTTATAAACATCCTCTCCAAAGCTCTGAATGCAATTCAGAATCTAGAATTTTGTTTTACTGGTAAAGAAAAATGGAATATTCTCCTGTAGATTTTAACGAAAGAAAGAGAATGGTGCTTTGAAAGTGATAAAGCATCTTGCAAATATTGGAGTTAGTTGACTACAAAGAGGAGGGCTGGAGAGGGTAGTGTGGGGATGGTGTAAAAGGGGCCAGAGAGGGAATTCAGAGCCCTTTTCCCCCTGGCCTGTACAATCAATTCTTATTGTAGAACCGAGCTAAGTTCCCCTGGGCCTCGGTTTTCCCATCTGTAACATTGGGTACTTTGACAAGCTGGTTAGGTGATCTGTAAATCTTATCCGGATCTAGTTTTTATTCTAGAATGTGCAGAGGCAGGAGATGCTGACAGAAAAGGTAGAGGGGACCAGGGACAACTCACTTCATATACTACCCCCCACCCCCCAGCAGTCAGAGCGCTGGGGATCCCAGTTTCTAGGTATCCGGTGTGCCAGGTAACCATGGAACCGAATTCGTTCTCAGGACCCTTTCCTTTTACCGACCTCTGTAAATCCCCCTCCAAGCGGTCTGACCTCTGCATCAGGAATATTGTGGCAGAGGGGCGACCTCGGGGTTCCCACCCATCACAGTACACGGTGCTGAAAGTGGTGGGACACACATTTGGGTAACAGGGCGACCCCTAAAGGTGAGCGGCTGGGTCTGGAGACTGGAGGCTCCTAGGAGCACGCCGAACCGGACGCGGGGCAGCGGAGGTGCTCGCGGTCCAGGGAGTCCAGAAGCGCCACGCGGGCCTCTGCTGGGTGGTGTGGGCCGCTCGGCCCGCGGCCCCTACTTCTCTCCCCGCCCCGCAGCCTGGAACTCCCCCCGGCTTCGGGCGGCCGAGCTACTCGCTCACACCCTCCCCCCTCCGCGCCCCGCCCGCTCCCCGCTAGCTCCCCACCTCCGCGTCCAGCCTCGCAGCTGCCGAGCGACGGACGCGCCGGACGCGCCATGCCGCGCTGGGCCGCTGAAGAGCAGGCCGGCAAACCGTCCGGGAGCGGCGGGGGCGGTGCCCAGCCCGCGGGCGGGAGGAGGAGGGCCGCGGCCCGAGCGAAAGGGAAAAAGAAGGGCTGGAGGGCGCCAACAGCCAGCCCGTCGGCGGGGACCGGCAGGTAAGCGCGCGGCGCCGGGATGGGTCTGTCTTTCTCGGGTTCCTGAGACCCGGCCGGGGAGCCGCGGAGCTGGCGACCAGCGTGGGCGGCTCGGGCGCAGCGCCTGGACCTGGAGTGCGACGGGACGGCGGGGCGAACGCTCCCTCCGCCCGACTGCGGCTCTGAGCCGGGGCCCTGGGCCGCCCTAAAAGGCGGAGGCTGAGGGCCGAGCTCCGGGAGCTGGCACCCCGACAGTGGGAGAGGGCGCGCCGTGGGAAAGGGGGCTCTGGCGACGCGTTCTCCGAGGGAGAGGGGCGTGTGTATCCAAAAGCTTAAAACGGGCTCCAGCTCTCCCCAACCCTCCGCGAAAAAGAGCCACGAGCTTTGTTCGCGCGGGCGGTCTTCGAGACCCGACTGGTGGGGACTCAGTTTGCCGCGCCGCGCGGTGGGTGCGGCGGAGCCTGCGGAGCGCGGACGCGACCCGGGCCCCAGACGACTTGGCGCGGCAGCGTCTGGCTGGACGCAGAGCAGGTGGCTAAGGGCGCGGCGGGATGGAGCGGCAGCCAGGAGCCTGAGGCTGGGGACAGGAGAATGGAGGTCTCGGGTGAGCGCTTTTCGACAGGGACTTGCCATTTCGAGGCTCCGGAGCTAGATACGTTTCAGGTGAGGAGAGGGAGCGCTGACGGTCTCCTGAGAGCCAGATGAGGCAGGCAGCAGAGGTTTTCCGTGGCTGCTTCGACAGTGACACTTATTTGTATGTACCGTCCACACGAATTCCCTGGGGATCTTGTAAAAGTACAGATTCTGATTCAGTAGGTCCGGCTGGGGTGGGGCCCGACAGTCTGCATTTCTGACAGGCTCTCAGATGCTGCTGCTCCATGGATCACACTTTACACCGCAGGCCCTGCAGAAGTACTTTTTGTCCAACAGGCTGAAAACCTTAGGAAAACTGGGACATTGGGAGAGGAGGTCCTAAGACTTTACAATCCCACCTCCACCCCAAATACACACATTTAAACGATTGCTACTCATTTAGTAGCAAAATGCTTTACTCTTCTTACTGGGTTACCAGCCAACTACATTATCTGATAGTAGAGCTGGCTTCATGGGCATGCAACCTGTATTTGGTTTAATGTTCTGCTGTTGCTGTCGAAATTCTGAATAATTTTTGAACAAGGGACTTCGCATTTTTATTTTGCACTAAGCCCCACAAATTATGTAGCTGATCCGTAGGCAGAAAAAGGACCCATTTCTTTCTTTCTTTCTTTTTTTTTTGGCTGTGTTGGGTCTTCGTTTCTGTGCAAGGGCTTTCTCTAGTTGTGGAGAGCGGGGGCCACTCTTCATCGCGGTGCGCCGGCCTCTCATTGTCGCAGCCTCTCTTGTTGCGGAGCACAGGCTCCAGACGCACAGGCTCAGTAGTTGTGGCTCACGGGCCCAGTTGCCCCGCGGCATGTGGGATCTTCCCGGACCAGGGCTCAAACCCGTGTCCCCTGCATTGGTAGGCAGATTCTTAACCACTGCGCTACCAGGGAAGCCCAAGGACCCATTTCTTTGATCCGTGTTCAGAGCTGGTGGGTGATGGAGAGTGAAGGTTCATTAAGCAAAGACAAGCTAGATGTTACAGTTCCTTCCATCTTTCTCAACTTCTTTTCAGTTATTTTAAGAGATAAGCCTATGAGTATAATTTCAGTTCTACATGGTATGACAATATTTATTTTAAAAATAATATTAATAACCTATTAAGAGCTTAATTATTAATACAATTAAGTTCGATGTTGTAATAGTTTGTGAATTGAGTGACAAAGGCGTGTGCTATTTTCAAAGGATTTGGAGAGTTTTTATTTAGTGTCCCAAAGTTTTGCTTACTTAAGATCTAAAATGAGCTGGACATTGCTAAATTGGCTGCTTTTTTCAGCTCAAATGCAAAGCTGGAAAATAAAAAGTGGCCAAATTTTGAAGCTGTTCAGGGGTATTGCTTTACAGGGCCTCAGTGCGACGCCAGCCCCTATCGGATTCCCTCTGCTTTTATCATTCCCACATCCCTGCAAGGTGACTTTCATTAAAAGGGGGATAGAGCAGACTTTGCTATTGAAAAACACTGAAGAAATGCAGGGCCAGCATTAGTGTTTTCTGTGAATAATTCTTGCCCCAAACCCACAGACTGCAGGTGTGTGTACTTTTCTAGAAAAAAAAAAAAATGTTGGAGACAGAGAAAAGAAAAAAAATGGAACTTTAATTATGGGTATGATTTTGTTCAGCAGAGGGAGGAAAAAGCCTGGGAAATGGCATTTCATTGGCGGGTTTGGCAGGCAAAGGAGAGCTGCTGTGTTTCTGGTACCATGAACAGCCTTCCAGAAATGGCAAAGTGAGTTTGCTCAGGTGTTAGGGAGAGCCAGTAAGGAAGCTGCACTTCCACGGCTAATGTGGTCATTCTGGGTGCTCCAGTGTGGCTGTGGTGTGCCTGGGGCTGGTTGGGGACTCAGCGAGGGGGACATCACCGTGAGGTTCCTAGTGCTTTCACAGCGTACATGAAACAAACATATTTTTCCATTTTGTTGCCTGAGAGTGCCAAGATAGTTCAAATACACAGTACAAACTGGCAAGAGCACCATTACATTGAAAAGAAAGAGCTGGGGGTCGGGGGGAGGGGAAGAATGCATTTCTGTGGTGGTAATAATTCTGAAGATAGAAAGGAGAGATTCTGCCTTTAGTAAAAACCTGGGAGCTGCCTTTTATGCCTCACTGAGAAAGGCCTTCGCTACCTCAAGATAGAGGAGAACAATTTTTCTGCTAAAATGTTCATGGTGTTAAAAATACATGGGTCTTTAATCCACATGGAAATTATCTGGGGGTTGTGGTGTGAGGTGGGAGATGTTGGACGTTAAGAAATGGGGTAAACATTTGGGAAAAATTGTCATAAAATAAATCCCCTCAATCAAAGTCTGTGAACACTGTGTTCCATTTTATTTATTTATTTTATTTATTTTTTTCTTTTGCGGTACGCGGGCCTCTCACTGTTGTGGCCTCTCCCGTTGCGGAGCACAGGGTCCAGCCGCGCAGGCTCAGTGGCCATGGCTCATGGGCCCAGCCGCTCCGCGGCCTGTGGGATCCTCCCGGATCGGGTCACGAACCCGTGTCCCCTGCATCGGCAGGCGGACTCTCAACCACCGCGCCACCAGGGAAGCCCCTGTGTTTAATTTTATAAATCTGCTTAACTCTTGAGCCGATTCCATGTTTTAAAAATTGAAGTACAATTGTAAAGCAATTATACTCCATTAAAGATGTTAAAAAAAAATGAACTACAGTTTATTTACAATAACATTCACCTTTTTTAGTGTACAGTTCTGTAAGCTTTGACAAATACATGTAATCATGTAACCACCCCCATGGTCAAGATATAGAAGAAGTCCATCACTCCAAAAAGTTCCTTGTTGACGCTTTGTAGTCAACCCCTCCCACCACTCTCAGCCCCTGGCAACCACTGATTTGTTTTCTGTCCCTATAAATTTGTCTTTTCCAGAATGTCCTGTGAATGGATTCATACACGATGTAGCCTTCTGAGTCTGGCTTCTTTCACCTGGCATAATGCACTTGAGATTCACCCGTGTTGTGTGAATCAGTAATTTGTTCCTTTTTATTGCTGAGTAATATTCCACAGTTTGTCCATTTACCAACTTTTGGTGATTATGAATAGGGCCAGTGTAAACGTTCACAAACAGCTTTCTGTGTGAACATAAGTTTTCATTTCACTCCAGTAAATACCTAGAAGGAGGATTGCTGTATTGTGTGGTAAATTTAACTCGATAAGAAACTGCTGAACTTCTCCGAAGTGGCTCCACCAGCGTGCACTCCCACCAGTGATGTATGAGAGGTCCTGTTGCTTGGCATCCTTGCCAGCCCTTGGTATTGTCAGCTTATTTTATTCCAGCCATTCCAGTAGATTTGTGGTGGCATCTCTGTCGTTTTAGTTTGTGCTTCCCTGATAACTAATGATGTTGAGCATCTTTTTGTATGCTTTTTGGTCATTTGTATATCTTCTATGAAATGTCTGGGTTTTTTTTTTTATTGTATTGTGTGTCATTATTGAATCGTAAAAGTTCTGCATACATCTGCACACAAGTCCTCTGTCAGATATATGTATTGCAAACATTTGCTTTTAGTCTGTGGCTTGCCTTTTCATTTTCTTTATTTTTTAAAAAAATTGTGGTAGGAATACCTAACATGAGGTTTACCCTCTTAACGAATTTTGAAGTGTCCAATACAGTATTGTGAACTATAGGCATGGTGTAGAACAGCAGATAGCTAGAACTTTTTCATTTTGCATGACTGAAACTTTGTACCCTTTGAACAGCAATTCCCCATTTCCCCCTCCCTCCAGCCCCTGGCAACCACCATTCTACTCTCTGTTTCTGTGAGTTTGACTCTTTTAGTTGACTCATACCTCATATAAGTGGAATTAATGATTTTTTTTTTGAAGAGCACAAGTTTTAAATTTTGAGAAGGTCTAATTTATCAGGTTCTTTTTCTTCTATGAATAGCACTTTTGGTAACCTGTCTGATAAATCTGTGTCTACCTCACATTTACCAAGATTTTCTCTTGTGCCACCATCTAGACATTTTATAGTTTTATCTTTTGTATGTAGGTTTATGACTTCATTTTCTAAAATTAATTAATTTATTTATTTTTGGCTGCATTGGGTCTTCATTGCTGCACGCGGGCTTTCTCTAGTTGTGGTGAGCGGGGGCTACTCTTCATTGCGGTGGCCTCTCTTGTGGAGCACAGGCTCCAGGTGCACAGGCTTCAGTAGTTGTGGCATGTGGGCTCAGTAGTTGGGTCTCGTGGGCTCTAGAGCGCAGGCTCAGTAGTTGCGGTGCACGGGCTGAGTGGCTCTGTGGCATGTGGAATCTTCCCGGCCCAGGACTCGAATCCGTGTCCCCTGCATTGGCAGGCGGATTCTTAACCACTGCGCCATCAGGGAAGCGCCCCCCCATTTTATTTTGTTGTGACTATACTATTGTATAGACAGGCTTTTTAATTTTTTTGTAGGTCTAGCATATTCAAGCCATGTTACTGAACTTTCATTAGTTCTCATAGTTTTTCAGTCAGTTTTCTTGAATTTTCAAGGTCGACAATCAAACGGGCTGCAAATGGCAATGGTATAGGGGTCCCTTCCCGCCCCCAATAGTTTTTCCTCAGTTTGTCTGGTCTCCTTAGTGGCTAGGCTGCCCTGTTAGAGCAGTGTTGAGGAGTAGTATCTGACTCAGGTGGGAACGCTTCTCATAGCTTACCACTAGGTATTCTTCTTGCTGTGGCGTTCTGACAGTTACCCTTATTAGTACCTTCAGGGGGTTTTCTTTCCATTTTCAGCTTTGAAATGTTCTAAAATTTAATTTTAAAATTTCTTGTTCTGCTTGGTTTTTTGTTTTTTCATTGAAAGCCTAACAGTTTAGAGGTGAGTCAGTCTTCCCAGCTTTGGGAGGTCATATTTTGACCTTCTTCCCTGGAGAAGAAGATAGTGTAGCAGAAGTCAATTCATTTTATTTAGACTAGGAAGAAACTACCTTTGGAGCTTTTTTTTATAATGTTCTCATTTGCGGGGGATGCCAGGTACAGCGAGGAAGGGAGAGAATAAAGGAACAGTTTATATATAAATAAATATCTTAAGTATAAATAAGATAAGATAGCTTTTTGTAGTGTTTTTCAAACTTTCCTGCCCACCATTCACAGTGAAAAGTATAGATCTCAACCCAGTATGAACATACCTGTATATAATTGAAACAGAATCTCATGAAGTATTATGCATTTTTCCTCTGTGCAGTGTATTCTGAAAATTTCAGTTCTCTTCCATCTGTTCTACTTCATTTAAGAATGATGATCATGACCCTCTGCATTGATCTGACACTCTTTCATATAACCCTGTTTTATAAAACTGTTCATTTAGGTTCTAAGCCCCCAAACTGCTGAACTGTGTCCAGGACAGATTCATTTTATATCAGATCCTGTTATGATACAAAGTGAGTTCATTCTTAATACCCTGAGATAGTGGTAGCTACCCAGATTTTTCTCTTGAATTAGGATATAGCCTCTAACCCAGTCTCCCAGCACCCAGTCTTGACCCCAGAGAATTGCCAGTAAAGGCAGTCTTGTAAATCCACTGCTCAAAACCTCTAACAGCCTCTACCACATTTACGCTAAACCCCCAGCTGCTCCCTGTAGCCTCTGAGGCCCTATATGACTTTTATCTCATTCTTCCCACACTTCTCCAGATATACCAGCCTTCTTGCTATTCATCACCCAAGCCAAGCATTTTCCTGCTTCCCAGCTTTAGTATTTGTGGTGCTACCTGCCTGGAGCACCATTTCACCAGATAATCACATAACTTGTCCCTCTGTTTCATTTGGGTCTTCTCTAACCCTCATTCTAAATCAGCATTCCTCACCTACCACTACAAATGTCCACCCCTCATTCCACTTTTGTTTTCTTGTAACACTGTTATCTGCAATTATATTATTTAGTTATTCGTTCACTGATTCCGTGTCCTTTTTTTCCCTGCTAGAATATAGGAGGGCAGGGACTTTGTGTATCTTGCTCACCGTTGTATTTTCAGGACCTAGAACAGTGGGACATAGTAGGTGCTCAATAAATATTTGTTGAATGGATGAATGAGTGCACCTAGAATCTAGAAGAAATCAGACACTAATCCTAAGAGAAATTCAAATTCAGTTTTGGTGTGGAAATTTCTTTAGGTTAAGCATAGAGTATATTTTATTTGTATTTTTAATTAACTTATTTTTAGAATATATTTTAATGTAAGTCATTAATCAACAGACATCTGGTATCAACTACATTTCTGACTCTGATAATAATAATGATAACTAACAGCTAATATTTATTGGGCAGGCAGTGCTCAATTTACGTATATTAACTCATTTAACCCTCCCATCCTCTTGGGGCAGGTACTATTATTATCATTTTACAGAGGAGGAAACTGAAGCACAGAGAGGTTAAATACTTTGTCCAAGGTCATACAAATGGTAAGCAGTAGATCCAGGGTTTGAAGACAGACCATCTGATTTCAGAGCCTGTGTTTTGTTTTTGTTTTTTTATTGAAGTATAGCTGATTTACAGTATCAGTTTCAGGTATATAACATAGCGATTCAGTATTTTTATAGATTATGCTCCATTAAAAGTTATTACAAGGTAATGGCTATAATTCCCTGTGCTATACACTACATCCTTGTTGCTTATCTATTTTATACGTAGTAGCTTGTATCTTTTAATCCCATACCCCTAACTTGCCCCTCCCTCTTCCCTCTCCCCAGTTGTAACCACTAGTTTGTTTTCTATATCTGTGAGTCTTTTCTGTTTTGCCATATACATTCATTTGTATTATTTTTTAGATTCCACATATAAGTGATATCATACCGTATTTGTCTTTCTCTGTCTGACTTATTTCACTGTCCATCAACAGATGAATAGATAAAGAAGTGGTGTGTGTGTACACACACACACACACACACACACACACACACACACAGGAATATTACTCAGCCATGAAAAAGAATAAAACTCTGCCATTTGCAGCAACGTGGATGGACCTAGAGCCTGTGTTCTCAACCACAGTGCTCATAGGAACAAGGAGCATACACAATTCCTGATCTTCATAAACATGTAATGTTATGGTTAGAAGTAAAACAATAACTTTCAATGTTGATAAGGAGACCAACATTTGGTAAACAGTTCAGTTGAATTAGTAGGATGGATCTTACAAGCCTGATCCAGATTCTTGGGTCATCTGCCTATCACTGCTGTTGTCTTCTTCTTGTCCTGATATGGGTATCATTTGGGGGTCAGCAGACCTTTCTATATATCAGTCCAATGCAAAGGCCCTTCTTAAGTGGGAAATATGAATTCAAGAGTCAATTCCCTTCAGTTTCTCTGCGTATGAGCTAGTTAATAGCACCTGATAAGGGTCCTTTTATCTAGGTTGGAGACAGTCCTTTAAATGATGCCTTTTCCAGTATGCATAATCTCCTGGTTGCAGGTCACGGGGCATCTGATCTTCATCCAAAGATAGATTGCTGTGATAAGCTTCAGAAACAAACTTTGAGTGTTCTTTTAATAATTCAATTAAACTTTCCAATAATATAACTTAATAAGGAGCTATCTGGGAAGTGAGTCTTAAGCAGTAAATACAGACCTCAATTAACAAACCTAGAATTTAATACTCACTGAAACAATCTTTTTCTCTCTAAAATTACCCTCATTTCTACCAAATATAGCCAAATTAAGACTGATTTGTTTGCAGAATAAGTCTGGCTAATTGACCAAATAGGCTCTTTTAAATTGGCTGTGCTGGAACTTTTCCTAAGGAATCTCGGGTCGAACTTTTAAAAGGCCTCTCCAGGCTGGGAAATCCATGGCAAGGGCTAGTCAGATTCCGCCTGTGATATGTATAGATTTGGGTGAATTCCTCTCTTCTTGAGGTCCACCAAACATCTTGAGATTCTTGTACATGTCAGGAGGTGACCTTCCGTATTCACCTGATAAGGCATCTGGGAACCTAAGAGTTTCCAATTTCTGGAGGGATTTGGTAGAGAGAAAATATAAATGTTTCGATTCCACTTACAAAGGTATAATTTACCAAGTTGCTGTATGCCATAATTACCCTGAGGGGAAAGGTTTCCTTATATCTGGAAAACACAGATTAAAAGCCAGTAATATTTCAGACAAAAACCATGCAAATTATAATCATATTCACCAGTTCACTCAGTCCAATGTAACGAATCCTTTTTGTTAACAGTTTGGGAAGCCATCAGGTTTTCTGTTAGGATTCTTTAAATTTCTTACCTTGTTCAGCAGTATGGTCTGAAAGTTATTAGAAACCTGTACTTGCCAAAAAGTCCTTTCTATGAATCTTGAAGATGAAACATTTTTGCAAAAGGATCAGAGTAAAACAATAACTGTCTATGAATGACAAAAAAAACTTAAAAAGGCATGGTTAAACACATGATTACAATGCCATTGACAAAGAAACTTGATTACTGCTGTGACATACAACATTTTAAGATGATAACTAGAATTACGACTGATACCATTTTACTAGGATGTATTCAAATTTTAAGAATTCCATATAATTTCTAGTATATCTATATTAATAACATTTACCCATACAATATAACTTAAGGTTTATCCCTCATTTGACAATGCTTCCTATGTAATTTAACATACCAAGCAAGCCTAATTAGTTTAATATTTCTCTTTGATATGCCTTAGGGGCTCTTTGGAAAACTCAAAGTTAGCTAGAGGTCAACGGACTTTAATTAGAATTTGATCTTTGGGAAGTTTGTCAAAAATATCGAAAAGTTTCAAAACACTTGGTCAAACACATAGGTCACTGGGAAACAATACTTGTTCACTTAACCAAAGTGACAATAAAAGATTTCAAAAGCAAATACAGAATGTAACAACAAATTACTTAAAAGGTAAAGAAAATTTACAATCTGATATCAAAAGCAGCTCAATAGTCCAAAAAACTTTGTTTTCTTAACAGAGGGAAAACCAAATTCCAGTCTTGTACCAGCTTACTTTTAATAACAAAATCAATTTACTTAATTAAATTCAATCTAATCTTAGCCAACCCTGACCATGCACAAAACACTTTTCTCAGGGTTCCTTTTTTACAAACCTTCCACAACTTTTTGTATCCGTATTAATTTGTCCCTTATTTTCTTTCCCATCCAGAAACAATTAGCTCTAGGACAAAATTACCACTTTTTTCCCTTAGCAAAATGTATTTCTATTCCTCATACCTTCTTTTACTGAAAACACACATCCTACTTTCCTTGCATACTGAAAAATTTCCCTTATTATTTCTAGTAGCTCTAATTACATATATATTAAAATTTTTAAAAATTTTTATTCATTGTGAACTTTTTTCTTATAAATTTATTTAATTTAGTTTTGGCTGTGTTGGGTCTTTGTCGCTGCGTGCGGGCTTTCTCTAGTTGTGGCTTGCGGGCTCTAGAGCACAGGCTCAGTAGTTGTGGTGCATGGACTTAGTTGCTCCGCGGCATGTGGGATCTTCCGGGACCAGGGCTCGAACCCGTGTCCCCTGCATTGGCAGGTGGATTCTTAACCACTGCACCACCAGGGAAGCCCCGATATTGATAAAGTCTTGGTTACTGCTTGTTACTGAATGGTAATCCTTTACCAACCAGGATATTTCCATTTTAGTACTTCATCCTTCTCCCACGCTAACATCAAAATGGTACCTGAGGTAAAGTGAGCCCTTTTCGTGGCTTCTTATTGCTGGGATTGGCTGCTTGTGGATAATTAGCTCAGCTAATCAGAACATTGTGTATGAGTCGGGCATATGGTTTTGACCCCATGTGGCCTTTGCTCCTAGGGGGACCCATAGAGGGTGGGTCAGTGCTGTTTCAGTTCTGCTAAGGAAAGTGCATGGAATTCCATCTCCTTTGGACCTGCTCCATCAATGGTGTCATCTAGAAGTCTTTAACCCTGGCCGTACATTAGCTTTAAAAAAGTGCACAGAGGTAAGCACTGTCCTGAAACTGGTGTTCATTTTCTCATATATTTCTTTATACTTATATATGAATATGTCCCTAAGCAAGAGAAAATGCTACTTGCATGCTTTTGAACTTTATATGATTGGTATCTTTTTTACCCTCATATTATTCTGCAACTTTAATTTTCAGTGTCTTTTTTTTGTGAGATGTGTCCTCGTTGCTACATGTAGCTCTAGCTCATTTCTTTTTCTTTGCTCTGTAGTAGTCCGTTGTGTAAATATATAATCTATTTGTACATTCTTCTATTGATGATCATTTAAATTGCTTCAGATTTTGTTGTTAAACATGAAGCTGCTATGAACAGCCTTGAACATGTTTCCTTGTGCTAATATATAAATATTTCTGTAGGGATTATATTCAGGAATGGGAGTACTGGGTGGTAGGGTATGTGCCTCTTCAACTGTACTGGTTGTTGCCAGATTACTTTCCTAAGCAACCATGTAAGAGACTTCCTGTTGCTCAGCATCCTTGCCAACACTTAGCATAGTCAGACTTTTGAATATCGCTAAGATGATAGGTATGATATTTATCTCTTTTTGTTGTGATTTGCATTTCTCTCAGTACTAGTGTTCACTGACTAAGTTTCATCTTCGTGAAATTCTAGTTCAAGTTTCTTACCTATTTTTCTCTATCAGTTTATCTGTATTTTTAAAAATTGATTTGTAGATGTTCTTTATATGTTCTGGATACTGATTTTTAGTGATATATGTTATAGATAATGTCTCCCAGTCTGTGGCTTATTTTTCACTTTTTATGGTGTTTTCTGATAAAGGTCTTTCAATGTAGTCAAATTTCTTCTTTTTTTCTTTTATGGTTTGCACTTTTTTTTTTTTTTTTTTGCGGTACGTGGGCCTCTCACCGTTGTGGCCTCTCCCATTGCGGAGCACAGGCTCCGGACACTCAGGCTCAGCGGCCACGGCTCACTGGCCCAGCCGCTCCGCGGCATGTGGGGTCTTCCTGGACCGGGTCACGAACCCGTGTACCCTGCATCGGCAGGCGGACTCTCAACCACTGCACCACCAGGGAAGCCCTATGGTTTGCACTCTTTGTGTTCCTATCCCAAAGACATAAAGATATTCTTCTCTATTGTCTCCTGAAAGTTTTAAATGTTGGCTTTTGAAATAATTTTAGTCTAATTGGAATTGAGGGAGGAAATCTGTGTGTGGATTGTTTGTCCATGTGGAAAACCAGTTGTCCCAGGATCATTTATTGAAGAGTTGATCATTGCCCTCCCTGAGCTGCATCTACCCTGGCACCTCCTTTGCTGTATCAAGTGCCCATATATGTGTGAATCTGCTTCCAGGCTCTCTCAAATTTGGTTTCCTGGTATATTTTTCAAACCCTGAGTGAATACTACACAGCCTTGATTGCTGTAACTTTCTCAAGAGTCTTGGTATCTGGTAAGTCAAGCCCTCCTTTGTTATTCTTTGTCAAATTGTCTTGGCCACTTTGTTTTACATACACATCTTGCCCTCCATATCCATTGGTTCCATATCCGAGGATTCAACCAACTACAGATTGAAAATATTTGGAAAGAGAAATTCCAAAATGTTCCCAAAACCAAAACTTGAATTTTCTGCAAGTCGGCAACTATTTACATAGCATTTACATTGTATTAGGTAGTATATGTAATCTAAAGATGATTTGAAGTATACATCCTTTGTAGGTTATAGGCAAATACTATGCCACTTTATATAAGGGAGTTGAGCATCCTTGGATTTTGGAACCTGTGGGGGTTCCTGGAACCAATCCCCCATGGGTGCCAAGGGACGACTATACACCTTAGAGTTACCATCAAGTTCCATAAAGAACCTCATTAAGATTTTGAGTGAGGGCTTCCCTGGTGGCGCAGTGGGTGAGAGTCTGCCTGCCGATGCAGGGGACATGGGTTCGTGCCCCGGTCCGGGAAGAGCCCACATGCCGCGGAGCGGCTGGGCCCGTGAGCCATGGCCACTGAGCCTGCGCGTCGGAGCCTGTGCTCTGCAATGGGAGAGGCCACAGCAGTGAGAGGCCCGCGTACGGCAAAAAAAAAAAACCAAAAACAACAGACAAAAAGATTTTGAGTGAAATTACCTTGAATTTGTAGCATTATATATTTTTTTCCAAATTACTTTGATATAGATGATCTCATTTGTGTCTTGCAACAACTTGAGAGGTAGGTTAATATTACCCCCATTTCTCAGATGAGGAAACATATTAAAGAAATTAAATGCCTTGTCCACAGCTCACAAAGCTAGTCGATTGCAGAGCCTGGTCATTTTTTGTTTTTAATATCCCTCTCTTCTTTTTTTTGTTAAGAAATAATTCACATACCATAAAATTCACCCTTTTAAAGTGTACAATTCAGTGGTTTTTAGTATATTCACAAAGTTGTATAGCCATCACCACCATCTAATTCCAGAACATTTTCATCACCTGAAAGAGAAGCCCTGCACTCATTAGCGGTCACTGCCCGTTTTCCCCTCCTCCCCACAGACGCTGGCAGCCACCCATCTACTTTCTGTCTCTGTGGATTTGCCTGTTGTGGAGATTTCATGTAAATGGAATCGTGCAGTATTTGGCCTTCTGTGTCTGGCTTCTTTCACTTAGCCTCATGTTTTCAAGAGTCTTCCATGTCATGAATCAGAACTTCATACCTTTTTCTTCCCCTTCTTCATTTTTTCTTGGGTTCATTTCCTTTCTTCATTTTCATGTTCTTTCTTTTTTCATTCTATTCCTTTTCCTTCATTTCTTCAGTCCTTTAGCCAAGTCTTTTGACTCCAAATCCAGTGCTCTTTTTACAGTTACCATGTTAAATCAATCAGTAAGTGGAAATTCATTTCTTTAAGAAGTTAAGGATGAAATGAAATGATTACGCGTGAGCCTAACAACGAAGTTCTTCAGCCTCACTCCTTGCTGGCATGCGTTAGGCACTCAAACATTGAGCTGACTGCACCGGAATAGAGGGTTCAGCATCAGAGTTCTTTAGAAGAGTCTTGCCAGTGTTGTTTATGCTAAGCCAAACTTTCGCTAAGCACTGTGCCTGGGAAGTGGAATATTGTTTAGGTTGTGAGCTGTGCATTAGATATGCAAACTTGCTTTTGTAGAAGAGAAGTCGTATTTTCTTCTAGCAAACATCAGGTTGTTCAGTTGATTGTGTTACATAGATCTTGATTTGAAAGACAGCATAAAGCACTGTATATAAAGAACCCTTCTCTCTTTAAAAATGTACTTATTCAGTTAATCAATATTTTGACGTTAACCTTGAGCTTGAGTTGAACTATGAAGAAAAATCAGAAAGAATGACACTACAATTTGCCAAGCCCTGAACTAAACTAGGGACAAATATGTATGTTTCCCTGCCAAGTCTGCTGAATTAATTCCTTACCACTCCCCAGACCACTCCCAGTGAACAAACTGAACCCACATTTGGCAGGGTAGTGGAAGAGGAGAGATTAAACATGCACACACATGCACACACACACTCACACACACTCATAATTAGTTGATCTGCAGCAAACCTCAAGCTATTCTCTTAACTAAACTTAAATCAAGCCAATAATTCATTTAGATTTTAACCAGCTCTTTTGAAAATTGTTTTATAAGGCTTTAGTTCTTCCAAATGTTCACAACCCACAAAATTGGTTTTGGAAATAATCCTTTTTCCCTTTGCCTACAAGGAACTGCAAAGTTGAGTTTGAGTTCATTTGCAGTAGTTTTTCTTTCCGTAGGTTTCCAGATATCATCCTTTTTCTCTGTTTCCTTTTTTAACTTGCCATGGATTTTCCCTTCTTCCCCAATAGTATGTCCAACTCCTTCAAAATCTCTCCATTCATTCATCCATGTACTCTTTCAACAAGTATTTCTAAAGTTCCTACTATGTGCCAGGCAACCTTCTAGTCACTGGGGACTCAACAGTGAACCCAAAGGACAAAACCTCAGCCTTCAACAAAGCTTATTTTCTAGTGGGCAAAGCAGATAATAAGTAAATAAAATACACATTATGTTAGATGGTGATTAGTGCTATCTATAGAGGAAAATGAATCAGAAAAGAGGCACAGGGAGCATTGAGGGGCTTCAGTTTTAAATAGCATTTCTCTAGGTCAGGAGTTGGCTAACTTTGGCCTGTAACCTTCCACCTTTTCCTGTGAATAAAGTTTTATTGGCACACAGCCACACCCATACATTTAGATGTTGTCTGTGGAGTTCATTAGTTGGAACAGAGACCATATGGGCTGCAAATATTTACTATTTGGCCCTTTGCAGAGAAAGTGCAGATTTTTATATATGATAACTTTTTAGAATTAATATGCATGTCACACTTTTCAGCTTCCAAATCATCTTTACAAACGCTGCCTCATTGGAGTGTGGTAGAGGTGTTGGGAGAGGTCTAAGTAGCTTTGTTTTATAGGTGACTGGACTGGAGAGGTTACTGAGGTTGTCCAGGGCTGCTGCGCTTGTAAAGTGGTGATGTTTAATTCTAAAAGCTGGTGCTTTTTCCAGCCTAATCACCTGCTCCTGATGATAAATAAAACCCAGCTTTTTAGCACCGGGAGCTTCCTAGCGTACACAACACAGAAAGGCAATACTACGTAGGCATCAAGAGTGTGGGCTGTAAAGCTTGGCTGCCCAAGTTCAAATCCTCACTCTGCCACTTACCTCTGTGACCTCTGTGCCTTGTGACAGTTTCCTTTTCTATAAAGCAGTTATAATAATATGCCTCTGGGTACGGGGGTGATACATCCCAGTTTGCCTGAGGCAACCCTGGTTTATGCCTATTTTCTCTGCGTTTATTAATAGTGTCTCATTTTACTCTCAGGTGCTCCAGTCTGGACATTAAATTATATACGTACCCTAGCCAGGGTTGTCACTGGGATTGAGTTAGTACAAATAAAGGACTTAGAATCCTGCCTGACCATAGTCTGTGGCAGTGGTTTCTTATCTCAGTGTTGTGCCTACTCATCACTTAGTTTTCTTCTGACTCATTTTTTGATTCCATTAAGTCCAGACTGGTTGCTGTCTGAAGCGACTTTGTCTGTCTGGGTTAACAGGTGATGGAGGATCCTCCTTCTAGGGCACAGAGCCCTCCATCTGCAGTGTTCATCCCCCCGCGAGCCTCCTGGCTCACTCCCTGGTCTCCTTTGGCGGGTCTTTGCTCAGATGTCATCTTCTCATGATGCTTTCACAGGCCACTTCTCTAATTTGCCATGCCCTCCCATACACTTCGTGTCTACTTCCCTGCTTCTACCTACCTAGTTTTCTACCTAATACTTACTACTGATAACATGTAGATTTTATTGAGCGGCTAATAATATTTTTAGTGTAGTTTTGTTTTGCTGTTGGATAGAAAGAAAAAAAAAAACAAATACACTATGCCTGTGAGATTTATTTTTCTGTTTTTAAAAATAGTGTAGCTTTATTGTTAAAATTTGAGAAATTACAGAAAACCACAGTGAAACAAATATAATCCACCCATAGCCCCACCCCTCCCCCAGGGTTGTCATTTTGGGGTGTATTAAGAAGAAAGCAATTTTACACCAGCTCTAGAGGGAATGCATTTTCTAGTCTAATCATAGAACTTTAGCTAAACAACTTATAAGCAAATGAAGATTTCCTATGTTCTGTAAGTATTATAATTTTGATTCCTTTAAGATAAACTTTTCTTCATATTTTCATCTGAAACTGGTCTGAGAGAAAATATCAAAGCAATACTGGTCCAGCCTGGTCTCAGCCCCAGAAGTAAAGAAAAAAACATGGCAGAGCAGCTGAGTGAGACGGCAAGTTTCCCCACTTGGAATTAAGGTTTCCTGGCATGTTGGCAGTGTGTTAGTCCGACTCTTGCCAATGTAAACGCCTTAATAGAAAGGGTCATGTGGTGGCATACTTTTTATTTGCTGACTTCCTTTATAATATAGAGCAAGTTGCACATTCTTTGTGTGTCACTCTCTCCTCCAAGCATATAAATCAACTCCGTGTTTGCTCCACAGCCCTCTTTAAAACGTGTAATTGTTTCATATATTTGTTCGTTTACATTTTTATTTGAGTGCCCCACCAGCATGTAAGTACCAGAAGGGCACAGTTGTATCTGTCTTGCTCACCACTGTGTTCCTAGTGCCTCACGTAGTGCCTTGCACATGGTATTTACTCACTATACATTTGTTGAATGGGGAGTCCACTGAGCCTGGCGGCACACACTCGCCCACCGCGCAGGGGTCCAGGATGGGGACGACCCGTGTGCCGGGTTCTCAGCTGTGAGAGAATGAAGCCCTAAAAGATGGCCTTGGCCCCACAAATATCATCCTCACTTTCTCCCTCAGGCCGCCAATTCCTTTAACAAATGGCAGAGTCATCAATTCAACCATCTGAGTTGGTTTCAAGTACCAGTGCCTTTTGAGACAGGAAGCTCATTAAGATCTTCACACTCGGAGATCAAGAGGGATGTTAGCTGCGGTCTTGGGGGTAGGGGGTAGTGGTGATAGGGTGGGGATGAGGAGAAGAGCACAGGGCAGGGAGGGGGAAGAGGGCCTGCAAGGTGGGATGGCCAGGGAGGAAAGAGCGCAGGAAGGGCAGCGTGCCCGCCGCCCAGGCTTCTCTAGTCTCTGCTAGAGAAGCTCGTTCAGTTTCACGTGCCGCCCAGGCCGATGAAGCAATCAACCGAGTGCCTGACACACCTGAGCAGTGGATGATGGCAATAAGGCAATAGCTACATTTTTTGAGCATGTACTGTGAGCCATACTCTATGCTGAGCACTCTTCCTGTACTTACTACTCCTTTGCAAGAATTTTAGGACACAAATATGATGATTATTCCCATTTTATGGATAAGGAATCTGAGGTGGTGAGGCATTAAATATCTGAGATGACTTCATCCTGCAGCTTGTGGTAGGCTAAAATTTCATATTCATTCTCATCAGGACTCAGTAAAAATGTCTTGCTGTCCCCGCCCTCCCCCCCCCCAACTGTTGCTTGAGGTCTGGGTGGCAGAAGGACTTACAGGAGCTGCTTCTGCAGAGTGGCCTTTCTACTATCAAGTTTGCTGACCCCTCATAGAGTTCAAGGTCAAACCAACTGGCCCACACATGATATCACATGGCTTTCCTTGCAGTGTATTAGAGAGTTACAGACCTTATAACAGGCAGGCCCAGTGTGCCTCATGGTTCAAAGAGACTTTGAGGTCTGGTGGCAAGTGAGTAGCTTTGGGACCACTCATGTGGTCTGCTCCAGTTTTCAGAAAATATCCGGGGAGTTAGACTCTTGCTGCAAGGGAAAAAAATAATACTCTCTCACCACTTGGAACACCTTGGTTTTGGAAAAATCATTAAAAAAAAAATACGGCAAAGCCCCCGAGGCTGCATGATTGCTGGAGGGTCATTAGGGAAGAGGCAGTGTCCAGACACTTGTGGGAGGTAGGATTTTTTTATAGGCTGTTCGTGTGTCCAGTTTTGCAGTTTTTGGAGGAGGACTCCACTGGGGCTGTGAATGAAAACCATTGAATCTGTCACATTGTTGTTAGCCAGGTCACCTGGAAAAACACCCTGACAAATTGCAGCCCTGGGCAGGTCAAAGAGGGGAACACTAAAAAGAGAAGAAGAAAGAGCATGGCCCTGCTCTGGTTTGAGGCCAGGGCTCGGTGTCATAGCAAAATTCCCCGGTGAGAGAGGAGTTTCCACCATCGGAGGCTTTCCCCACCCTACTTTACACCATTAGTTTTTACAGTCTGAAAAAATAATTCCACTTCTGGTGGAGCCAAGTAGAGTCACTTGAAGGCAATGTAAACAAAAGGAACAGGTAGTGTTGATGCTTTAAGAGAACATCCTGATGAGGGAGGGAAAAAAATGAGAAGACCAGCTAGCAAGTGGGAGGTTTTCCTGGATGTAGGAGAGCTGCTTGGAATGGCACTGACTTCTGGTTTCTAAGGACCAGCCCAGCAAACCTAAACCTATAATGTAGGCAAAGCCTCCTTGGGGGTCTCTTCCCCATCCCTCTCCCTTTGCCCTCACTGAGCTAACAGCAGGTTCCCAGCTCAGTGCCCCTGTGTTGTCTGTGCCTGACCTCAATGGGCTCTCCCCAGTCATCCCTGCCTGTGGGATCCCTACTCACCAGCAAAGCTGATCTGATCAATGGAGCCACACTCGTCTGTTAATGACCACAGTCATTGAAATTTGCATCTTTAATGGGTTGCAATGCCTTACAAAAAAAACAAGCCTTGAGAGGTGATCTTTTGGTTATTAATCAGAAATTAAGAACTTTGAGGGTAGGAGAGGAGTCCTACTCTAGGCAAGCTTTAACAGGACATCCTCTCCTTCAGTCCCTTTGATATGGAACACATTTCTCTGTCTTCCACTTCCCAAACACAAAAAGAGTCAGTCACTCCCATCTTTGTGTCCTCAAAGCACTGCTCTTAGGACTAGAGCGCATTTTATAACACTGTTCATCTGCGCATAGGGGTTGAGTGAAGATGTTTCTTGCCTTCCCAGAACATACTCCTTTATCCTTTCCCTGTGCAAATGTGGACCGGCCTCCATTTAGAAGAGAGTCTTAATTAGGAGCCACAACTTCCTGTAGATGATGTGATCAAACATCCAAGGCTGCTGACAGGAGGATTTAGCCTAGGACTGAGAAGTGACTGCTGGGTTAGGTGAGGTGGGAGTTCCGGGCGACCTTGATAAGAGTAGCACAAAAGCCTATTTGAAATCAGTTCGAGAGAGGCTGGGAAGAGAGGAAGTGGTGATCGTGAGTACGGCCAAGCCCTGAGCAGATTCAGTTAAAGACTAGTTACAAGGAAAAACTTTGCTTCCTTCAAGGATTGTGTTTTCTCCTCTTCATGGATGAGTTCAGCATGGAATGTGATTCCTTTTCTCTCTGGGCACCAGAGAGCCATGTTTGTGGTTTGATATTTGATAATACAAATGTGAAGGCCTTATGACCGTGTTATTTGTTTTCTAATTCCCCTCCTTGGTTTTGATCTCCTTTTCTAATTTATATTCTCCTTGAACCTGCTTTCCTTTGTGTGGGGAGGGGACTACAGAATGCCATTTTGTCATCTGTGGTCTTGGTGGTTGATTACCTCTTGGCCTTTTGTCTACCATAAATCACCATACAAATGGAAGGGATTGTTACTATCAAGAACAGATGAGAAGGAGGGCAAATAGTTCTCTTGAAATAGGGAGGTTCAGGCTTCCCTGGTGGCGCAGTGGTTGAGAGTCCGCCTGCCGATGCAGGGGACATGGGTTCGTGCACCGGTCCGGGAAGATCCCACATGCCGTGGAGCGGCTGGGCCCCTGAGCCATGGCCGCTGAGCCTGCGCGTCTGGACCCTGTGCTCCGCAAGGGGAGAGGCCCGCAACAGTGAGAGGCCCGCGTACCACAAAGAAACCTAAAAAACAAAAGAAAAACAGGGAGGTTCTATAGACAGTTTTGGAACATGGGAAGGGAGATATTGGAAGACAGTTGAGGCAATAAAGTCTTCCTCTGCTCTTCCAGAAGATGGCATTGAGAAATCGAGAAAAATCCTAGAAATGTGTTCCAGAGGGTATACTTTCAATTTATTCTTGTTGATGGAAGCCATTAAAATCTCTGTACCTGACAGACAGTTGGTGGTCAGTTTCAAAATACGTTCACACATGCACCTAGAGAAGAAGTGAACTTGTGCAGGGAGTCCTAGGGAGAAAAGAGTTCCATTTAAAACACCATTAAAAAAAAAAAAGTGAACCTTTATCCAACCCTGACATCTCATTTGCCCTTCCTAAACATTAATGTTGTAACCACAAACAAATGACAGGTTCCAGGACACCAGGGAAAAGTAAGCTTTTAAAAAGTCTGAAAAAACATCATTCAGGGGAAAAAATAAGTTAAGAGTGGGAATAAAGTACGGACTATAAATGTGGAAGAGGAAAGAAAGCGTTTTAAGAAATAACCTTCTGGCTTCTGAGTTGTACTGAGTGGTTTGATGTCATTAGCAAGATGATCCTATTGATTTTCTTTTATTCATATAGTAAAGAAATGGAAATCTAACCATTTTACCACTCACAGTGCGTTGTTTCCTGTAGTTATAAATGTATCTTCCAGTCGCTTAGGCTGGGCAGCCAGGTGAGGGAAGGGGGTTTGGGCTGTGCCCCTTAAACCTTGGGTGTCTGGCATGAAAGGCCTGTTTTCTTATTGTACTTCCCGTCTGGTTGCAAGGAGTTGACCGGTCAAGAGCGGAGGGCTAGAATGCTTCAGTAGTCTACTCAGCAGGTCACTGTGATAAATGACTCTCCCAGGGAGATTATCACCAACAAATGCCCGGAGACGGACTGCAAACTCTGCCAGGAGTCCACCCTCTTGCCTGGCAGTCCCCAGAAACATCTTGCTGAATCACTTTATGAGTGAGTCCCAGAGACCGTGTCTATAGACTCTGCTTATGCGGGCTTCAGAGGGAGTGGGCTAGAAGGAAATGAGGCCTTGAATTTGAACTAGCCCGGGCCAGTGTCTTTTGTACCCAGTGGGTCCTTAAACGGGTACTTGTAGTACTTGCAGAAGGAAAAGAGGAAAGCAAGAAGCGTGGGGGGAATAATGAAAGGGAGGAAAGGTAGGCAGAGAGGAAGAGAAAGAATGAAGAGGATGGAAAGGAAGCAGGAAGGTACATAAGTTAGTTTTCTCTGTGTAACAAAACACCCCAACATTTGGTGGTTTAAATAAAGCCACAGCCATTTCATTTGTTCCCAGTTCTGGAGTGTGCAGTGTGGGCTGGGCTCAGCTGGATGGTCCTGCTGGTGTCAGTTTGCTCACTCACACCCCTTCAGTCCCCTGCCAGTCAGCTAGATGACTCTGTTCTGGGGGTTGGAACAATGGTGGTGACTGGGCACGTGCCTTTCACCATCCAGCAGGCTAGCTCAGGCTCGTTTCCCTGTTCACAGAGTGGCTCGAGGTTCCAAGAGCAGCAAGAAAGTACAGACTTCCGCGGTCAAGCTCTTTTCGAGCTTCTGCTTGTATCACATTTGCCAATGTCCCATTGGGCAGAGCAAGTGCAAGTCCGGCCCACATTCAAGGGGTTGAGAAGTAGACTCCGCCTTTTGCTAGGAGGAGCTGAGGTCACATTGCAAATGGACAGGCATATTAGCATAGGGAGAATTTTTGGCCAGTTTTGCAATCTCCCACAAAGGGAAGGGCTAGAACTTTCTTTTGCTGGCAAGGTTGGCAGAGACACAACAGTATAGAGGCTGAGTTTGAGGCCCTCACCTTGAATTTTATTTTATTTTATTTATTTATTTTTAACATCTTTATTGGAGTATAATTGCTTCACAATGGTGTGTTAGTTTCTGCTTTATAACAAAGTGAATCAGCTATACGTATACATATATCCCCATATCTCCTCCCTCTTGCATCTCCCTCCCACCCTCCCTATCCCACCCCTCTAGGTGGTCACAGAGCACCCAGCTGATCTCCCTGTGCTATGCGGCTGCTTCCCACTAGCTATCTATTTTACGTTTAGTAGTGTATATATGTCCATGCCACTCTCTCACTTCATCCCAGCTCACCCTTCCCCCTCCCCGTGTCCTCAAGTCCATTCTCTACGTCTGCATCTTTATTCCTGTCCTGCCCCTAAGTTTTTCAGAACCATTTTTTTTTTTAGACTCCATATATATATGTTAGCATACGGTATTTGTTTTTCTCTTTCTGACTTACTTCACTCTGTATGACAGACTCTGGGTCCATCCACCTCACTACAAATAACTCAATTTCGTTTCTTTTTATGGCTGAGTAATATTCCATTGTATATATGTGCCGCATCTTCTTTATCCATTCATCTGTTGATGGACATTTAGGTTGCTTCCATACCTCATTGTAGTTTTGTTTTTTTTTAAATTTCTGCATTCCATATCAACTGACCTTTATTAGTAAACAATCACCATCCATTGCTATAAGAGGTGTCCATTGAATTCTGGAGTTCAAAGAGACCCAATAATTTTTTATTTTTATTTTTTTACTCACAAATGACCTGTGTATGTTTATTTATTAATTTTCTTATTAGTCATCCATTTTATACACATCAGTGTATACATGTCAATCCCAATCTCCCAATTCATCCCACCACCACCCCGCCCCCCACTGCTTTCCCCCCTTGGTGTCCATACGTTTGTTCTCTACCTCTGTGTCTCAATTTCTGCTCTGCAAACTGGTTCATCTGTACCATTTTCTAGGTTCCACATATATGTGTTAATATACGATATTTGTTTTTCTCTTTCTGACTCACTTCACTCTGTATGATAGTCTCTAGATCCACGATGTCTCTACAAGTGACCCAATTTCGTTCCTTTTTATGGCTGAGTAATATTCCATCACATATATATACCACACCTTCTTTATCCATTCATCTGTCGTTGGGCATTTAGGTTGCTTTCATGACCTGGGTACTGTAAATAGTGCTGCAATGAACATTGGGGTGCATGTGTCTTTTTGAATTATGGTTTTCTCTGGGTATATGCCCAGTAGTGGGGCTGCTGGATCATATGGTAATTCTATTTTTAGTTCTTTAAGGAACCTCCATACTGTTCTCCATAGTGGCTGTATCAATATACATTCCCACCAACAGTGCAAGAGGGTTCCCTTTTCTCCACACCCTCTCCAGCATTTGTTGTTTGTAGATTTTCTGATGATGCCCATTCTAACTGGTGTGAGGTGATACCTCATTGTAGTTTTGATTTCCATTTCTCTAATAATTAGTGATGTTGAGCAGCTTTTCATGTGCTGCTTGGCCATCTGTATGTCTTCTTTGGAGAAATGTCTATTTAGGTCTTCTGCCCATTTTTGTATTGGGTTGTTTTTTTTTTTAATATTGAGCCGTTTATATATTTTGGAGATTAATCCTTTGTCCGATGATTCATTTGCAAATGTTTTCTTCCATTCTGAGGGTTGTATTTTCATATTGTTTATGGTTTCCTTTGTTGTGCAAAAGCTTTTAAATTTCATTAGGTCCCATTTGCTTATTTTATTTTTTTTAATTTCCATTACTCTAGGAGGTGGATCAAAAAACATCTTGCTGTGATTTATGTCAAAGAGTGTTCTTCCTATGTTTTCCTCTAAGAGTTTTATAGTGTTCGGTTTTACATTTAGGTCTCTAATCCATTTTGAGTTTATTTTTGTGTATGGTGTTAGGGAATGTTCTGATTTCATTCTTTTACATGTAGCTGTACAGTTTTCCCAGCACCACTTATTGAAGAGACTGTCTTTTCTCCATTGTATATCCTTGCCTCCTTTGTCATAGATTAGTTGATCATAGGTGCGTGGATTTATCTCTGGACTTTGTATCCTGTTCCATTGATCTCTGTTTCTGTTTTTGTGCCAGTACCATATTGTCTTGATTACTGTAGCTTTGTAGTATAGTCTGAAGTCAGGGAGTCTGATTCCTCCAGCTCCGTTTTTCTCCCTCAAGTCTGCTTTGGCTATTCGAGGTCTTTTGTGTCTCCATACAAATTTTAAGATTTTTTGTTCTAGTTCTGTAAAAAATGCCATTGGTAATTTGATAGGGATTGCATTGAATCTGTAGATTGCTTTGGGTAGTATAGTGATTTTCACAATATTGATTCTTCCAATCCAAGAACATGGTATATCTCTCCATCTGTTGGTGTCATCTTTAATTTCTTTCATCACTGTCTTATAGTTTTCTGGATACAGGTCTTTTGTCTCCCTAGGTTTATTCCTAGGTATTTTATTCTTTTTGTTGCAGTGGTAAATGGGAGTGTTTCCTTAATTTCTCTTTCAGATTTTTCATCATTAGTGTATAGGAATGCAAGAGATTTCTGTGCATTAATTTTGTATCCTGCAACTTTACCAAATTCATTGATTAGCTCTAGTAGTTTTCTGGTGGCCTCTTTAGGATTCTCTATGTATAGTATCATGTCGTCTTTAAAGAGTGACAGTTTTACTTCTTCTTTTCCAATTTGTATTCCTTTTATTTTTTTTTTCTCTGATTGCTGTGGCTACGACTTCCAAAACTCTGTTGAATAATAGTGGTGAGAGTGGACATCCTTGTCCTGTTCCTGATCTTGGAGGAAATGCTTTCAGTTTTTCACTATTGAGAATGATGTTTGCTGTGGGTTTGTCATATATGGCCTTTATTATGTTGAGGTAGGCTCCCACTTTTGAATATTGTCAAAAGCTTTTTCTGCATCTATTGAGATGATCTTATGGTTTTTATTCTTCACTTTGTTAATATGGTGTATCACGTTGATTGATTTGCATATATTGAAGAATCCTGGCATCCCTGGGGTAAATCCCACTTGATCGTGGTGTATGATCCTTTTAATGTGTTGTTGGATTCTGTTTGCTAGTATTTTATTGAGGATGTTTGCATCTACAATCATCAGTGATATTGGTCTGTAATTTTCTTTTTTGTAGTATCTTTGTCTGGTTTTGGTATCAGGGTGATGGTGGCCTCATAGAATGAATTTGGGAGTGTTCCTTCCTCTGCAATTTTTTGGAAGAGTTTGAGAAGGATGGGTGTTAGCTCTTCTCTAAATATTTGGGAGAATTCACCTGTGAAGCCATCTGGGCCTGGACTTTTGTTTGTTGGAAGGTCTTTAATCACAGTTTCAATTTCATTACTTGTGATTGGTCTGTTCATATTTTCTATTTCTTCCTGGTTCAGTCTTGGAAGGTTATACCTTTCTAAGAATTTGTCCATTTCTTCCAGGTTGTCCATTTTATTGGCATAGAGTTGCTTCTAGTAGTCTTTTAGGATGCTTTGTATTTCTGCAGTGTCTGTTATAACTTCTCTGTTTTTATTTCTAACTTTATTGATTTGAGTCCTCTCCCTCTTTTTCTTGATGAGTCTGGCTAATGGTTTATGAATTTTGTGTATCTTCTCAAAGAACCAACTTTTAGTTTTATTGATCTTTGCTATTGTTTTCTTTGTTCTATTTCATTTATTTCTGCTCTGATCTTTATGATTTCTTTCCTTCTGCTAACTTTGTGTTTTGTTTGTTCTTCTCTCGCTAGTTCCTTTAGGTGTAAGGTTAGATTGTTTATTTGAGATTTTTCTTGTTTCTTGAGGTAAGCTTGTATAGCTGTAAACTTCCCTCTTAGAACTGCTTTTGCTGCATCCCATAGGTTTTGGATTGTCGTGTTTTCATTGTCATTTGTCTCTAGGTATTTTTTGATTTCCTCTTTGACTTCTTCAGTGATCTCGATACCTCATTGTAGTTTTGATTTGGCAGTCGGGATTGATTTAATGAGGTGGTAGTTATCTAAATGCAGTTTTCCTGGTGAAATGTTTTCATACCAAAGGAAAAAAGTTCACCTCTAGTTAACTTCGTATGAATACAGCTTAATATAAGACTGTCATTAAGAAAATCCAGTAGATAAGTGTTCTGTTTTTTAAAAAATTGTTTATTTATTTACTTATGGCTGTGTTGGGTCTCCGTTGCAGCGCGCGGGCTTCTCATTGAGGTGGCTTCTCTTGTTGCGGAGCACAGGCTCTAGGCACGTGGGCTCAGTAGTTGTGGCACGTGGGCTCATTAGTTGTGGCGCATGGGCTCTAGAGCACAGGCTCAGTAGTTGTGGCACACGGGCTTAGTTGTTCCGCGGCATGTGGGATCTTCCCAGACCAGGGCTCAAACTCACGTCCTCTGTGTTGGCAGGCAGATTCTTAACAACTGCGCCACAAGGGAAGCCCAATAGGTGTTCTTTTTGTGAAATAGAAAATTAATGTTCTGAGAAAGAATTCATTGGTATATTTATTTATTTATTTGGCTGCGTTGGGTCTTCGTTGCTGCATGCGGGCTTCCTCTAGTTGGGGCAGTGCACGGGCTTCTCATTGTGGTGGCTTCTCTTGTTGCGGAGTGCAGGCTCTAGGCATGTTGGCTTCAGTAGCTGTGTCGTGCGGGCTGAGTAGTTGTGGCTCGTGGGCTCTTGAGCGCAGGCACAGTAGTTGTGGCACACGGGCTTAGTTGCTCTGCAGCATATGGGATCTTCCCGGACCAGGGATTGAACCCGTGTCCCCTGCATTGGCAGGCAGATTCTTAACCACTGTGCCACCAAGGACGTCCCAGCATGGCCTAAGTTTTGAAACACCTTTAGTTCCACCATGTTGGGTTGAGGCCTGTGGTAGCCTCACCCAGAGGGTTGGGTCTGCTGATCAGGGTCCTTCGAAACTGGGTCTCTCACTGTGTGCTCTTTAATACCCTCTTCTCCAGCTCTGGGCAGAGGTAACCAGCAGTATTCTATCCCCTGGGATACATTTGGGAAGCCTTAAGCTAGGTAAGGGGAGGGAAGGAAAAGAGGGAAACTGGGATCAAGGAGAGCAGAAGGGAAGAGAGGACGAGAAGACTGGAGAGAGGGGAGGAGAGGAAAGAAAGTGTTCAGTGCTGCAGAAAAATAGCATCGGACCAACAGTTGCAAGAGGTCCACCAGCTCCTTTCCCTGGTCTGGTTCATTCCACCTCTGACGCAGCCTCATCAGGGTGACCAAGAGGTCATCTTCTTAGATGTTTCGGAAAGCAGTTCCAAAAGCTCTCTTCGTCACTTCTACAGTTGAACAATGCTCCGTATCAGGACGTTCTTCCTCTTGTTAATTTAAATCCCTTGGAATGTGGTTCAAGCTACCTTTTAGACATCACCTTGTGCCCATGGCAGAGACGAAAACCACCTCGCTGCAATGGTTCTTTCTCAGAGGGCCTTGTATACATCGTGGATATTATTCATAATCCATCGTAACCTCCACCTGGACATGCAATGTGGATTGTTCCCAGTCTATTCACAGATTAAAATTTTAATACGTTCCATCGGTTGTCTGCTCCTTTCCTCCAGGTCCCTTCTGGCCATTCTCTGATTTGCTTGTTATGCTTCAGCAACGTCAAGCAGATTCTAAGCCCTGCCTACTCCATGCCAGTCTTTGACTCTGTGTCTTGGTTCAGGTACTTTCCTCTCTTTGGAATGCCCATTCCCATCGCTTCACGTAAAGGGCGTTGCACATCCTTTAAGATGCAGCATGACTGTTATCTCCTTGAGGAAACTCTCCCAGATCCGTTTCCCTACAACAGGTTAGGTTCCCTTCCTTGGAGCTCCCGCTGTGCCTGTGACAGAGCCCGCTGCCAGTTCATCTGCGCTTCCAGAAAGCCTGGCCATCTGCATTCAGCCTCTAATGGTCCTCTTGGCCAAGTGCCCTTGGCACACCCAAACAGAGCGGCCCTGTTCTTTGGCACACAGTAGGCATTTGGTAAAGTTTTGTTGAATTAATTATCTTTGAAGTCTTTCAGAGCCATCTCACAATTTAACTCCTCTTGAATGGTGGCATCCAGAACTGAACAAACCAGTCTGTGCAGGTAAAGGTCCTTTTAGACGGGCTCCCATCAGTAATGGGGCCACCACAAGGCTTGAGAACCATTCTTGTTTGTTCCTCGATGGCCATACCTACCACTCTACAGCCAAGACCTGCATATCCCTGACCTTCTCCTGTATATGCCCACAAGCCTGACCTTCACCATTCTCTCCGTCTGTGCAATTTGCTTTTCCTACTAGTGTGGAGAAGCTTCTCCTTGCTTATTTCTACTCTCATTTTCAATTTATCAAGGCCTTTGTCCTCTGGTTCTTTCTTCCGTGGTGTTGGTGTCACTGCCTGGAAGTGTGAGCCACTCTCTGCCCCTCAGTCTGGGCCAGTGATTAATCATTAGGTTGTAAATGAAGCGCCGAGCCCTCAGGATGCTGCATGTCACTGGGTTTTGTTTTGTTTTGTTTTGGTTCCTCCTTGGACCAGCATCACATTACCCAAGAGGACAGTGGGAAACTGTCTGGGGCTGCTGTTACCTGTGCCCTTTGCCCGTTGTTTTGCTGATTGTTCCAGGATGTGTGGGCCCTGTGGTCAGCACCCAGGGCCCCTGAGCAGGCTGTGAGCACAGGAGTTCTAATTCCTGGATGCAGCCTCTCTGAGAGCTTCCTCTGTGCTGGAGCAGGGCTCTAAGTTCATACAGAGATCATTTCCTTCCCACCCAAACCACTTGTACAGTCTGCTTGCTTTTTTCTTTTTTTCGGGTTATGCTGGTATTACCCTGGGTTTTAGCCAGCTTGATAAATAGAGGAAGTTGGATGCCTTTCCAGACTTCCTGATGTCATGGTTTGGTGGAGTCTGCAGTTGTGGGAGGTTTCAGTTAATCCTAGCAATTGGTGAGTTTGCTGTTCTTCTCTGAGAAACTTCTCTGTCCTGTGCCATGTCTTACATAAGTCAATATGGCTCCTTTTGTGACTTGCCTTTTCCTTTCAATGATGTAAGAAGCCCAGACATTGGCAGGCACTCTGTCCTGCTCAGTTCCTCGCGGAGATAAAGGACGGTGGACGTGCTGTGGCGATAGTGGCAAAGAGGGATCCAGAGGCCGACGGATGCACAGTTCTTTAATTAAGTTTAGGCCTCTGTGTCCATCAGCCATTTTCACATCATAGCTTTTGACATTCTCTTCCACAACTTACTCAAGTGAGTTCTTGCTCCCTGGCTGGGAAGCTGGTTTCTTGGCTCTGAGACCAGAAGTCTGTGCTCTCAGTGGGGCCTTTCTAATTGTGTTAGAGCAGGGCCAGGGGAGGCGGTGTCCAGCTGAACAAGTGATGGCATTACCTCCTAGTGAGCCCCCCTCCGAGCTTGATTTACAAGTTCTGTTTGGAGAACCTGGATGGCTTGGCCCAGCCTCCCTCTGTTATGCATTTTCCTAGAAGAAATACATCTAATTGTATAAGTAATACATGAACATGTGCCGGTGTTCTTTTGGGCTTCGTCCTTTCCCCCATCACACGCCTCTCTGTGGAGGTTTGGTGGGTTTCCTTCCAGGCTTTTTTGTATGCAGCCATACTTGTCACTATATAAATAAGCATATATATGTATAGCTTTGTTTGTTTCTTAACATATCCTAGTATCTATATTATTAAGAAATTTGATTTTATTCACTTGACTTATATGTATTGACAGTCTCTATGTGTCAACACATATAGATCAACTTCATTTTTTTTAAGCCTTGTATAATATTCCAGAATATGGATGGACCATCATTTTTTAACTGTTCATCTACTGATGGAGACTTAGGCTTTTCCCCCTTGCACAAAGCTGCAATGACAGTATTTGTTTGTATATTTTTGTGTATGTATGTCACTATTTCTGTAGGGACAATCTCCGGAATTAGAATTTCTGGATCAAAAGGTATGCACATTTAAAAATTCAAAACATAGCTAAACTGTTCTCTCAAAGTTTACATTGCCACCAGCAGTGTAAACAAGAGTTCATTTCCCCACATGCTCTCCAGCTTTGGGTATTATTAGGCTTTTTAATTGTTTCATTCAGTGGGCAAAACAGATTTCACTGTTGCTTGCCCTATTTTTCTACCTGAAAGTGTTCCAAGGGAGCAAAGAGAGCCTCATGTTGTTTATTAATAAACTTGGTTACCAGGAGCCACTCAGCATGCTTTATCGTGGTTATCCATAAGGTTTTGGAAGAGGCAATGTACTTGAATTGTGAAATTTCATCAAAAACCCCTATGTAGAAAATTCTCATTTGCACAAATACGAAGTGAAATTATTTCCATACTTGAAGTCACAGTTGATCTGTTTCCTTGTTTGATTATTTTAATGTTTTTCAGTTGTTGATCCTACAGTCATTCCACGTTGAATATTGGTACATGTGTTTGTAATTTGCTCATCCTAGGACAGGACAACATGCTCGGCTTTCATTTTTGCCTTCTTTAAACATTGCTTAATGAGGTTTTCCTGACATATTAGGCTTTATTAAAAACTACTTCTTTTTTCCTCTTAAAGAGCATGTAATCAATAGAAACTCACCATGACTCCTTATTTCCTCTTTGAATTCATATTCTGGATCCTCCTTGAGCATTGAACTTCTGTCTTCACGGCTCATTGACTGAAGCCAGGAGTAGGTCAGTTGGTTCCAAGATCACCCTATAGATTGTTAACCTCTTGCACCTCTTTATCTTTATGTCTGTATTTCACATGAGGGGATATCATAGTGTGAAGTGACTGTCATCTTTGAGCTAAGAGCTGTACTGATGTTTTGGTTTTGAAGTGAAGCATGATGGAATATTCTTGAAGATACAAGTCAGGTTGTCAGCAGTGCTTTCTGTCCTGGGTGGGCACACAATTTCCTTTCCCCAGCGTGCATCTGCCTTGTCCCTCACTCAGGTCATTGCCAATGCCTCTGCCTCCCCCTTCCAACTCTGAGCCAAACATATCAGTAGAGAGTTATTTTTTTAGCCCCTCCATGGAGAAAGAATTCTGCCTCTGGCTTTGGGGATACAAGAGACATAAATGACCCAATCCTTGATATCAAGGAGTTTAGTTTCTAGGGAAGTTAAGTCACAAAAACTGAAGAAATAGCTAATGAAGCATGGTCTCTAGAAGAGACCATCCCTCCTCAGATCCGATCACTTCATTGTCCAGTGCCCCTGTGATGCAGTTAATGAAACCTGAGACTGAGCAGTAATACATGCTACTAAAACATTAACAAAGTCAGCCCCCAAGCGGGCTTTGAGCTTGTCTTCCAATTTGTAATAAGTTCCTTAGGAGTTGTTGCGGTGCGCGGGCTTCTCATTGTAGTGGCTTCTCTTGTTGCGGAGCACGGGCTCTAGGTGCACGGGCTTAAGTAGTTGTGGCGTGCGGGCTCAGTAGTTGTGTCTCGTGGGCTCTAGAGCGCAGGCTCGGTAGTTGTGGCGCACGGGCTTTGTTGCTCCGCGGCATGTGGGATCTTCCAGGACCAGCGCTCGAACCCGTGTGCCCTGCACTGGCAGGCAGATTCTTAACTGCTGCACCACCAGGGAAGTCCTCCTTATGCTAGTCTTGTTAGCCAACACTTATAAATCAGTGTGAATATCTCAAAGGCATAACATTTTCTAAAACACTTAGGGAGCAATTATCACACCTCTTGTTACTCAGGTCTAAAATATTGATAATTGCATACATCATTGCAGCCATGGTATAATCAGATTACATCAGTTAACCTGTGGTAGCACAGAATGACCCTCACCCAGACCTGCTCTGCAGTGGTATCAAGCTATTTCCCTCCTTTTAAACTTTATTCTATACCTAGATGAAGTTAGATTTATCATTTATTACCATTCAAGATTGCACCGATGGTCTACATTTTAAAAAATATGATACTTGTACTATTTAATGAAATTGAAGAGCTCCAGAATAATTTCTTGGAGTGGTACAAGCGGGGCCATGGCATTCAGTCATGTAGCTTATGTACTGTTCAACCCTAGGGGTTGCCATTTACATCAGAGTCTACAACCACAAAACATGAACGTGGGGTAATCGTTAATGAGTGGTTATCTAGTGTCAAGGTCTAGATTTTACTGTTTAAATGCTAGCAAATAGTTTTCTTTGTAATGGATGCTATCTCACAAGCCATCCTTAGCACCTTGAAATTTTGCTAAGAACCAGTGGCTATTCATCTTTGCTGTTGACGTAGAGAGCATTGAAGCAACCCAACTTGCACCAGAAGATGAAGAGAAGTTCCAGCTGAAAAAGATAAAAATGACTTTTATATATAATGAGTAAGGGTTTCAAAATCTATAGATTTCCCTCTTTAATCAGTGATCCCAGAGACGTCATGACCCAGCAGGATGTCCTCTAGTTTATGCAGAAGGCAGTAGGAGTGGTTACTATTTTAAATACCATAACACTTCTTCTCCTATTAGGAAATATATATTCAGCCTTGAGGAAACGTATTCCAGGCTTGGAATATGGACAATGGAAAGCAGTCTTTTCAGTGGCGCCAGGTCTGTAGTAAGTTCTTCCTGAGCCATATTCTCTTTTCAGGATGGTTACTGGAATCACCCTTCGTTGTGCCCTTTCCTGCCGTCATCTGGGAGCTGAGTACAAGCTCTCTTCAGTGGAAAAGCATGGTGTATTTTGATCAGAGGCCCAAGTCACAGCACATATTAACCAGTCACCCAGTGCCATGACTAACTTAACTTTGACCATATCTTATACACCATTTAGGCCCTACCCTAGAAGTTGGCAAAGCTCAAGAATGGGTTTGCAGAAATTTTGAAAATTCTATAATAGCATTTTGAGTTTGTTGATTTATTTCACCTGACGAACTCAAAACAGTTTACTTCCAAGGAGATCAATTCCCAGGAGGCCAGCATTGTGGCCTGGTAGAAAGAGTAGGAGTCCCACCAAACAGCCAGATGACCTTGACCCATCCCCTAGAACACGTTGGGCCTCTTTCTACATTTGTACAATAAGGGTCTCAGCTAGGTGAATTCTGAATTCCTTTCCAGAAACAGACTGCTCTGATACTCTTTCCAGAACTAAAATTAGATACTTGTGTAGTAAATCTTCTAAGTCAGCTCTGTGAATTCCAGGTAGAGTCAAACCTGAGGCATTTGTATAGGAGAGTTTTTTTGTAGAGGTTCATTAAATATAGCTTAAAAAAAAAGGGGGAATGCTTTTGGAGGGGAGCTGAGTTAAAAACTAAAAATAGATTAATTTTTAAACTTTATATGAAAATTTCTTTTTTTTTGTTTTTTTGTGGTACATGGACCTCTCACCGTTGTGGCCACTCCTGTTGCGGAGCACAGCCTCCGGACGCGCAGGCTCAGCGGCCATGGCTCACGGGCCCAGCCGCTCTGCGGCATGTGGGATCTTCCCGGACCGGGGCACGAACCCGCATGCCCTGCATCGGCAGGCGGACTCTCAACCACTGCGCCACCAGGGAAGCCCTATATATGAAACTTTTTATGACATATATATTAGTGTATAATTCAATGAATTTCAGAAACTGAACACACCATGTAACCAGAACACAGAATATTACCTGAACCTCAGAAGCCGCACTGAGCCCACTTCTAATTGTTGTATCCTCTGCCCGCTTCCAAGGATAACCATGCTCCCACCCTCATTCCATTGATTAGTTTTGCCTGCTTTTGTTCCTCATCTGAATGGGATCATGGACAACATGCATTCCTGTATGTCTGGCTCTTTTATCTAACATTGTATTTCAGAGATTCATCATTATTATTGTGTGTAGCTGTAGTACACACTTAAATTTTCCTCCAGAGAGACATTGCTTTATCTTTGCGCAACGACGTTATCATTCAAGTGACTCATTCGGGAGGGTCAGTAATATGCCATTATGAACAGAGAGAGGATGAAAGTGCTGGAGAGAAACCAGAGGCACTTTATAATTTATTAACATAGTGTGTTATTAATATATAATACAATTTACAGTATTGATTTTAAAAATAGAAGTCCTCTTTGGAAGGAGAAGGATTCACTTCCTGCTCTAAGACGTTATCATGCCTTGTCCAAGGAAAGAATCATTCCTCTGGTACCGGCAATGGCTGTTAAATTATAGGATTCTTAAAGATTGCCAGCTTTTCCTGGAGACTGAGAAATCGTGATTTATTCCCACCTTTCTGTGTCCTTATCCCTGCAATCCCTGCACTATCTTACCCTGCACATATGAGGTACAAAATAGCTATTTTTTGGGCTTCCCTGGTGGCACAGTGGTTCAGAGTCCGCTTGCCGATGCAGGGGACACGGGTTCGTGCCCCGGTCCGGGAGGATCCCACATGCCGCGGAGCGGTTATGCCCGTGAGCCATGGCCGCTGAGCCTGCGCGTCCGGAGCCTGTGCTCCACAACGGGAGAGGCCACAACAGTGAGAGGCCCGCGTACCGCCAAAAAAAAAAAAAAAGCTATTTGTTGACTGACTGAAGGGTCTAGCTAGCATTTATAGTGCCTTCACAGTGCCAGCCCCTGTGCCCAGATCTCCTGTTTACTCACCACAGCGACACTATCAGGCTGGTGCTATTATCACAGTTCGCTAGATGGGGAATCTTGGCCATCGGAAATAACTTATCCAGAGTCACTCAGACATTGTGTGGCAGAGCCAGGACCTTTGATCCCATGCTCTTTAGCCTTCACCGCGGTGCCTGCACACTCTATCTCAGGCCAACAGAAGCTGCGGTGGTGGCTAGGTGCTTGGATGCCCTGTGGCCAGGAGCTCTGCCAGCTGAGAACACGCGGCCTGGTCTGTCCCAGCCCCTTCCCCTGTGGCCATGTAGAAGGAGCTTGCTCCGTGGGCTCTCACTGCCCGAGCCCCGTGGGTGGCGTGTGATTTCCTCGCTGGCTTCCTCCTCCCTCAGTATCCCCCGCCAGCGCCTGCTGCTGGTGCTGACTGCCCGTCACGGGCTTCCGTTGGCCAGCTCCTCCATCGGGAGAGGAACGGACGCAGCCTTAGCATCTGCAGTTTTCTCCACGTGCCGAGCTCCTCTCAGCCTCTGCCCCACCTCCCCCATGTGTATTTCATCTAGTTGCTGCCTAGTTAACCCACACATCTCATCTGGTATATATTGGCCCTTGATGATTATTCGTTGGAACGAAATGAATAAACGAATGGTAAATGAGACTTAAAAATTCAGTATTGATATAAACTTCGCTTTTTAAAAAATGTTGACTCTGCCCTCCCCACTACTAAAAGTGTAAGCGATGATAATGAATTAACATACAATAAAGAGGAAATGCAACACACCCATCCTTTTACGGTATGACATAAATGGGGATAGATCATTTGTAAGATTCTGTGACCTCTTCTGATTCTTAGCATAGTTTTTAACCAGCTTTTATATAGTGGTAATCATTATATATACGCAGCATTTTGTGTTTTTAAATTCTTTTCTTGATATTTTGCATGTGTTGATGTTTTCCATAAATCTACATGGACTACCTTGCTTACCATTTTTATTATAATATCCCACTGGATGGGCCTCCCGTAATAAACATGGGTTTTGCTTTTTGTAGCCAGTGCCCACCTGGCATTGCCAATTCTCTGGACTAGAGTAATTTAAAGGAAGCAGGTTGCAGGTTGTCTTGCTTGAGGAACTGGCCTTTTGGGCATTGTTGTGTCGTGATTACGGCAAAGCTGTGATGATGTGTCCCCCTATTTTATTCCAGGATGCTTTTCTCTGGCAGGCAGTGTGGCCATGTTGGGAGACCTGAGGAACTTTTACTGACGTTCAAGATATTCCTTGTCATCATTTGTCTTCATGTCACTGTGGTTACATCCCTGGAAGGTAAGGTGCCCATTTTCCTTCATCTTTTTCCTATTTTATCTGTGTGTGTGTGTGTGTGTGTGTGTGTGTGTTTATTTGGGATTGTTTTACTGTGGTAAAAAAAACATAACATAAAACTTACCATTTTCACCATCTTTAAGTATATAATTCACTGCCATTAAATGTATTCACAGTTTTGTGCAACGATCACCACTATCCAGTTCCAGAACACTTTCATCATCTCAAATAGGAACTCTGCACCCATTAAGCAATAACTTCCCTTCCCCCCTCCCCCCAGGCCCTGGTAACCTCTGTTATTTCTGTCTCTATGATTTTGCCTATTCTAGGTACCTCATGTAAGTATAAGGAATCATACAATATTCATCCTCTTGTGTCTGGCTCATTTCCCTTAGCATGTTTCCAAGGTTCATCCATGTTGTAACATGATCCAGAATTTCATTCCTTTTTAAGGCTGAATAATGCTCCATTGTATGTACATATTTTGTTTATCTCTTCAATGTTGATGGACATTTGGGTTATTTCCACCTTTTGGCTATTATAAATAATGCTAGTGTGAACATTGGTGTTTAAGTATCCGTTTGAGTCCCTTCTTTCAATTCTTTGGGGTATATATACCTAGGAGTAGAATTGCTGGGTCATATGGTAATTCTGTGTTTAACTTTTTGAGGATCTGCCAAACTGTTTCCCACAGAGGCTGCACCATTTAACATTCTTACCAGCAAGGCACAGGATTCCAATTTTTCTATATCCTCACCAACACTTGTTATTTTCTGTTGTTTTGATAATGGATGTGAAATGGTATCATTGTGGTTTTTATTTGCATTTCCTTAATGATTAGTGATTTTGAACATGTTTTCATGTGCTTATTAGTCATTTGTGTATCTTCTTTAGAGAAATGACTATTCGAATCTTTGGTCCATTTTTGAATTGGGTTGTTTGGGGTTTTCTGTTTTCATTGAGTTTTAGGAGTTCATTATATATTCAGGATACTAATCCTTTATTATATATATGATTTGCAAATATTTTCCCCCTTCTGTGAGTTGTCTTTTCACTCTTTTTTTTTTTGGCTGCATTGGGTCTTCGTTGCTGTGCATGGGCTTTCTTTAGTTGTGGCAAGCGGGGGCTACTCTTCATTGCGGTGTGCGGGCTTCTCATTGTGGTGGCTCCTCTTGTTGTGGAGCACGGGCCCTAGAGCACGTGGGCTTCAGTAGTTGCAGCACATAGGCTTAGTAGTTGTGGCACACAGGCTTAGTTGCTCCACAGGATGTGGGATCTTCCTGGACCAGGGATCAAACCTGTGTGCCCTGCATTGGCAGGCAGATTCTTAACCACTGCGCCACCAGGGAGTCCCTTTTCACTCTTTTAATAGTGTTCTTTGATGCACAAAAGTTTTTAATTTTGATGAAGTCCAATTTGTCTATTTTTACTTTATTGCCTGTGTTTTTGCTGTCATATCCAAGAAATGTCATGAAGATTTTTCCCTATTTTTCTTCTAAGAGCTTTATAGTTTTAGACCGGGGCACGAACCCGTGTCCCCTGCATCGGCAGGCAGACTCCCAACCACTGCACCACCAGGGAAGCCCCTATTTGTTTTTAAAAGTACCTACTCGAAGGCACTTCTGCATGGAAATTTAAGGGAGATAGAGAATCACCCTAATGAAGCAGCATCCATTTCAGAAAAGAGGATCCTTAGACGCTTATGTGAGAATGGGAAAACGTACCTGAGGAAGGCGATAAAAAGTCCAGAAACCCCAGGGCTGCAATATCTTTGAGTACAACTGCCAAAAGAATACAGTGCTATGCAAATATAAAAAATCAGTATTTAAGAAGACATTATTAAGGACATACAGAGAAATACCTTACTTATTTAGAAGAGAGTTGCAAGACCAAGGAATCTTTGTTGGATAAAGCAAATATCTACTAGCAGCAAACAACAGCATAAATACAACAGACACACAGATGCACACAAACTAAATGGAAAACTTGCAACAGATTAAAACACAGTTGAGGGCTTCCCTGGTGGTGCAGTGGTTGGGAGTCTGCCTGCCGATGCAGGGGACACGGGTTCGTGCCCGGGTCCGGGAGGATCCCACATGCCGCGGAGCAGCTGGGCCCGTGAGCCATGGCCGCTGAGCCTGGGCGTCTGGAGCCTGTGCTCCGCAACGGGAGAGGCCATGGCAGTGAGAGGCCCGCGTACCGCAAAAAGCAAACAAACAAACAAAAAAACACAGTTGACAGTCCTTCAAAAGTAGGCACTGGGGCATATTGTCAAGAAGCCATGATACTTTACACAAAGAAATAAGAGCTAAATGTGTATTGACTGCTTACAATGTGCTGGGTTCCTATGTGCTGTATATACATCCACTCTCTTAAGCTGCTCAACCAAATCTATTAAGGGGAGATCCTAGTCTTAGCACCATTTCTCAGATCAAGAAACTGAGGCTCAGAGAGATAAGTAACTTGCTCAAGGGAGTGGCCGAGCTGGGAATTGTACCCAACTTGGAATTTTGTGCTCCTAACCACAAAACCAGAGTTCTCAAACTTGAGTATGCATCAGAATCACCTGGAAGGCTTGTTAAGCCAGATTCCTGGGTCCTTCCCTGAGAGTTTTTGATTTAGTAGCTCTGGGGCGGGCCCTGAGAATTGACATTTCTAACAAGTTCTCAGGTGATGTTGATGTGACTGGTTCAGAGATGATACCACTACCTACACAACTGGCAGAAGACATAAGTAGGGAGAGAAAACTCCTCCAGATATATATCATGGGATACAAATTCTTTTATGGCCATGTGATGTTCATGTAAGCTGTGCTCAGACACATCATCTCCTTGGGGCATTAAGACACCACTGTGGGGGCTTCCCTGGTGGCGCAGTGGTTGAGAGTCCGCCTGCCGATGCAGGGGACACGGGTTCGTGCCCCGGTCTGGGAAGATCCCACATGCCGTGGAGCGGCTGGGCCTGTGAGCCATGGCCGCTGAGCCTGCGCTCCGCAACGGGAGAGGCCACAACAGTGAGAGGCTAGCATACCGCAAAAAAAAAAAAAAAATTATGAAAATGGGGCAGGTAAACATGAGAGTTTCATGGCTCTGAAACCAGCCTGAGTAGGGAAAACCTGTGTGGATGCTAAGGTCGCTGAATGTATTTCTTGCTCTGGCTCTCTGATGAATTGATTTCTTAAGGCAGTGGTTCTCAGAGTGTGGCCCCCAGACAAGCAACATCAGCATCACCTGGGAGCTCTTTAGAAGTGCAGATTCTCAGGCCCAGCCTAGACCTGCTGAATTGGAAACTCTGAGGGTGGGGTCCAGCAGTCTGTGCTTTAACCATCCCTCCAGGTGATGCTGATGCATTCTCAGAGAGCCACAGTCTTAAAGAATTGGCTGAAACATTACTGTGCCCCATGATATAGTAGAAAGGTGGTGAGATCTAGAGTTAGAGCCCTCCCCGTGCCTGCCACCTGCTATTTGTATGATCTCTATTTGCCAGTAGACTGACATGGGACTCTATTTCCTCATCTTCAAAATGGGTGTAATCCTGAGCTCCCCCAGTGGGCTCTTGTTTTTTGTTTTGTTTAAACATTATTTATCTTTTATTTTTTTAAATATTTTATTTATTTATATTTGGCTGTGTTGGGTCTTCTTTGCTGTGCACGGGCTTCCTCTAGTTGCGGCGAGCGGGGGCTCCTCTTCCTTGTGGTGCACAGGCTTCTCACTGTGGTGGCTTCTCTTGTTGCGGAGCACGGGCTCTAGGTGTGTGGGCTTCAGTAGTTGTGGCACGTGGGCTCAGTAGTTGCGGCTCACGGGCTCTAGAGCACAGGCTCAGTAGTTGTGGCGCATGGGCTTAGTTGCTCCACGGCATGTGGGATCTTCCCAGAGCAGGGCTCGAACCTGTGTCCCCTGCATTGGCAGGTGGATTCTTAACCACCGCGCCACCAGGGAAGCCCTGGGCTCTTGTTAAGGCTCAATATATGTTTTAAAAAAAGAACCTCCATGATGGCAAAGGTTTTTCTTTTTCTTTTCTCTGTTTCTTTTTCCAGCTTTATTGACATATAACATTTAACATTGCATATGCAAAGGTTTTTCTGAATGAAGTGTTTTGGGATCTGGAAAGGGCTAAATAGGAGTTCGTTATTGTCTTTCAGAACTCCAACTAAGAGTATTCATGTTATTTAATAATCACTTTGATAATATTTACCTGTGCCAGCCGCTGTTCTTTGAAGTAGGCACTAGCATTAGGCTCCGTTTTACAGACTTACAGGAAACCGAGGCGCAAAGAAGGTAAGCAACTTGCCCTAGGTTAAACATTTTGGTTGCAGAGTTGCAATTCGAACTCAGGCCATCTGACCCAAAGTTTGTGTGTTTAGCCACTACGCTGTCCTGTCTTCAGCATTCTTAACCTCTCTGCTACACTAGGTTGTGTACTGTGCTTGGTGGTTGTGTAGCTGTAGGTTAAACGTCAAGGTGGAATCCACTTCTGGACTGGATATTGGACTGGATCATCCAGACGGCTTATAGGCATCATCTCTCTGAACAGCTTTGGACTGAGGCAGGTTCTTTTCGGTTCAGGATGGCTTAGGTCTGGTCTTTGATGAAGGCCAAGGGGACCTGCTACTTCTACATTGGATAATCAGTTGTGTGGTAATGAGTGCCTGCTGTGTGCCTAGCATTACTGGCTGCTGAGAGGACATCATCTCTGACTCCAGGAAATTTACACTCCAGTTGGAGGGACATGACTATGACACATGAGAACAGTACAAACTGTAACTAAATCCTGAAGCGTGAGTCAGTGCTATAGGGCTTTAACATATGGCCTTCGGCCAAATCCGTGGGTGAGTCTAGTTAAATGTTAAGCCACCTGTAGCAGATGCTATTGGTGCGCTGCCCATCTCCCTTGGCCCACCCAGAGGTCACCTAGAGACGGATCCTGCACATGTTGGTGGCTCCCATGTCTCCCTGACTGAGAATGATCTGTACCCATGCACCCATGCTTGGCCTGTACATGGAACAAGCTAGTAGTGCCGGGGAGTTAATACCCCAAAGCAGTGAAGAATGGGAGTTCGTGTTTACCTATGCCAGCTTCCTTGTCCCTTGGTGGGACAATGCTAAGGTGTGTTCTATACACCTAGGAGATTGTTGGATTGGGCCACAGTTGCCCATAGTAGCAGTGTGCTAATTAATGTACCCATTATTGGCTTTACTCTCTTCCCTACCTCACTCCCCTACTCCCTCCCTCTGCTTCCTGGGATCATCCCCATTTGGAAACACACTCATTTTCCAAGTCTAGCCCAGTATTACTGCCTCTATGAAACCTCCCCTCACGTCTTCATAAGAATTAAATCTCTTCTGCCAGTGCTCCCTTTTCTGTTTATCCATGTCTTTTTATGCTTGTCACTTTGTATCATGTCATGATGTACTTCCTTTGCATCATGAGTCGTTTCAGCACATGGTCTGTGCCAGGTGAGAAGGGAGAATGAAGGTTTGGCAAGGTGGGTGGGAAACTAATGGGGTGAAAGCAGGCAGAGGGCCTGCTCTGGGGCAGGCCATGATGTAGATCATCTCATTTAATCCTCACAAAAACTCTTTATGGTAGATATTTTAAGTCTCAGTTTGCAGATGAAGAAACTGAGTGTCAAAGAGAGTAAGTCGTTTGCCCAGAGTCACACAGCTTGGAGGATCCCCCATTGGAATCAGTAGCCCGTACTGTTCATACTATACCAGGTTGCCCAGTAAGTGAAGACTGAATGAACGTGGCACTGAGGCACGGAGAGAAGAGGGAGAGGGAGCCTGAAGGACTGCCAGGGAGCAGCCGTTGCCCCTGGCTCTGGGGTATCTGGACTGCAAACACAGTAGCTTCGCCCTGGAAGCCTGAGAGATGACTCAGTGGCTCTTGACAGTGAGGAGGGATCGGACTGGCACTCCCTTTTTTTTTTTTTAAACATCTTTATTGGAGTATAATTGCTTTACAATGTTGTGTTAGTTTCTGCTGTATAACAAAGTGAATCAGCTATACATATACATATATCCCCATATCTTCTCCCCGGACTGACACTCTCTTGTTAGGCCACTGACCAATAGAGAAAACCCTTAGACCTTGACACTTCCAGTTGTGTAATTTGGTGATGTTCGAGGGAGTCATTCGTGGTCTACCAGAAGCCCAAATAAGTTTTGGCGGGTAACTTACCTCTAGCCTCTAGCTCTCTTGGGCTGTGCCAATACCTCTTTTCTTTTCTTCCTCCCTCCCTCCCTTCCTTCCTTTCTTCCACCGCTTTTTTTTTGTCTTCCAAGAAGGTCTTCTTTTAGGTACAACTGTTTTCCAGAGCGTGAGATGACATATTAGTGGAAGATGGTTATAATTTCATTCTTGCAGAGTTGTCGTCCCCATTTGGAAACAAGTACACATTTGAGCCAGTTTGGTGACCTCATGAGCTATAATCCCAACTTACTGTCTTTCTGGGCTGGATCTAGATCTTTCTGTGCTGAAGGCATTTCTAGTGATAGATTTCTCTCTAATTCCCCTTGTCCAAGGCCTCACTGGCTTGTCTTCTCTTACCGTCTCATACTTTGTCCATCCAAGTCTTTGTTCTTCTTTCCAAACCCAGTGCTGGTCTCCTTGTCTCTCACTTTTCTATCTGTAAAATTGCGATTATAAATACCATAGTGCTGATCTGATACTCAGCCAATTTCCCAAGCCCCCAAAATTCCACACAGGCATGAGGTCACTTCTGCTGGGCCCTGACTCTTTCCCTGGCAGGTAGAAGTGGTGACAAGGAATGATAGAGAATCTAGATGGGTTGAGGGGGAAACTGAAAGCAGAGGACATTGTGTCCCACTTTCCACTTAGAACTCTGGATGAGAACCCCTCACAGTGGACTGTAAATCAACATGGGGCAGTGGCAGAGATGAGAAATGGTGGCACAGTGTGTTTAGGCAGAGTGAAGGCTGGAGGTGGTGTCCTCTCCAGGTCTTTCTCATCTCTTGTGTGACAGGGAAGGGATTCAAAATTGCCCTCGTGTTCCTAGTGGGTAGCTCTGTTGAGAGCCAGGGGCAGGGACAGGGCTGCAGAGATGACGGTGTGGACAGCTGAGACCAGGGGCCAGATGGAGGATGTGACAGACACCCAGTGGTGAGAGCTGAGAGGACCTAGGTCAGCAAGAGAGGGACCCCCCAGGCCAGGGTGGGATTCTGAGAGACTAGAACATGGGGCGCACTGGACACAGCCTTCAGCAGTGGATGCCAGCTGGACCCCCAGGAACCCTGCAGGGTGAGGGAGATCCCTGGAGAGACCCTTGAGAACCCAGTGCTCAGCACGAGGTGATGTAGGTCCTTTCTCCCTGCTGTGCAGAACACTGGCACCCCATTCCTAACCTGGAAGCCATCTTGACTACCAGAAGGAAGAGGAGGGAAAACGAAGATTGCGCATTTATCTGGAAGACATTGAGTTACCTAGAGACCATTTTAGAGCGGAAGAGAGAGCTACCTTAAATCATCAGGTTTAAGGATCCCTTTCCTGTACCTCTGGAATGGAGGCTCCAAAACAAGATGGAGTCATCCTAGACATCAAAGGAAAGCTCAAGGATTTCTTTTTAATTTGTTTATTGTCACTATTGTTTGTACATCTAAATTATGTCTATACATTTTATAAGATTTTTTAAAAATTTTTTATTTATTTATTTTTAGTTTTGGCTGTGTTGGGTCTTCGTTTCTGCGCGAGGGCTTTCTCTAGTTGCAGCGAGCGGGGGCCACTCTTCATCGCGGTGCGCGGGGCTTTCACTGTCACGGCCTCTCTTGTTGCGGAGCACAGGCTCCAGACGCGCAGGCTCAGTAGTTGTGGCTCACGGGCCCAGTTGCTCCGCGGCATGTGGGATCTTCCCAGACCAGGGCTCGAACCCGTGTCCCCTGCATTGGCAGGCAGATTCTTAACCACTGCGCCACCAGGGAAGCCCCGTATGTCTATACATTTTATACTAACTCTAAAACATCCATACTGAACAGTTAGGATGTGTCAGGACACTGCTAGCAGTGGTGAAGGCCATCATGATATCCTGAATTCTGCTCCTCCTCCTGGTTTTATCTTTGCAGGTATGAAGGAATATCTGGTCAGGTCCTGTCTATATCCTCCATAGTGTTAGCACATAGTAAGTGCTCAATAAACTGGCTGGTTGGTTGGTTTTGATTTGCGGCTCTAGTCTAAAGCCTAGAGATACACTAAAACATGGACTGCTCTCCTCAGCTTACACCACCAGCATTATCCTTATCTGAACCCAATGAGTTCTGATACAACATATATTCCACTAAACTTTTGTGTAGACCTCAGTGAGGTGGCTGTACATTGGCTCCAATTACCCTTAAGGAATGTATTTCCTTTCCTCCATGTGATGAAGGGGCTCGGCTGATTGCCTGTTAAGAGTCCTTCACACTTTGACATTGTGAGTTCGATTACCCAGTAGGATCAGTCTTTGGATTCCTGATTTGTTGTCCTGGGATACCGGGGATCCTTGAGGTCTGCCTCGAACTAAGAACCACTCATCTCTGCAATCCCATTTTAAGGCTGCTCTCCTATTCAAAGTTCCTAATATGAAACTGGAAACAATTTAAAAGTCCTATTTTCTCCAGACTACTTTTTTTAACTTGACGTGATTTCGAAAGCTCTTAAAGTTACTGTGAAGCCAGTGAATCTCTTGATTTCCATATTGATAAAAGCTCCAGACATGGCTTTTGCTGACTGGTAAATCTCCCAGTTGCCAGTGCTATCCTTGCCTTGTTGTACATGGAAAAGTCCCAGTGTCTCTTTGTAGGATCCAGTGGCAACAGCACATAGCACTGAACATTAAGAACAGCGGTAGCAACCCATCTGGACATTTCTGTAGGTCTTCATGGTCTACAGAGCACCTTGGCATATACATCATCTCCTCATGTCCCCCTGAGGTGGGTGGAGAAGTTTGTATTATCCCCACTTTGCTGATGAGAGGACTGAAGCGCAAAGCAAAGGATACTTTTCTAGGTTACCCAGCAAGAGACAGTATCAAGGTGCTGAAAGCAGCTCTCCAGAACTCTTTCTTGTACACCAGCCTGCACGAAGTGCTTGCTTTTAGTTATAGGAGTATGTTTTATCCAAGATCTTTAACAAGGGTGACTTTAACCATGAGGAATGTCCCTCTAAATGAGGAGTTGGCAAACTTTTCTTTAAAGAACCAGATAATAAATATTTTGGCTTTGTGATCCTTATGGCCTCTGTGACAACTACTCAACGCTGCCCATGCAGCTCAAAAGTGGCCCTAGACAATATGTAAATGAATAGATGTGGCTTTGAGCCAGTGGAACTTTATTTGCAAATACAGTTGGTGGGCTGGATTCGGCCCATGGACTGTAGTTTACAGACTCCTTCCTGGTCTAGACAGTGCAGAAGTGGTGCGGCACTTACTACTGATCATTTATATTACACCCATTCCTTGCTTTTCTTCTTGCTGGCTGAGCCTGGCTTCGTAGGGTGCTCCCCTCTTTCAGCACTCAGGAGTAAATCCTGATTATTCTAAGCCACCCGTGGAAATGCTGTTCCTTGCCAATATTTGATTTAGGAGTGGGTATGTGACTGAATTTTTTTTTTTTTTTTTTTTTTTTGCGGTATGTGGGCCTCTCACTGTTGTGGCCTCTCCTGTTGCGGAGCACAGGCTCCGGACGCGCAGGCTCAGGGGCCATGGCTCACGGGCCCAGCCGCTCCACGGCGTGTGGGATCTTCCCGGACCGGGGCACGAACTGGTATCCCCTGCATCGGCAGGCGGACTCTCAACCACTGCGCCACCAGGAAAGCCCTGTGACTGACTTTTGACCAAAAAGCCACCTGGGAAAATCTGCTGGGGGACTTCTAGGAAAACATCCCCACTCCTGAGACTCAATGAAAAAGAGTTTCTCTTCTTACTCTGGACACGCACTGTCCAATATGATAGCCACTAGGCACATGTGGCTATTTAAATTTAAATTAATTAAAATTAAGTGAAATTAAAAATTCAGTTCCTCAGTCACACTAAGTCACATCTCAAGCGTTCAGTATTCACGTGGGGCTAGTGGTTGCCGTACTGGACAGTGCAGATATAGAATATTTCCATCGTTGTAGAAAGTTCTCTTGGCTAGTGCTGTGCCTAGACATTTTCATGTTTGGATTTGATGCCTGAAACAGTGGTAGCCATCTTAAAAACACTGAGAGGAGCTAGGGAGTGCAAGTAGAAAGTGGAGATAACCTGAGTTTTTGAAAGGTTGAGTCCCTGAACTAACTGTATCCTGAGGCTGAATGAACCGACGGCTGGAAAAGGCCTGGCTCTTTGTTGCCATCACTGAGCTGTAGGACCAGCCTTAGAACTGTCCGCTTTTGGAGTTCTTGTTAGGTGGCTTAATTGAATGTCCTTAATGTTTGTGATACTTTTAACTGAATGTTCTGCGACTTGCCTCTGAAAGCATTCTAACACATCTAAGTTAACTTTACAAAGGTTTACTGTGTGTCACATCGTTTTAAATGCTTCGTGCGTTACCTCCGTGAATCCTGATAATAGTTACGGTCAGGTGTTAATCCTTCATTTTCTAGATGAGGGAACTGAGGCTTGGACGGTTTGAGTCACTTCCAAGTTCACACAGCTGGAAAGTAGAAGTGGTGGCATTTTAGAACTTGTGTCCTTAACCACTTCCTCAGTGTTTAGTCCCTGAAGCAGTTGAAAATGTTTTTTTACACGACTTTGACTGAAACTTTGCCATATTCATTTATCCTGGGATGGGTTTGTACCTCCAAAGGATTAGATAAAGATTAAGAGAGATCTGAGGAATAAAAGCAATAGTTCCGCTGATTTAATCTGTTAAGAAGTAAGTTGTTCCAAGAGAACATGCTGTTGAAATGTACCTTGATGTGGGTACAGCTTTCCTTCAAGGAAATAACAAGAAACAGATTGATCTTGGCAAGAAGCCTCATGTTCACAAGATGACAGCGCTGTAAAAGAAACCCATCAAGGTAGATTGAGAGTGCTTTTGCAACAATGTCTGTGGCAATTGTGTTTGTTTTTTTGTGTGTTTTTTTTTTTTTTTTTTTGCGGTACACGGGCCTCTCACTGTTGTGGCCTCTCCCGCTGCGGAGCACAGGCTCCGGACGTGCAGGCTCAGCGGCCACGGCTCACGGGCCCAGCCGCTGCGCGGCATGTGGGATCCTCCCGGACCAGGGCACAAACCGGTGTGCCCTGCATCGGCAGGCGGACTCCCAACCACTGCGCCACCAGGGAAGCCCAATTGTGTTTGTTTTTAACATCAGTGTCCTATTTGACCTATACCCTTCCCTCTTCTTTCCCTTTAGGAATGCACACAGCATAAAGTAAAAGTTACTCTCTTGTTGCTCTAGTATTTAGTATAGTATAGAATTTTGTTAATTTAAGGACGAGAGAAATGAAAACTATCAAATGGGTGGTGGTGTTGCTTTGGTGAATAAATGAGAATTGCTTATAATTATCTGATTAATTGAATAAACAAGGACTGAACACATAGCTGTCTTGTGTCTCAACTCTGTAGCCTTTTTTGCCTTGCTCCTAATGTAAAATAGGCCTTGTCATTACACTGGTTACTGGTTTGGATTCACAGTAAAGGCTAACCAATTCTGGGTTTTGGTGTACAGGCAGGAGGGATGAGTTTGAATTAGTGAAGAACTTTCAGTCATAGGATTTTTTTTCAAAGTAGAATTTTAAAACTTTCAAGTGAGTTGCATAATATCACTAAAATGTAAACTCTGTTTGAGGCCAGGGGTTTGGTTTTATTCCTGCTATAACCCCAGTGCCTAGCATACAATTGGCCTTCAAAAATTGGAATAAGTGAATAAGCTTTGGGCAAATCCCTTCATGTTCTGAGCTTCTTTCCTCCCTTGTAGACTGAAGGGCTTGGACTAGTTTGGTATTTAGTCTTTTCCAGACCTATGGCTTATGTTGTAATTCTTTTCTTCCAGTGAACTCCAAGTCCTAAAAGATACTATCTTTCAAATGGTTTATTTAAGTAAAATTTTCCTCCCATTTTTGTGCTGAGCAAAGGCAACAAAGATAACTGCATCCAGTGTTTGTGATCAGTAGTAGAAAACCAGGAGAGATGTAATTTCAAACAAAGCAAACATCACACTCTGTTTTCTCATGCAGTCTATTGTGGGTAAATAAACCATTTTTGAAGTAAAGAAATATAGTATAAGTCACTACCTTTGCCACTTTTCTGGATTTACAATATTATACTAGGTCATCTTCAAGTCTCCTTCGCCTCTGAAATGGATTTCTATGAACTTCCATTTCCTGATGTGTAATACAAAGTGATGGAACCCCACGGTCTTTCTAGGAGATGTCTTCCTATGATGCTAACCCATGGAAACTTGAATTAGACGAACACAGTTTTGTAATAGATATTCTCACTAATCAAGCATTAGTGAATAGATAGGAATGTTTTAAAGTTAGAATGGAAATCACATACATGCAAATCTTGGAAAGAAACTATCTTTATGATTTTTTAAAAACGCCCCTCTGCAAATTACTGCTATCACGTTGTTTGTTTTAAGGAAAAAAAAACAGTTTATTACATAAAGGTAAACTTTATCCAAAGACACAGAATCATGCAGAGTGAATTAATAATAATTACAGGGACTTCCCTGGTGGCGCAGTCATTAAGAATCCGCCTGCCAATGCAGGGGACACAGGTTCGAACCCTGGTCTGGGAAGACCCCACATGCCGTGGAGCAACTAAGCCCGTGCGCCACAACTACTGAGCCTGAGCTCTAGGGTCCACGAGCCACAAGTACTGAGCCTGCATGCCACAACTACTGAAGCCCACGCACCTAGAGCCCATGCTCTGCAACAAGAGAAGCCACCGTGATGAGAAGCCTGCGCATCGCAATAAAGAGTAGTCCCCGCTCGATGCAACTAGAGAAAGCCCATGTGCAGCAACAAAGACCCAGTGCAGCCAAAAAAGAAATAAATAAATGAATTTAAAAAATTAAAAAAAATAATAATTACAACTTACTGTTGGAACTGTGATAAAAATACTTTGTAAATGTAATATAATTTCCTTCAAAGCAAGCACCCCCATTTTTACAGTTGAAGAAATATAAGCAGAGAAATGTCAGAAACTTACTCAAGGCAGAGCAAGGATTTGGACCTCTCTCTCAAGAGCCTAGTCTCTTAATCACATTTAAAGTTGGTTAAGGAGGCATGCTCATTCATCCATTGGAAATATATGGACATGGGCCTTTTATCCACATGGAGATTACTAACTCAAGAGTTACACATTATTAAAAGTGAGGAGTTCCAGATCAGACTTCAAAGCTCATGACAAGCCAAAGACAATAGAAGGGGAAAACAGTAGAACAGGAGCCGCCAACATACAGAGGCCTAAGGGCCTCCTAAGCATCTTCTACCCAGAAGTGCTACAGCAGAGGTTAAGGTTTACACGGCTTCAAAACAGAGGGAACTCAAAAATACAACTTTTTCACCTAAGGATGCAGCAAGAATATCCATAATTCAGCCGTTCTCTGTGGCTTTTACTAGTATGTCACTGTTTACGGAACTGGTTTGTCACACAGGAGTTCTACAGTTGGGGGTCATGAAAAAACATGATATGGATGTTAGCTAGGAGCAAAGCTGGGGAAGTGAGTCACAAAGAAGGGGGGATTCATATTCAGCCTCAGAGTGGCAAGGACTCCCCCTCCTCTGATTCATATTGATTCCCTGACTTTTGACCTAGTCAATATGAGGGCAAAGAACTGGAGAAAAAATGACTGGGGAGAGTGATTTTAGCATTAATTTTGACCTATCATTAGTTTAATGGGTATCATTACTCTACAACACTCAAATTAAGTCTGATGTGGCAGAGACTGGCTGGCAGCTCACCAAAGCTTTCTTCCTTAGCACACAGCTAGACTACATTTCCCAGCCTCCCTTGCAGTTAGAAGTGGCCATGTGGCTGAGTTCTGGCCAGTGGGTGTGGGGAGAAATGATGTTTGCCACTTCCGGGCTTAGCCATTAAAAATCTCTCACCTGGGGCTTCCCTGGTGGCGCAGTGGTTGAGAGTCCGCCTGCCAATGCAGGGGACACAGGTTCGTGCCCCGGTCCGGGAAGATCCCACATGCCGCGGAGCCTGCGCGTCCGGATCTTGTGCTCCGCAACGGGAGAGGCCACAACAGTGAGAGGCCCGCGTACCGCAAAAAAAAAAAAAAAAAATCTCCCACCTGTTTGCCTGGCTGGATGTTGCTCTCCAGAGCAAACTTGGAATCTTCATGTTGAAAATGGCAGTGCCTCTGTCAGCCTGGGTTCCTGAATGATTGCATGGAGCAGATGCTGCTCTCTCTGTCCCACCCTACCCTCCACTCTAGGCTGCTGATTGGACTTCACACCTGGAAAATTAACTTTTTTTTTTTTAAGTGTCTGAGATTTCAGCGTTTATTTATTGTAGCAACTTGCCTTACCTTAACTAATGAGGCAGGGTAGTTGTTACATCTCATTCATTCTGCCATTGGAAGGTGGGGTGGGATGGGCTAGGCATCCCTTCTTTCTTGAGATCATGTATGAACCCAGGTTCATACAATCTAAGAAAGCTGGAGGAGGCTATTCTGGGCATTACCAGATTATCACTGTCCAATCAGGAGAGAGTCATTTGTAGTCAGGGGACTCCACCAGAGCTGCCCACTCCCTTTGTGCCAACCCAGGCCACTGGGACCTCCACAATGTGGTATAAGGTTAAGACTACAGGCTCTGGACTTCCTGGGGTCAAGTCTTACCTCTGCCATTTATTAACTCTGACTGTACCAAGGTATTTAATCATTGTGCTTCAGTTTCCTTATCTGTAAAGTAGCAGTATCTCTCTCATAGAGTTATATGCAGATTAAATGAGTTAATGCATGTAAAACAGATGGCTGAAATGCATTTGACACGTTGTAAGAACTCCGTAAAAACTATAGCCGTCATCACTAGAGACCAGCATGATCTAATAGAAATTTTTGTGATAATGGAAGTGTTCTATATGTGTCCAGTATGGTAGCCACCAACCACATGTGGCCACTGACCACTTGAAATGTGACTGAGAAACTGAATTTTAAATTTTATTTAACTTTAAATTTAAATAGCCACACGTGGGTAGTGGCTACCATATTGAACAGTACAGCTATAGGCCATTTGTTCTAATTGCTTCAGAATTTTTTGAATTAGTGGTTTTGGGTTTTTTTTGGATATATACCCAGGAGTGGAATTGCTGGGTCATATGGTAGTTCTATTTTTAGCTTTTTGAGAAACCTCCCTGCTGTTTTCCACAGTGGCTGCACCAATATACATTCCCACCAACCGTACGAGGGTTCCTTTTTCTCTACATCCTCGCCAACATTTGTTATTTGTTAACCTACCTGCCGCACTTGAGGGATTCAGAGCAATGTCATCTGCACTGTTGGGGTTTGATAGGTTAACTATTCTGCTTCTCCCTCACCGCAACATCCCCTACATCCTCTCATCTTACCTTAGAAGTGTCTGTTGAACCTCTCTTTTCATGCCAGCTTCCCAAGCACCGGTTCAAGTCGTCATCATGTCTTGGCTAATCTACTGCAGTAGCCTGCTGTCTGGCCGTCCCACTATAGATCACCCTCCTCGTTTATTTCATAGCTATGTAAAAAAAATATTGTTCTGTGCCAGGGGCTGGGGAGGATGGGGAGTCCGTTGTGCAGCCAAGTCCTTACCTTAGGCTCCGCACCCCCGGAGGACCTAAGCTAAGATGCCAAGGGGGTCACTGCTCACCTGTGAGCTGGCAAAGAGTGGCGTGATCTGAGGGAGACTGGAAGAGTTTCTGTACCCTACCCACTGGTGCCCCACCCCCCCACTTCCAGGTGCTTCTGCACTTAAACATCTACCACAGGGAACTCTCACTACCCATAAATGACAGGTGCTTTGGAGTGAAAGAACATGTCAGCTGACTAACAGCAGAATCAGCCGAGACACTAGTGGGCATCCGGGAGGAGAGGGGCACCCAGGCAAATGTTGCTTTCCTTAAGCTGGATCTCTTCGGGAGGAAACGGAGATAGCCCTGGAGTGTGCATTCTCTATGGGGGCCACTTCGCCCCCATGGGAATGAAAATTGGTTCTTGGGGGCCAAAAAAATTTATTTGTTTTTTTGGCTGCATTGGGTCTTCATTGCTGCGCGCAGGCTTTCTCTAGTTGCGGCGAACCGGGGCTACTCTTCGTTGTGGTGCACGGGATTCTCATTGCGGTGGCTTCTCTTGCTGCATAGCACGGACTCTAGGCGCGTGGGCTTCAGTAGTTGTGGTGCACGGGCTCAGTAGTTGTGACGCATGGGCTTAGTTGCTCCGCGGCATGTGGGATCTTCCCGGACCAGGGCTCAAACCCGTGTCCCCTGCATTGGCAGGTGGATTCTTAACCACTGCATCACCAGGGAAGTCCCAAAATCTTACATATTACACAGGGCTGGGACTTGGATGAGGCAAGTGAGGGGTCTAGGGCACAGAATGTTAGGAGACACCCCCTCTTAGGGCTGTGTGTGTGTGTGTACACACATACATAAATACACGCATACATAAATATATACATACTGTTTGGATGGCAAGGAGTGTTGTGGGTAAGGGAATGGAAAGGGTCGGGCAAAGGGGGAAAGTGTTGTGATTTTAAATAGAGTGGTCTGGATCAGTCTCTCAGAGAAGGTGATATTTGAGCAACATTTGAAAGAGGCAGCAGGGCAAACCAAGGGGTTCTCTGTGGGAAAAGTATTTCCGGCAGAGGGAGCAGCAAGTGCAAAGGCCCTGAGGTGGGACTATGCCCAGTGTGTTGGAGGAACAGCAGGGACACCAGAGTGGTTGGGTGAGGGGAGAGGAGGGGGAGATGAGGTCTGGATAGAGGGCCATGTTTCACGGGCATGTGGGGAGATTCCATGAAGAAGCATGGGTATAATGCCACTGTAATAAGTGTTCAATAGAGGCCAGTTTGCCTCTCTCCCTCCCTGCCCCCTGAAACACTAAGCAGTATTTACCTTTCAGACTGAAAAAGCTCCAGAAGCTACCAGCCTTCAGAAGTAGAGTGAACCCAAGTTGTGGCTAGCATTTTATAATGGAAAGCACAACCCAAATACTCCATTATCTGCACTGGCCTTGACGGGCAGCCTAGATTACTGTCTATGTGTCTAACTTCAGGGGGGCTGGGAAGGGGGGATGATGCCCTAAAACCCCCACCTGTCAGAAACAGTTTATTTCAAGGCTCTCCTCCTTCCTAAAGTATACATCCCTCCCAGTGGAATGGGGTGGGTGGCCAGCAGGTCAGTGGCTCTTCACTGTTTTAGACCACAGCCCAAGATGAGAAGCAGCCCAGTATAGTGGGGCTGGAAAGCCTAGGCTCAGATCCTAGCTCTGTCCCTTTACTACACATGTTATTTGACCTCCCTGTGCCTCGGTTTCCCCATCTGTAAAATGGGGTAACTTGCCTCGTATTGTTGTTATGAGGACTAAATGAGTTAATATTTATGAAGTGCCTGGTCACAGTAATGCTATATACATGCTTGTTAATTTAAAATAGAGTCCCTTTTGGGACTCTACTGTTCCCAGAAAAAAATACATATGAATACACACAAATTTGCATTCTATTCTAGGGCATTTATGGACACTCCAAAATGCATCTCCTAGATCCTCAAGGGAGGGACTGTGTTAACCTCTGAGAGAGGCCAGATCATTTCTGGAGGGGTTAAGGGGCGAGAGGGCGGGTGAGTGGTACCGTGTGAGGATGGGAGAGGAGCAAGACCCAGGGGCTGGGGAATCAAGGCCACGTTTCACCCACTTCCCGTTTTGGCCACGGCCCACCTAGAATTGCCAATCGTTTGCACTTTGGGAAAATCCACCAGCTAGGAGGTGAAGTTTTCTTTAGGGATGTCATTATCAATTGTTTAATAAAAACGTTGTGTCAGAGTATTTATTGAGCACTGTGACGTGAGATGGTCACAGCTCAAGTAAACACATTTTGGCTGTGCCGAAGTAGAAATGTTTTCAGTCATTTTGTTGGTTCTGTAGTAAAATCTGAAAAATACAGTTCTTGTAAGAGTGTCTGTTGTCCCAAGCCCTGGAGAGCCACTGTCATAATAATTTTGTTTTGTTTGGGGTTCCTGTATAAGAGTGCCTAGGCGTGGCACCTTGTTTTGAATCATCTCTCTATGGAACAGTAATTCAATCCAGAGAAGGACTGTCACCGGATTACAAATTTTAGTTGGTTCTAAAACATTCATGCAAGGGGGGCTAGTTGTATTCTCTTTAGATCCACTCATAGAAGATTAAGCCTTTATCTTTCCCATCCAACTTCGGGGAGAATGTGCTGGGTGTAAAGAGAACCAACTGTCTGACGTTTTAAGTCTTACGTCTCCCACATATCAAATAGCAGAAGAAAAATGAAAACCTCAGAACCCTCAGACATGACCTTGTATGTCTTGGGTGCAGGTTATTCGGGAGGTGATCCCAGGAATCAGGAGTGAGCGAGCAGGGAGAGGGCATTAGGAAGAGGAAAGGCTGATAAAGGGTACGGTATTGAGATCATTGCTGTAGGCAACGTTTGTGATACGGCAGTTGAATGGCCATTTTAGTACACGTTTAGAAGATCTGTTAAGCAAGCTACCTGCTGTGATTGGCAGTTATAGCTATGATTCCAAAGTACAGATTCTGAACCATAGCCATCTAAGAAGTATTCTCAAGTCTTTCCTTCATGGACTCTGCCTCATTGCTCTCAGATCTTTTGCCCATCTTTCCCCTGCTGTGCTTTGTATCACAGGGACCTGACCCCTTGCAATATTTGCATTAAATTGATGCTCTTGAACTGCCTGTCATATATTCATGACTGCTGGAGACTCCTTAATGATGTCATCAGTCAATGCAAAAATGCAAAGCCCTGCACTGGATTCCTGGAGGATAGTAAAGAATCAGGCAGCTTAGCATTTAGTTGGGAAAACAAGACATACAGTGGAAAAAGTTAAATAACAGTGCCGAACAGTATATGTCCAAATGCCAAGTGAATGGTGTAGCCAATGAATAAACTTTAAGATACTAAGAGGAAAGAGCCGTCTCCATCAGTTTCATGCCAGGGCATGCTTTAGGGGGCTGGAGAGCTGACAGAAAGGGGTCATCTAAAACTTCCAATTTTGGAAGGGTAAGAATTTGGAATTTTATTTGAAATCTCCTAATTCTTAAATGTTGGTAAGAAATTCAAACTTTCAAAAACTTCAGTGTGAGTTCCATCGTGTGGGCAAGATAGAACTCGTCGGGGAGCTGAGCTGGGATTGGGAGCCAATGGTGTGCGTGCGGGGGATGGTTTACTGAGTTGGGTGAGAAGTCAGACGCAAAGAACGTTAAGATCCTTGCCAATGAGAAGGTTCTGGGTTCTAATATTTCACTTATATGTGAGGCGATCAAGATCTGGGCTTAGAAGGGGGCAGTGGGCATGGGAAGAAAGGAGAGGTAAGAGAGAGATTAGGGAATATTAATACCCTCCATTTATGTACTAGTTTATGGTCTACACAGTTTGTCATTGGAGGTAGGATAGAATAGAGGCCCAGAGGGTAAGCTTTGAAGTCAGACTGCCTGGGTTCATATCCCAGCTCTGCAGTGAATTCCCACGGAGGCCTGGAACAATTCACGGAACCTCGCGCAGCCTCAGTTTCTCAAGCGCTAAAAAGGACTGATGCTAAGGAATCCACATATTTCACAGAGTCGTTGGCTGATTTTAAATAATAAAATGTGCAGGAAGCTCTTCGTGCGTTAAGCCTGGCTCACGGGAAGCATCAATCAGTGTTCACTCTTACTGTCATCACACACATCATTTCTCTTTAATCCTTGCAACAGCTCCCTGTTAGGGTGAGAAGAATGCACAGGATGGATGACGGAATCTGGGGGTGGGATGGGAGGTGGGGAACAGGAGGAGTCAGGAGCGATGGCCAGAGCGTTGGCCTTCGGTTTGTAGACTCAGCTGTATTGCTGAAACTGACTCTAGTTTTCTGGGCCCTTCACTTAACCCCTGTGGGATTTTTCTTCCTAAAGTGTGGTTCCTTGCAAGTCATATTCTCCATAATTTAAAAAAAACTGGATTTTTGAGTATGTAGGAAGAATAATGGCTCCCCAAAGATGTCCCCTTCTAATGCCTCAAACCTGTAACTATGTTGCCTTACATGACAAAAGGGATTTTGCAAATGTGATTAAAGCTCAGGACTGGGAGATGGGGAGGTGATCGTGGATTGCCTGGGTGCTCCCGGTCTAATCACTCGAGTTCTTAAAAGTGGAAGAGGAAGGCAGAAGAGTGAGTCAGACGGATGCTGCATGAGAAGGACTCCCCCTACCCCATCCCACTGTTGCTAGCTTTGAAGATGGAGGAATGGGGCCAAGAAATGTGGGTGGCTTCTAGAATCGAGGAATGGCCCTCAATTTATAGCCAGCAAGAAAATGAGGACCTAGGTCCTCCAACTGCAAGGAACTGAATTCTGCCAGTTATCCAAATAAGGAGGACACAGGTTCTCCCCCAGAGCCTCCAGAAAGGTGTGCAGCCTGTTGACACCCTGATTTTAGTCTGGTGACACCCATGTTGGACTAATGACCTACAGAACTCTAACGTAACAAGTTTGCATTGTCTTAAACCACTAAGTTCATGGTAATTTGTTACAGCAGCAACAGGAAACTAATATACTGAATTTTCCAGTTTCAGTTGTTTGGCTGGTGTTACCAGAGGTCCATCAAATTCAAGAATGATATGGAAATGCTGTGGGGCGATGGGGGACAAGGTCTTGGATATATGGGGTTGGAGAGGCAATGACAGTAAGGCATTCACATGGCAGTGCTCAGACCACACTTGATCATGTGGGATTGGATTTGGGGAGGTGGTAGCAGTAAATTTGAAAGAATGTGCCAGGGAGGCGATGTAGGGAAAGAGACCCCGTTGAGGGGGGCCACTTTCTTGAGTTGCCAGTTCCTCTGTTTGGCGTCCATTCGAAGCTTAGGCATGCCAAACTCCTGGTCATCATAATTGCAATATACGGACTTTGTTTTAAAAAATCACTAGGGGGTCATATTGAGTAAATTTTATAGACAGCTCACAATTTTATTTATGGATTTATATCGAGACTTCAATAAATGAATAATGCTTTAAATTTTGCTCTTTGTAAGTTTCCAAAGGAAAATCTGAAAAATTTAAATGTTTTTCCTTTCTTTGCTTGCGAATCTTTTTTTTTTTTTTTTTTTTTGCGAATCTTTTTAACAATGGAAATGTTTTGTCTCCTAAGAGTGACATGGAACTCAAATATATGACTCACTGGAAATGCCGACCACCTCCTTGGTTTTAACAAATGAGAAGTGAGTTAGGAGAGAGCCCAAGAAAAACAGAGGCTGATACTCAGGAAAATGTAAGGCCTATGGGACGTCTCTATGTGGCACCAAGAGGAGTGATGTGGAGCGTTATAATGAGAGACAGAAAAAGTGAATAAAATGTTAGTCACTGAGTAATCGGGCCCCTAGAAGAAAAAAAATGCCAAAAGACAAAAAGCGGACAATAACAGTTTAAAAACCTTTAACTTTTATTTACTGGGTTCCCTCCCTTCATCAGTGTAGGTCTCTGCTGGGAGCCCTGTAGGCTGGGCTGGGCTGGCCCTTGATCTATGTTTTTTTTTTTTTTTTTTTTTTTTTTTTGCTGTACGCGGGCCTCTCACCTTTGGGGCCTCTCCCGTTGCGGAGCACAGGCTCCCGACGCGCAGGCTCCGCGGGCCATGGCTCACGGGCCCAGCCGCTCCGCGGCACGTGGGATCCTCCCGGACCGGGGCACGAACCCACGCCCCCTGCATCTGCAGGCGGACTCTCAACCACTGCGCCACCAGGGGAGCCCTGATCTATATTTTGATAAGGTTTTACCTCTTGATTGTGAATCCATGCGTATCAAACCTGTCTACCCAGAGATGGCCAACCAGGAAAGTTCCTTCTCTACTCTGGCTCTCCTATTACCCTTGAGTTGTCCATTTCCTCTAGCATCTAAGAAAGAGGTAAAACTCAGATGAGCCCCTTTCCCTGTGGGTATACAGCTCTTGTCAAAGGATTTAGCAATGGAGAAGGTTGAACAATTGGTGATTCTGGTCAGCCACCGGGCAAAATTGAAAAGGAAGCAGTATTAGCCCCTGTTGCCCTTCAGCATCACTCTCCATCCCTCTTCCCTGGTACTCAACTCTTCCTCAGTGCCTTCATGCTGTTCCCTGCCTGTGCCACGCTCCCACACCACTCTACCTCACCTGCCTAAACTGATGTGTCATTTTCAAGTAGCCCATATTGAATGTTGATTCTTCCCGGAAATTTTCAACATGGCCCAGTATGGTAGGTCTTTGCTACATAATCAGAAGACTTCAGCCAATTGGAATTAATTCATACTAAGCTGTGAATGACTGATTTCCCCTTAGTGCTCCCAGGAGCATTCTCAAAATTAAACTCCTGTTAATTCAACAGACTCTTTGATTGGTGGGATATTTAAGGTAGCATGAGGGATATATTGAAGGACAGAGACTAAGAAGAGGCAATGCCAATTAAATTAGGGCATCAAGACACTAACTACTCTGCGCCAACCACTGGAGCACTCATTCAGTCCTGCTTTCAAGAAGAACTGTGTTTTAATTATACCAGAAAATAATCAGTACCCTACCACCATTTAAGGAAAATAGGCTCCTGGAAGCTACCAGGTATGTTTCACTGTGCAATTTTAGTTTCTAAGTATACTTATTCTTTCTTTTTAATTGTATCTCAAGATACCACTATGGAAATAACCATTCCTTTGTAATTAAAAACAGTTTAAGAATTTATAAGGTAATACCCCATTGGGTGAGAGTTTGCGAAAGTAACACTCTGATGTACTGCAAAGAGTGGTATGAATTGGTTTGTTTTCTGTAAGGCATCTTGGCAATCAAAATTCATGGAATTTCTGAAAGAAATAGCAAGTATGTATGCAAAAATTTACCAAGAGGATTTCTTGCAGCGTTGTTTGTAATCATGAAAAACTGTGCACACTAAAATGTCCATCAAAAGGAAATTTGTTATATAAATTAATGGTACATCCAATCAATGAAATGCTATGCAGTCATTACAAAATGGTATTGGGGAAAATTATTTAATGATATAGAACAATGTTCAGGATATAGTGTCATGAGAAAAGCCAGGTTACAAGTAGTTTTAAGTGACATGATCTTTCTTATCGTACATATAAGTACATATGTATACACATACATTCATATATTTATATTCATATGTAGATATACATTAACACATAGAAAGAGAAAAGAATATATGTCACAATGTTAATGTCATTTATGTCTGGGTGGTAAAATTCTAGGTGGTTTTAATTTTCTTCTTTTTGTTTATCTGTAATTTCTGAAGTTTCTCCAATAAGTGTATTATTTTTCATAGAGAAAAAAATAGAATTACTTTTCTTTTAAGGAATTAGCATCCTCCCAAAATAAATAACACAGCAGTTCTTGTAGTTTATATACCCAGAGGTGTCTGATTGGCTTAATTAAAGGTATAAAGTCTGCGCTAATAGGTATAAAAAGAAGTACAGTTACGGGAAGTTTAATTTATGCAGATGTATACATTTACACATTCTAATGAACATTTGCCAACAACCGAAGTTCTTAGTCATCATTTTTATTTTAAAATGTACTAAACCATTATATAACAAAATATATAGAGTACCATCAACAGTTAAACTGGAAGAATTGCTTCACCAGAGATATGTCTTTGTGGAGAATTGAAAGAACTGATTAGGCTGTTGAAAATAATAGTAAATTAACATACTGCCCTCTTTTGGTAGCTATTTGCAACTCATTTTACATTCACTGCCGTTAAAGATGTTAATCTCCTACAAATTCACGTACAAACTAATTTTATTTACTTTTACATTTTTTAATTGAAGTATAGTTGATTTACAATAATGTTGTGTTAGTTTCAGGTGTACAGCACAGTGATTCAGATATATATATATATTCTGTTTCAGATTCTTTTCCATTATAGGTTATTACAAGATACTGTAATAATTCCCTGTATTATACAGTAGTTCCCTGTTGTTTAATCTACAAACTAAACTAACTTTAAATCACCTTTTTCGTCAACAGAGCATGCTGATAATTCCAGTTTGTTGTCACCTTCTGGTAAGATCGTTATTTCATGACTTTGGGGGCATTTCAGCAAAATATTCTAAAAGTTCTCCATGCAGTGTCAGATACAGAAAAGTTGTTTTCTTCTATGAAGCTTAATTAAATTCTGTCATTAAACCTACTCCTGAAAAATCAAAGCAGACACAGACAACAGGATAGTCTATCAATCCCCCCCAGTTGCTAAAGAAAGCTAGGGACTAAGTTGTGGGTTTTCATCACGGCAACTGCTTCAGTTCTTCAGTGTTATTTTTAGTATTCTAGTTTATGTCTCCTGAAGAGTATCAAGGACATAAACATGCTAAATGTTTCTATATTTGAGGGCTGAGATGTTCTCTTAAATATACTTCCTCAGCACCCCACTGAATTAATATTTTTCAAAAGGCTTCTAAAGGCTTAGCACTCATGTGAATGGGAAGGCAAATCAATAAAGAGAAATTTATAACTAGGACCCGTCTTGGCAGGAACCAGGAGCTGAACCTGCATTCCAGACTGCTGGCTACAACGGGACCTCAGGGATAAAGTGGTCCCACCCCATCCCTTAGTTAATAACACGGTGCAGCCTGGAGAGGCTGAGTAACTTATCTAAGTTCACACGGCTTCTTGCCCTACATCACAGAGGCAGCACATGGCTTCTCTAACTCCTACTTCTGTGTTTCATTCTGTAATATATATACGATATAGTACAGAACAATCTTTTACGGTAAGGAGTGAGTCAACTCACATTGTCCTTAGTTGTGTGAAAATGAGCTTCTACTGTTATTAATTCATTTAACTAAAATTAGTAATGATCGCTATTACTGCTCATGCACATACTAAATGTCTGGGAGTCTTCCGACGTCTCTTTTTGCTTCCAATCTTGCAGTATAGGGATCGTTATATTCATGTTATAGATGAGGAAACCGAGGGTCAGAGAGGATGAAACTTGCTCATGTTCACACATTCTCTGGAGCCACACTACTTGGGTTTGAATTTGGCCACCCCCCCGCCCCCCCACCTCCATTGCTATCTGTGTGGCTTTGGACAAGTTCCTTCACCTTTCTGTGCCTCAGTTTTTTCATCTGTAAATTGAAGAGAATAACAGTACTCGCTTCATAGGGAAGTTGTGAAGATGAAATGAGATAACACATGTGCCTAGCACAGAGTAAACCCTCAGTAAGTAATAACGATCATTATTATTATGTTTTACAAATTTACTTATTTAAAATTTTATTTATTTATTTATTTTCGGCTGCGTTGGGTCTTCGTTGCTGCGTGCGTGGACTTTCTCTAGTTGCGGTGAGCAGGGGCTACTCTTCATTGCAATGCACTGGCTTCTCATTGCGGTGGCTTCTCTCGTTGTGGAGCACGGGCTCTAGGTGTGTGGGCTTCAGTAGTTGTGGCGTGCAGGCTCAGTAGTTGTGGCTTGCGGGCTCTAGAGCGCAGGCTCAGTAGTTGTGGCGCACGGGCTTGGTTGCTGCATGGCATGTGGGATCTTCCCAGACCAGGGCTCAAACCCGTGTCCCCTGCATTGGCAGACAGATTCTTAACCACTGTGCCACCAGGGAAGTCTCTGATCATTATTATTAAGTTATTAAGTAACAGGACAGAGATTCAAACCCAGGACTGCAAATCTCCAAAGCCCAAGCTCTTTTAACTAAGCCAGTTTGCCCCCTTGTTATTAAACTTCTAGGATAAAATGAACCACTGTATTTTTCTTCTGCTGCAGTAGCCTTCTCAGACTTAATCATGGTGATATCTTTGCAAAACCCTGTTTGCATGGAATGAGGTCGAGGGTTTGGAGGCACACAATGATGCCAGGCACAGCCCCAGGGCCCCAGGGGAAAGCCAGCACACATCCAGGGATGGACAGGCGGCTGTGCCTGCAGGCCTCTTTGGATGGTGTCACCCATTCCTCTCCAATCAGAAAAATGAATAGCCATTGATTAAAAACCACCTTTGGGCAATTGTATTGTTCTGCCCCAAGAGCAAAGGATTCCATACCCAGGCTTTGAATCTTATTGCTCAGGAACTGTCTTACTTCTCAAGAAATATACTTGGTAATTTAAAAAAATGACAAAATTTGGAAGGAATAATGTAGGACAGACAGGGTGTGTGTGTTTCAGCCAACGCATGATTGGTCTAAAACAGACAGGCCAGCCAAGCGCCTCAACACACCCAAATGTTGTCCTTACCAGCTGAATATCAGGCTCCCTATTGCAAAGCTCAGTTTAGTTGTAAAATGTTTACTTGTCCTGTGTATACGGAGAGGTCAAGCCATTGGATCTTTTTAATATTTAAACATGCAAAGTGTGTGCAGTAGACTGACCTCTTAGCATAAATAGAGTTATTCCACAGGAAATTTACAACCTGATTGTCTTAATAGCAGCCATATTTTATTTTATTATTTTTTTTAATTAAAAAATATTTTAGCTATGTTGGGTCTTCGTTGCTGTGCATGGGCTTTCTCTAGTTGCGGCGAGCGGGGGCTGCTCTTCATTGAGATGCACGGGCTTCTCGTTGCAGTGGCTTCTCTTGTTGCGGAGCGCGGGCTCTACGCATGCGGGCTTTAGTAGTTGTGGCATGCGGGCTCAGTAGTTGTGGCGCACGGGCTTAGTTGCTCCGTAGCATGTGGGATCTTCCTGGACCAGGGCTCGAACCCGTGTCCCCTGCATTGGCAGGCGGATTCTTAACCACTGCACCACCAGGGAAGTCCCAGCAGCCATATTTTAAAATAACTTACCAGGAAGTTGTGTTAGGTAGTACAGTATTGAGTGATAGCAGTGTCATTTTTTTAAATCTTAAATTCATTATGAGAAAAGTTACCAGGTGTCATTATAAACAGAGAAGAACCTATGTGCCAATATGTTTCATAATTGTAGTGTGACAAATTATTAAACTATAAAATGTTTTCTAGGACTCTGTGGCTGAAAAATTTTGAAAGTAGTATGTCTCTATTTTGTTGTGGTTCCTAAAGTTATTTCCATAATATTCCATAGGTCAGAGCAAGCTTCGTGGTCATGAGTCTCATATTCTTTACCTGTAAAATGAAACAGTTGTACTCATTTCATCTCTTGGGTTCTTTCTTTATGATTTTCTGATTAAATGTATACTCACTGAGTGATTATGGGACTTGCAGATTTAACTACATGTTGGTCTGATAGCCTGTTTTCTACTTTTCATAATTATATCTCAAAAGTTTAACTCCTTAAAACTCAATAAATAATTGTTTCAAAGTATTAATTGGAATTTTTTTTTCTCCTGCAGCTGAATCATCTCTTGTTGGTTTTGTCCCCTACTCCAATGGTACTCCAGGCAAGATTTTGAAAAAATTTAAACCTATATTTACCCCAATTTGTTAAGTTTTTGATTTAATCATACCTTTGTCTTGTCATTTTTCCTTGGGTCAAAAGAGGTTGAAACTACAAGCTTAAATGGTAAGAATTTTTCTGTAGCAAGTGAAAATTGATAACCCTTAATATGAATATAAGTATAATGAATGGTGTTGAAGGTTTCCTTATTCAAATAACAAACACAAACAAACACAAAAAATCCCCCAGACCATCGACCCTGGAGAGCAACCTAAACTTTCTGGTTAAATGATAACATTCTTATTGTGGAAGGAGGACAGCCGTACACCATTCTAACTGTGCTGTGAAAGGAAAGAAATATCGATCACATTTTGAGAGCTCTACTTGCTCTCCAACACGATGCGAACACACTTTACAGGACAGATCGTTTAAATGGGAAAAGCACATCCAGTGACTTTAATGTGATTCACCCTAGATTTAGAGGCACAAAGTGTTCAGAGACAGCCTTTTTTTTTACAGATGATTTTATCAATTTTTAAATAGTATGAAATGAAAAAAAAATCTGGCTTCATGCTAGGGAAAAGGGCAAAGAATTGGGCTATAATCGAGGGAGGTGGGCAGGGCAGCACATTCTGTTCCCTTTCTCTGTGGGTAGACAGCCTTCCATCTTATTGCAGTCAAAAACCCAACACTTTTCACAATCCCTTAGTTAAGATGAAATCTCACCATGTGGTTGGTGGTTAAGGAGCTAAACAATCATAGATGCAACTCATGCCAATCAAAACTGGTTTAAATTCACATTTGGTCCAGTGGGAAGGAAAGACATTATCTTTTTTTTTTTTTTTGTGGTACGCAGGCCTCTCACTGTTGTGACCTGTCCCGTTGGGGAGCACAGGCTCCAGACACACAGGCTCAACGGCCATGGCTCATGGGCCTAGCCGCTCCGCGGCATGTGGGATCTTCCCGGACCGGGGCACGGACCCGTGTCCCCTGCATCGGCAGGTGGACTCTCAACCACTGCACCACCAGGGAAGCCCAAGACATTATCATTTTTATGTGCAATTACTTTTTACAGTGAAAAAACATCTTTAAAATAGCCTTGGCAGTAGTTTTTGGATCCCATTTGTGTGGGGGTTTTTTTTTTTAAGTGCAATAATATATTACAGGCCTTTTTTTCCCCCTTAAAGTTTCATCCAGAATAATAAATTCTAGAAGGATTTTCATTTAAAGAAATACCAATAGGGTAGATTTTAAATTGGATTTTAAGTGAAACGATCAAAATGAGATTTCCTTAAAAGTTCGTTGAATATCATATTCAAGAACTCCAAATTTAAACTAGAATTTGTTAACGATTGTTTTATAAGAGTATACCTTTAGGTACAAATGCATTAAGCATCTATAGGGCTATGTATAATATTAAAGTTACTACTAACTACGGAAATGTCATATCCCTTAGAGACTTTCATTATAATAGAGAAAAAAAGGGGACAGAATATTAAACAACATAAATAGGTTTATTTAAATCTAATGATTATAGGAGTGCTGCTATGTTTTAGACACGTAAAACGTGTTCAGGAAACACATTTTTAAATGAATGAATACTTGCTGAGGAATGGTCTACGCGGGTTGGGGAATGGCTAGTGTCGTGAGGGGGTGGACCAGTTGGCTTTTGCAAAAGTCTCTAACTTCTCCAGGATTTGGGGAAAAGTGAAATGTATAAGGAACTTAGGAAGATGCATGTATTTGTTAACCATGTCAATAGCCGTGCTAATTTTTATTATTTTATTTCAGATGCTACTTCGAGCGTATTATCTACTTTGAACAAAACAGGTAATGTCAAGTTATTTCTAAATATAATAACTTGTCTTCTGTGGCTTCTTGAGTTTCTCACTTGTGTGGTCTTCTGGGTTAGTAAAAGTTATCTCCTTGCCCATTTCCTATGACTCCAACTGTTGATTTATTACTCGTTTTACTTTGACATTGAACTATAATTCTGGTGTCACCACACTCCTGAACTTCCAAACTCTTATGGCTATAGCACTCCATTTAAAATAACATTTACAATTTTTTTGATTACAGTAGTAATACATCTTAGCTCATAAAAAATGGGGAATATAGAAAAATGCAAAGAAGAAAATAGCAATCATCTTTAATGTTACTTTCCTACGACTATTACTGTTAATAATTTGGTATATTTCCATTCAGTATCATATATATATATACACACTATGTATATATATATAACAAAATAGTCATAGTTTACATACATTTTTGTATCTTACCCTTTTGACTTCATATTAAATTATAAGTATTTTCCAGCATCCCTTACTATTAATGACTTGATAATATTCCGTCGTGTACCATGTGTGAACATTAAATTTGTTTCTACTTGTTTTTTTGTTGTTGTTGTTGCACTGCGCAGCATGCGGGATCTTAGTTCCTCAACCAGGGATGGAACCCGTGCCCCCTGCAGTGGGAGTGCAGAGTCTTAACCACTGGACTGGGAAGTCCCTGTTTCTGCTTTTTAAATAGAAATTGCTGCAGTGAACATCCTTGTGCCAACATCTTTGCATTTCTCCCTGATTTTTGTAGAATGCTCTTCAAGGATTGGACTTATTTGGGTCAGCATTATGAATATTTTAAGGCCCTTGATACCAATTGCCCAATTACCTTTTAGAAAAGTTGCACCCAACAACATTCCTGTCTGCAGTGGATGAGAATGTCTTTGTAACCGTACCTTTGCCTAGAGCTGAGACTATGTCATATACTATTAGATTTTCCTCTCAATTCCTTAGGTTCTATTTTGCATCTTTTCATATTTGTGAGGTTGAACACTTTTCCCCCAAGGATTTTTTTACTGGAATCAGAAGTTCATTTCACAGCTGTGTTTTGTTTGCTCTGGAAAGGAAAGTGTCAGGGCAAAACAAAATAATATATTAAAAGGATTCTTAATAGTAATGCAAAATGCTGTCAGCTTTTATAATTACCACCGATCATTGCCCATGGGTCTTTCACACACTGAAACAGAAGCTTGTCAATAACACATACAGACATGAGATTTCTGAAACTGTCAGGATAACGTCATCATTCTTAAGTGTTTCTCCAAGATCTGAGCTTTGTGTTTTCTTCAGAACTTGCTACTCACCCTAGGAGACAGACCTTCTTTGTAAGTCTGTGCCCGGAACACAGTCTCTTCTAACTGGCCATCCTTACAGTAAGGATTTCTGAGCCTGGTTCTCTATTATCTGGGAAATAAGCCATGGGCTCTGTTCCCAAAGCGTGTCGGGAAGATATTTCTAAGGTTCGTTTCTTCAGAGTGTGTTAATATTTGCCTGTGAGTCATTGACTTGGAATAATTCTGTCCTGGTTCTGCTGTGAGCTTGTTGGATGACTGTAGTTGGATAGTCTCAGCCTCTCTGAGAATAATTTTATCTATCAATAATATTATATTATTATTATTAACTCCTAAAGAAGGTAGGAGGACACTGTTGATATTCGGGTATAGTAGCAATATTTTGATAGTAGATCCTGTGTTTACTATTTCCATTCATTTTTATTCTGAATCACCTGCTCCTTACAACCTATCACCCGAAGGTCCTGATAGTGACTTAATTCTGCATATCTGAAGTGTAAGTTCACATTAATTTGTCTAGCAGCAGCGCATGGAAACTGCAGTAGAATTATGCAGGCAGTGGGGTAACAGGAATGATCTAACTGGGTAAATGTAGGAATCTGAATCCAGACCCACCCTCTGCCAATGCTATATGATCTGAGTATGTAATTCTCATTCATTCTGCTGCTGAGATGACCAATAGTGTCTTAAATGTGTCAACAGTTTGATTTTCTTAGCAGTTCACTAAAATGATACTCATGGCAAATTGTTTTTAAAAAATAACAATTCTGCTCTAATATTTAAATTGCTTCTTTGCAGAAAAAACTAAAATCACTATAGTAAAAACCTTCAATGCATCAGGTATGACTTATTATCAATATCAAGACTTTCTTTTTTTGTAACTAAAGTAAAATTAAACAAATGGCTGGTGTTTATGTTTTCTTTCTCTTTTTTCCTGTCTTTTAAAAATCAAATCTGTTCTTCACGTGTAGGTGTTTATGCACTGGGTACCTTAAATTGTACTAAGTGTTTGGGGTTATATAATAATGATCAGACACAATGCCCGCCCTCTAGAATCTTCTAGTCTATGAGGAGAGACAAGGCAAACAGGTAACCAGCATGAACATGTGTGCAGATAAAGGCAATGATTTCACAAGTGATTCTGACATGGATAAGAATCATGAGAGATAGAAGGGCTGGTGCTAATGATTATCAGTGAGATGCAATTTATGAAGGAAAGATTCTTAGAGGAGTGAACCTCAAACTCTTTTTAAATCAAATAAGGGATGTACTATTAAGTGCCTATTATAAGATTAAGGATACATGATTTGCTTAACAAAGGCTTCCAGTTGATTTAAAGCAGGGGTTGGCAAACTATGGCCTGTGGGCCAAATATGGCCCACCACCTGTTCTTGTAAATAAAGTTTTATTGGAACACTGCCATGCCCATTTGTTTACACATTGTCTATGGCTACTTTCCCGCCACAAGGAATAGTAGAGTAGCTGCAACAGAGACTATATGACACACAAAGCCTAAAATATTTACAATAGGGTTGGCCCATTACAGCCAGAGTTTTCTCGCTCATGATTTAAAGGCTGACTTGTGGCCATGTACTTGGAGGGAATTATGGATAACAGCCCTAACAATAGGAAAGAGAATTCTCAGTATGAATGAGTAGCAAAAGATACGCATCACTGGAAACAAAGGTGCTACTAAAATTTCAAGAAAGATGAGAGATGGAGATGAGAGAATGAAAAGCTTAGTAAGCAATAGAACAATGTTTGACCAAGAACATTAAAGCATTACTATCCATAGTAATCTATAGTATTTGCATAGTGTATGTTTCCAGTGAGTTATGTCCATAAGCAAGTATATTTAAAATGAAATCTTTCTCTTTTGGTGTGGGTAACATTGCTGCAGAACAATATAGAAATCTACATGTCAGGTAACTTTTGGCACCTAAATTCAGTTCGCTCACAGAATCAAAACTCTTAGCTGAAACGTGATGCCTACACACCAAATGTCAACTAAATCATTCTGGCAGGAACCACATCGCATGCACTAACTCAAATTATAATTTTAGTTTGTGTCCAAACTAGTTCTCTTAGGGAAGAATTAAGCACTCATAAAGTACTATAGAAATAAAATAGCAATCAGGCATTGCATACGTTAATTCTGACCAAACCAGACCTAACAGGGACATCAAAATATGACAACCTTCTCCCCTTGGCAGTCTGCTAATACATTATCAGCATTTGCCTCTCACACTTATTATAGATATCTTATACTTTGCCAAAAGGATGAAATTAATGAAGGGAAGATTCTCAGCAGAGTAAATCAAATCAAAGAAGAGATGTACCTCTCCTTTCACCAAAGGAGAAAGTATTTCTCAGGTTAATACGTATGAAGTATTTTTTCTAACATGGCTTATTTCACCTCCCATTCGTCTCTGCCTCCTTTGTATGCCTACGTCATCTGTTGTACTGTCCATCACTCCATTTTGCCCTCACTGTAACTTTTTATTTACTGGCCAGTATCACTCACTAGATTGTAAGCTTGTTGAGGGCAGGGTCTGTATCTGGAACCTCCCAAAGCCTATAGAATAAGGTAGGTGCTCAGGAAACATTTTTTGAATTTTGTAGTTTTTGCCCATGTGAAATGACATCATGACATTGATGTTGTTTCATACATACATTTGCATAAGGAGCTAAGACCAGCGTTAGAGTGTTCATGGAATCCCCTGCCTAGGAAAGGAAGGAGGACCTATGAGTAGGGAAGGGCTATTTCATTTAAAGTCTCTATACTCGATTGTATTCATGCTGTTCCTTTTATATTGGACAGAAGAGGGATTAATTGGGAATGGGACAAAGAAATTTTAGGGAGTAGGGGATCAGACACTGACATACTAAAGAATAGTAGAGTCCAGTTCCATAATTGAACTACTAAGAAATGAAAATTCTCATTCCTTTAGTCTTTGTGGAATTCATCCAGCCAATTATATCCAACATGTAATATTTTGGGTACACGCTTAATGCTTGAATTTGTGAATTCTCTTAATGTAGTATGTAAGTGCAGGTGTTTACATGCTTAACCCGCTGTGTTGTGTTTTCTTTGCAGGTGTCAAACCCCAGAGAAATATCTGCAATTTGTCATCTATTTGCAATGACTCAGGTTAGTTCTTGTGTACACTACACATTACCGGGTAAATTAGCTCCACAGAGAAATGGTTTGTTTTCCTGCCGTTGAGTATGTGATGTGTGCCCCTCTGATTTATCTCCTTTCATCACACCTGGCTACTAAGAGTCTCGAATGAAAACAAAAGCAAATTTTAGATCAGGCTGAAAGTGAGATAATGGGTTAACTTCCTTAATATGAGAACGTGAAGCTCTGCACCAAATATTTTTCACCATAGCTTTAAATCCATAGCTAATGCCCTTAGAGTTGATTTATGAACATAATAATGAACTTAATTATTGAAAGCCAGTTCTTATATATAATATCCTCAAGGTTCTCCATAGGACCTTAAGTATTATAACTTAGAAACAGGATGTTGTCTTTTGCTAAAAATAAAACAAACCACTCTACTAGAATGTTGCAGATCTTACGTACACCTAGTTTAATTGGACGCTAATTGCAGTAGTGCCCATAGTGTATTTTGCCATCTCTAACTAGACTGTCCACTATTTTTAAAAATTAAGATGGCAGTCGCTTGAGAACATGCTATTTTTGAAATGGGAATATTTTCCCTTCTGCCATGGGCCAGAAGGAATGAAACAACCACTTTTCTGACGTTGGTTTGGCTCTCTGGGGTCCCTTCCTTATTAAAACCAATGAAAGAGATGTGAAAAACAGAAAAACATGGTATGGCAGGTCAGAACTGGACCATGGGAAGAAAGAAGAGGAAAGTAACAAAGTATTTTATAATATTGAAGTCTTAGTGTAGCTCCAGTGATACAAAAAAGCCAATCATTATAGGAATGTTTTCCTTTTATTCTGTTCCTTTTAACAGTTTAATAATTTCTTTGAAAAACATAGGAAACAATTTCAAGTGAAGTAAGTTAAGGTTGGATAGTTTAGAAAACTTCCATTGAAAGAATGTTCCACAGACACTTTCTGTTTATGTGATTGTGAGGTTTACTTACATCAGCTTTCTGCTGATAGTATGCTCCAGGTCGAATATAGCAGGAAAGTGTTAGCTGGCTTTGATTAAAGGGAGCAGAAACTTGTTGGATACATTTCACTTTTATATATTGTGGAACTCTCTTCTCTCCTCCTTCTCCTCTCCCTCCTCTCTTACGCTTCTCTTCACTGAATTCTCCATAATTTCGTTATTTTCATCCTTCATCTATGTTTTGGACTGGTGACTAATGTCTAGCTTAGTGTTATGTCTACATGATGTTTGATAACTGAAAATTGAACATTAAGTCAAAAAAAAACCTGGTCATCTTGAGTAACAGATGCCAGGAAGCTGGTTAGAGTAATGTTTTCCCCAGTTAAGCTACTGAATTGACCATCTGTTTTAATGTCTGGTGAAAACAGCCTCTTCAGGGGACCTACTGTTTTGTCACCAGAAATTCCACGATATCCTCCCAGAAACTAGAAACCTTCACTTCTTGCAGTTTCCAATCTGGATTCATTAAGGGAAATGGAGGCTGGTGAAAAAACTGAGAGCTGACCAGGTAGAGTTAGGCTGAGGGTCAGAAGGTGGTTGCTTCCTGGTTGCTCTGCTACCCCTGTGCGCCCAGCACATTCTTGAAACTCAGCATGTGCTGAATAAGACTGAGGGATGAACTTGGAGAATGGAGAGGTGAGGGAGAAAAATTGTGGGTGTCAGCACACACACACAGGCACTAAATAAGTTTTTAAAAGCTAAGATTTTTGCAAAAATGTACGAGTAATTCTATGCATGTATCAATTATCTTTTCTTTTTAAATTGATTTTTGGCCGCGTTCGTTCTTCGTTGCTATGCGCGGGCTTTCTCTAGTTGTGGCGAGCGGGGGCTGCTCTTCGTTGCGGTGCGCGGGTTTCTCATTACGGTGGCTTCTCTTGTTGAGGAGCACGGGCTCTAGGCACGTGGGCTCAGTAGTTGTGGCACACGGGCTCAGTAGTTGTGGCTCGTGGGCTCTAGAGCGCAGGCTCAGTAGTTGTGGTACACAGGCTTAGTTGCTCCGCGGCATGTGGGATCTTCCCAGACCAGGGCTCGAACCTGTGTCCCCTGCATCGGCAGGTGGATTCTTAACCACTGCGCCACCAGGGAAGCCCCATCAATTATCTTTACTTTTAATAATTATGTAGTGCATTAATTGAAATTTCAGTATCAATATGCAGAGTTTGAGGTTCTCAGTAGAAAGGTTGCTGGAATAGATAAATCATGTTAATCACTGGCCTAGTGGCGTTGTCAGCCATTTTAAGGGGAAGTGGACCACTGGGTCCTTGGCTGTGGGAATCAGTTGTACTTTGTAGTGCAATAAAAGATGAGACGGGGTGGCCTTCCACCCTCTAGCTCAGGAGTTGGCAAACTACTACGCATAGTCCAGATAATAGCCTGCCACATGTTTTCGTAAATAAAGTTTCATGGGAACACAGCCATGCCATTCATTTATATACTGTCTATGGCTGCTCTTACGCTACAACCGCAAAGTTGAGTAGTTTCGACAGAGAACCTATAGCCCACGAAACCTCAAATATTTACTTTCTGATCTCTTACCAAAAGAGTTGGCTGCATCCTGCTCTTGTTTATATGATATCCTTGCCCTTCTGATCAGGAGGCCAGTTTTTTGTCTCTGTAGATTATGAAGTGCACACAGTGTACTTCTGTTAAGGAGTCTCTGTTTTGTCTCCAGATAGAGCCAAAGCCCTTCCCAGTATACCCTGCAGGAAATGGCATTGACTGAAATTGAGTTGTGTTTCCCAAGGAGAGCATTTTCAGAACAGGGTTTTCTGGTGTTTCTGGGACGAAAGCCACAGTGAGTTTTTCAGCTGAAGAAAGGAGTTGCTCTGCATTCTGTTCAGGTTTCAAAGCAAAATCTCAACTTTGCTCCTAGGAAAGATAGTGCATTTGGTAGCTGTATTTTATTTTATTATTATATATATATTTTTATTTTCATCTGGTAGCTGTATTTTAAAACAAAAAAGAAAAACCCAAAATGGCAAGGAATAAATAGACTTTCATAAGGCTGTGTAACTGCTGAGAAATCCTTTTTCCCTCCCTCCCATGTCTCCCATAACTGCAACTATAACAGCTTAAAAAGATTTGCAGTGTTAGAGCCACAGTTCCCCAGTTAACATCATTAAGGGAAACAAAGTCCTGATGTGAAGCACATAGATAGGGGTAAAATTTCTTGACAAGGGGACAAGTTTTTTGTTTTTCTGCATTCCCACATAAAATGTATAGTTGATATTTTCTGAAAATTATACTGATTGATAATCGTTGGGTAACTTTGTGATAGAAAAGAAAGTAAATGTGAATAACAAAGAATTTGATGAAATTGTTTATAAAGTAATCTGATAATATTTTTCTGTATTGTATTAATCCTCAAACTCTAAGGATGCAAGTTTCAAATCGCTTTTTGAAAATTTATTTTTAGCCTTTTTTAGAGGTGAGATCGTGTTTCAATATGATGAAGAAAGCAATGTTACCCAGGTAGGTTTTAAAGACTTTTTAATTGCAATTTAAAAAGTGAATTTTCATGTATTTAAAGATTTAAGGTTCAAATTATTTCTGATATTTAGCATATTTAATCACTAAATTTAAATAAAGTACGTGTTGTTGAAACATTAGCTTTGTTGGGAGGGCTTGACTTCATGATAATCATGGTATTTTGTTAAAAATTATATTTTAGTTTTCACTAGGCTTGATGCTGAATAGAGTGTTTATATGGTACAGTTCTATTGCCAGTCAAAATTTGAAATTATATTAGAAACTCCTAGCAGTAAGAAATGTAATATATTGAACCTAAAGATTGTCTTCTCAATCTGATCCTGTTCACCCCATGGGGGATTCAGACACAGTAGTATCAGCCTTCCCATAACCTAGATTGGTTCAGAAGATCCCAGCTAAATATGGTTTGTTAATTCAGTAAATATTTCCTGAGCACCTACTATGTGCCAGGCAATGAGCTAGGTGCTAGAAATGCAGTGATGGTTGCTACCAAGTGTCCCTGTTTACATTCACATAGAGAACTTTAATAGTGTTCTTTTGGGGGACCCCTTGGAACAACAAAAGATAGAAATTAGCACATCAGACTTGCTGATTCAGAATATTTTTTTAAAGAAAACATAAAAACAAAAACTGACTCAGCCAATATATATTTGATCGTTTGCTAGACAATATTCCATGCCGTTAGGAATCACAGTCTTTGGGGTGTAGTTCTTTGGGCGCCCAACAAAACTGAAGAACAGCTTCTTCTTAGAAAGTGTTATAAAACAAAACAATATTTGTTGTATTCTTAATGATTTTGTGCTTCTAGCAGAATCAAGTTATGGCTAATGGTACCTCAACTGGAATCCTGTCTCTAAGGGAATTGAAGTGAGTAATCAATCTGCTGTTTGATTTAAAACTTAAGACGTCAACTACGGAAAGATACTTGTTGCGCTATCTATACTTTTGGAAACTGAGAATAGGAAAGAGACAGACCCCAGAGGTCATAAGGAATTGGTTCTTGAGATCTTTGCAAACTAACCATAGTCGCCTGTCTTCAACTAATATCCCTGTGAGGCTGTTCTCTTTGATGCTATCGAATATGTAAGAGTGTCACCAAACCAGATTCGTTTTGCCCAATGCACAGCAAGCCAAAACACTGAGAGGCCAAGGTTTGCAGCAAAGAGAAGGGTTTATTCCCAAGGCAGCCACATGAGGAGGACAAGTCTCAGATCTGCCTCCCCAAAGGCCAGGGACTTGGGGTATTTATGAGGTAAAGAATAAAGTGGCAGGGCAGTCTGAGGCTGGGGAGCGTGGGGAGCATGGGGAAAGGTGATTGGAAAAAGGTGGGTAAGCTTTGTTCTGTGCAGGTGTTACTAAGCTACAGACCTCTGCATGTTCAAAAATGGAGGCGCTTAGCACCATCTGAGGGTGGAGTTTTCAGCCCTCTGATGCCAAGGACATCGGACACTCGCGCATGCCCAGTTGGAGGGCCACGGGTCCTATCCCGTCTTAACCAGTTCAGCTAGAACTAGATACAGCTGACTCCAAGTTCCTGGAAAACAACTCGGGAAAACATCTTATTGTTTAGGCTACATGCTGCTTGGAGGACATGCAGGTCTTAAAAGGACTTTGATTAGTGAAGGCAGGTTATAGGCGAAATGGATTTGACTAATAATTACCCACGGTTTCAAGAGCTCCATTTGAAATGGTATTTGGGTTTTAATATGATTTGGTAGCCAGCCAGGTTGAAATAAGAGTTCAAGGTAGGACTCCATGTATACCATTTACTCATGCTTTCATGAGGCATCGGTCATTCAAAAGTCAGAGAGAGGTCTTTGTTAAGTAGACCTCAGTTTACAAGGGTAAGCACAGATAGTAAGAAATGCATTACAAATAAATGCTCCTAGTTAGACAATAGGTCAAAATGTCGGCCAGCAGACAGGCTCACCTTGACTGTCACAGGTGAAATTCATCCACTCTCAACCTTGCTATTATCTTTCAAAAGAGATTTTCGTAAACTTTTGAACCAAATCCAGAAGCTCTGAGGAGTATCTGTGATGACACTGAAGAGAAAAACTTTTCCAAGTTATCAATAAAAAAAAACACACGTGATAGGAAACATGTTTTTAAACTCACAAGTTCGTAAATAGAACACAACCTAGCATACTTGTAAGTAATTCGTTTTAATTGCTAGACTTGAAATATAGATGAGTTCATTTAAAGCCACCAAGCATTTGTTGAACACCTACTGTGTGCTAGGCATTGGGGATACAAATGGGGATAAACCCAACTCTCTGAGATGGAAAACTGGGTCTAGAGCAGTGGTTCTCAACTCTGACTGTATATTAAAATCACCTGGGGAGCTTTTAAAATGCCTGCTATCCAGGCACACTCCATAACAATTAAATGGGTATTTGGGGCCTGAGTTGCAGGCATTGGTGTTTTTGAAAACTCCCTAGGTGGTTCCAGCACGAGGCCAATTTTGAGAAGCAGGAATCTAGAGTCTGATGGGAAAGAAGCAGGAAGCAAACAAATGATAACGATACAGTATAATCCCTGCAATGAAGGTGACACGTACAGGCTACCAAAGGATGTTCTGAGTGTCTGAATATCGAGTAGGCAGAGTAGTTGGACATGACTGGAGTGGCCAGGGAAACCCCAGAAAGAAGGTGGCCTCTGAGCACAGTTCTGCAGGAGCAGCTCCTGCCAGCTTGAAAAGCTAGCTGACTACTGTTGCCACGATACTTCTCTTCTCTCCAGACCTTCCCTGGAGCCAAGAACTATTGCCCAGTCCTTAGAGCAGGATTTCTCAGCCTCAGCACTGTTGACATTTGGGGCCTGATCATTCTTTGTTATGTGGGGCTGTGCTGAGCATTGTACGATGTGTAACAGATCCCTGGCCTCTACCCACTAGATGCAGGGAGCACCCTGCCCCCAATTGTGACAATCAAAAATGTCTCCAGATATTGCCAGATGTCCCTGGGGGGGCAGAGTCACCCCAGTTGAGAATCGCTGCCTTCACGTGAGTTCTTTAACTAGATTTCTTTCATCCTAAGTTCATGTGAAGCTCTGCCACATTGAAGAAATAAAACTGTTGTTGGAGTGGGATTGGAGGAGAGGAATGAGGGAAATTCCTAAAGAGGAGTTGTGAGGAGAGGAAGGCAGGGCTGGGGAGTGCTAGAGGGCAGGTGGGGTCAGTTGGAGAGAGAATGAGTAAGAAATCAGAGACAGACCCCAGGGTGAGTGGCTGGCCCCTCTCAGAAATTTTGCTTCCGGCCGGCTCTTCCTCTGGCCCTTTGCCAGAAGCAGCTGCCTGGGGGTTGCAGTAGCCTAATGAAATAAGATTGTTCAACCATAATTTATATCTTGCTGTTGGCTAGAACCGATACAGCTTCTGTCTGGTTAGTTTCCCTTGTCATATAAATAATGAATTTTTCCCACCTAGGAATCTCTTGTTATACCCAGTATTTCTTCAGAGTGAGCACTGCAAGCAATAAATACCATATGCTTAATTTAATTGCTAAAAGTCTAACTTGTTTTGAACTTAACATCACCAATGATCTCCTTCATATCAATTTCTCATTTTTTTAACAGACGATCAGAACTCAACAAAACCCTGCAAACTTTAAGTGAGGTAATCATAGTACATCCTGTATTTGTTTATAATTATTGTTATTATTTGGGGGAGAGCATGGAGTTCTGTACTCCTGAGGAGATATGTGTTCAAATTACCCCAAATCTGTCATGTATAAGAATGAACGGGCTAGTTCCATTACTCCAAAAATCAGAACTAGGCTCAATGGATGGACATTACAAGGGGGTAGATTTTCCTGTAAGTAAAACCAAGTTTCTTAAAACAAGGGCTCCAGGAGAATGAGCTCCCTTGTGTGGTAATGAGTTTCCTGACACTAGAGGTATCCAAGTAGAGCCTGTATTGGCCTGAATAGCTTTGATCATATGTCGTTAATCTGGTAGGAATGTGAATTGGATGATTCCTAGGGGTTCTTGTGGTTTTAAGATTCTGTGATGCTGTGATTAGTCCTGGGTCATCTTGCCTGACATTTTCAACTGTCAAACTAACATGGATTTTTTTTTCTTTTGTTTCAGACTTATTTTATAGTGTGTGCTACAGCAGAGGCCCAAAGGTCAGTCATTTTTAATACTTTTATATAAATAACCTTATTTCGCTACTCATGAGAAATAAAGTACAAGGAGTCTTAGGGTGCAAATTCAAAAGCATTCCTCTAAAATAAATACACATTAGTGACATTTTGGGTATATAATTTTTTATTCTTCCAAACACATATCACTGTCATATCCATATTCTCATTTCTTTATGAAGCACAGAGGGGTGGGTGGTGTTGGGCCATTTGCCTCTGGTTCTATGAAGCTAAGGGTAATCAGTTCCCTTAGCCCCATAAGGCCACCAATAGGAACAATAAATGGCTCCCAGTGGTCCAGTCAGGGTGAAGGCCACACAGAGAAGAAGGAACTATGGAGCTAGGAGAGAAAAGGAGAGAGGGGGAAGGAAAAGATAGGAAAGAAAGAGAAAAGAAGAAAATAAAAAGTGTGTGCAAGGGTCGGGACTTCCCTGGTGGCGCAGTGTTTAAGGATCCACCTTCCAGTGCAGGGGACACGGGTTCGAGCCCTGGTCTGGGAAGATCCCACATGCCGCGGAGCAACTAAGCCTGTGCGCCACAACTACTGAGCCTGTGCTCTGGAGCCTGTGAGCCACAACTACTGAAGCCCACACGCCTAGAGCCCATGCTCTGCAAAAAGAGAAGCCATCACAGTGAGAACCCGGCACACCGCAACGAAGAGTAGCCCCCGCTCTCCGCAGCTAGAGAAAGCCCGCGTGCAGCAACAAAGACCCAGTGCAGCCAAAAAGAAAGAAAGAAATTTATTTAAAAAAAAAAAAGTGTGTGCAAGGATGAATCAGAGATTGCCTGACAGCTATTTGAGGTTACACAGATTATCATTTGAAATTATGTCCATTGGCTGTCCTGGCTGCATAAGCCAATGGCTTTTAGGTCGATAATCTCACTACCCGAATCTTGAGCATTCTGTGAGAGTAAAAGTCCTAGAAAATAACAGTTTCTACTCATCAGACGGTTCATTGGTACAAAGAAAGGCAAGCCTTCCGTGAAATTGTAGATAGGATTCCTATTCACTGTATGTATTTAGTTATTTCACTTTTCATTATTTGCAACATTAAACCAAGACGAAAGTAAAAAAGAAATAGAATGTCTTAAATTCCTGGTTATCTGATGACCTGAATTGAACTGCCAGAAAGATTTTGGATTTAAGAGACCTTGCTATTCATCTAGGCTGGTATGTGAAAGGGCTCTCCTGATGGAAACGCAAATGCCTCCAGACACCGGGTGGTGTGGGTGGGTGGTAAGACTGTAGATGTCAGGACGCTTGTCTTTGCAACCAGGTTTCACCCCTGTATGTTCATGATGCGGGCAGGCAAAACGACTCAGCAGCTGTGTGTGGTCAGAGGGTCTCTGGTTTGCAGTCCCTGTGAATGTAAACCTCTATAAATTCTTCATCCTAGAAAGTCTTTGGGGTAAAGTTCAGCCCTTGATAGGTGGGTGTTTACAAGCTTATTGGGGTGACATTGCAGGTTAACAGTATCAGTGCCCCCTTTCCTCACTCTAAGCTTGAAAAAGCAATTACAAATATGTAGGTAGGTTTCCAGTTTAGTAATACTCTGTTTATATATATTTCTCTTTATAGCACATTAAATTGTACATTCACAATAAAACTGCATAAGACAATGAACATATGTACTGTGATGGTTGCTTGGCAAACAGTAAAGATTCGACCGATGGGTAAGTTGTCTCTGTCTTTATTGCTGTGTTCATTTTCACATGACTTTGATGTGTTCTTTTCAAAATTGAAAATACAATGAATAAATTTACATATGTTACAGCTTTCTGTTTTGACTCTTTTGTCCTTGGGCAGTTTTTAAGGAGCTCTAAAAGGTGATTTTTCCTGCTTTCTCAGTAAAGTTTCAGTAAAGTTGCCGTATTGCAAATCATGATAAAACAAACCCTACTGAGAGGGAGAATTCTATTTGGAGTGCTCGATCGATTGCTGCTGGGATATATTTACTCCTGAATTTCTCTTAGGAGTTGCTGAAGAGCGATTGATACTGTGTGCATATAACCCCAAATTATTCACTCAATAGATATTTTTGAGCACCTACTATTTATATATAATTGTCAGTATAATGGAATCCAATTTATTTTATCACCTGTTTTAGACTAATGCTCTTCAAAATCCCATTAGTGTAAGAACTGTTATACTTGACGGAGCTGAGCTTCTACCTTGCCTTATTCTTGACCAATGCATTTTCTTCTTTCTTTTCTTTTTGTTTCCTGCAGAACAGTGCTGCTGTTCTGTCAGGATCCCCTGCCCTTCCTCCCCGGAAGAGTTAGAAAAACTGCAGTGGTATGTAGCAAATATGCTGACCCCTTTCCTAATAATAATAATAATAATAATAATACTTAATCGCCATGCTGGCTAAGGAATTTGAAATTTTGACGGTGAAGAAGGGCTTTCAAGTTTAGGGAAAAAGCACAGTTTTCTTTTGTATGAAGTTTCCTTCACTTTAAACCAATGGTTTGCAATCTTGGTTGCACATTAGAATCACCTGGGGAGCATTGACACTATTCTGACTTCCCACAGCCTCACCAACTGACCGTGTCCTCATACTGAAAAATTTTTCCAGTGTGGTAGATGAGGAATGGTGTCTTAGTGTTATTTGTACTTCTCTTATTAAAACTGTTTGAACATTTTCTTTTCATATACGTGGGGCCATTTTTTGTATTTTTGTGAATTGTGTGTTCATATCTTTTTCCCACTAGATATTTAATCAGTTTTTAAGAGTAATTTATATATTTCTATATTGTGGATATTAGCCCTTTGTCTGTGGTATATGTTGCAAATATTTTCTCTCCAATTTGTCAGTTATCTTTTGACTTTGTTTATGATGTTTTTGTCATGCAAATGAAAATTTTTTTATGTAGTTAAATTTACCAATCTTTTATTTTATTGCTTGTGAATTTGGAGGCATTATTAGAAAGCCTTTCCCTACGCCTGGCTATAGAGGAATTTACCCTTGTGTTTTTACAGTACTTGTATGGTTTCTTTTTTTGTTTGTTTGCTTTTACATTAGATCCACTTGGAATTTATTCTTATGTGGTGGGAGGTATGGGTCTAATTTAATCTTCTTCCAATGTCTATCTAGTGGTCCCAGCACCATTTATTAAAAAGTCCACCTTTTGGGGCTTCCCTGGTGGCGCAGTGGTTGGGAGTCTGCCTGCTGATGCAGGGGACAAGGGTTCGTGCCCCGGTCCGGGAGGAACCCACATGCCGCGGAGCGGCTGAGCCTGCGCGTCCGGAGCCTGTGCTCTGCAGCGGGAGAGGCCGCGACAGTGAGAGGCCCGCGTACAGCAAAAAAAAAAAAAAAAAAAGTCCACATTTTCCTCAGTTACCTGAGATGCCACCTTTGTCATATGCTAAATTTTGGTAGCTATTTGGGTTAAACTCCAAATGTTAGATATTAACATTGGGGGAACCAGGTGAAGCTGGTTCATGGACCCCACTTTGAGTAGTGGAGTTCTAGACTGTAGAACAGTGGTTCTCAACCCTGGCTGTATGTTGGAATCATCTGGGGAGTTTTAAAAACAGCAATGCTGGGAATTCCCTGGTGGTCCAGTGGTTAGGACTTGGCACTTTCATTGCTGGGGCCCGGGTTCAATCCCTGGTCAGGGAACTAAGATCCCACAAGCCACGCGGCACAGCATGTACATACATGCATACATACATACATGCATACGTACGTACATGCGCTGATGCCTGCCTCCCACCCGCAGAGCTAGGGATGTCATTGGTCTGGGGTGCAGCCTAGGTTTCTGGACTTTTTAAAAATTAGGCTAGAATTAGATGATGGCCCAGTGTCTTTCCAATGCATTGGTTCTTAAGAACCAATTAGAAACACATGGGGCTCTTTTAGAACTGATGTGTCAAGGTCTCCTTCTGGGTGCTGGAAATACTCTATATTTTGATCCGGGTGGTGGTGATAGAGGTGTATACATATTACAATTACAATTTTTATAATCCTTCAAGCTCTAAATGTAAGATTAGTACAGTTGACTGTATTAGGCTAGGCCTCGGCAAAGAAGCACATTAAAATGAATATGGATGCCTGCACCCACTGCGGAGATTCTCGCTCATTTGGTTTGGGTTGGGAGCCCCGGCACTGGTGCTGAAGTGCTCCAAGGTTTCTAACGTATAGGTGGCATTGCCCGCCACTGCTCTGCTGCTCACCACGTACGTCACCCAGTGGGTTAAGGGCTCTGATTAGCAGAAGTGATGAGAGCAATACAGGGCAGCCTCTTCATGGTTGAGCCCAGCGAATGGGAGCCCCATGCTAAGGGGCTCTGCTGCAGCCCCCAGATAATATGAAGGAAATTTAATTTACACTTCTCAAAGCACCTTTGCCACAGCTTGGCCAGATGGGTTGCCGCATTATACAATTTAGGGAATGGAGGCTCAGAGAAGTTGGGTGGATTGCCCAGAGGAGTAGTGAGAGCTGGAGCCCCAGCCAAGGCTTCGCGACTCATCATCTTTCTATCTGGCACCCCTTTGTCCATACTGCTTCCCGAACATCAGGCCGTGGGGAGAGGCTTCTCGCTGGGTGCCTGGCCCAGACTGGGTTGAGCCAGCATTTCTTTTTATGGGTATGACTTTCCTTAGGTCTCTCAACCTGATATTCCTCCCTCCTCTAACCCAAGAGAAGCTCCAGGAATACATTCTCACTGGTGTTCTAAGTCACCATCTAAAACTGGATCCACCAGAGTCTTCCCTGAGTGATAATTTGTTGCCTTGTCCCCTGAAGACTGGTGGATTTTATGCCAGATGGTAGATGAGTTCTTCTCAGTCTTCCATGTCATGAAAATACATGGGCCTGGGAATCTCACCACCACTCCAGGACCAACTGAATCAGATACTTAGGAGAAGGCCACAGAAATCTCTCTGTTTTTAAAAAAAAGTCCTCTACGTAATTCTCAGGCACAGCCAAGGTTGAGAACCACTGGGCTACAGTAACATTGAGGGTGTAGCTGATGTACAAGCTGGGGACCACCCCTTTGGCCCCAGCTTGACCCATGTTTTCATTCAGCAAGCATTTCTTGTTCACATACTACGTGCTAGTTAGGACCATGGCAGGCTATAGCAGTATAAAATTGATCCAGACAGATTCCTATGCTCATCAGTTTCACAAAAATTTATGTATTGTTAACTCCAATTCGAGATTTTCTTGAAACAAAATTCAATACGTTGAAGAAAAAAAAATGGCAGTGTGATTTACCTTTCCTAGCCAGTATCACCAGTGTGCATGTGAACGAACTAAATTTGAAGTTTCTTGGAAAGGAGAAGCTTATTTGTGACCCACCAAGACCAGTACAAGAATTTGCTAGAATTAAAAATTCCATTCTACAAATTAATAATAGTGATTTCTACATATTTTTTTCTTCTATCAATCAATATGCAGAAGATTGTAATTGTAATTGACAGAATTATGTACTTTGGTTGCAAGAACTGTAAGAAAAATTTGAAGAACATTTTGTTGTTACTGGTAAATTTAGAACTGCTTTTCAGTTTACGCCATACCACTTTGAAGCCGTTGTTAATACTGAGTTGACACAAGAGTTAGTGGATCTATTATGGACAGACATAGTTTTGAAATGGGTGCGCTTTAGCTTCTAAGTCAAATCAGTTGTTCCAAAAATGATGAGCCAGTTTTGTCAGTGTGGATTTGAATATTAAAGGAAAATGGTATTTTGGCATTTGATTCAGTTTTTAGAAAAATTTTAAGTATGTTGGGCACAGTTTGGGCATGTGATTCCATTTTCTTTGAGAGTAAATTTTGTAAAATCAAAAAAAACACCAAAAAAGACAGATTCCTAGTATATGGAAACTACCAGTTGGGTCGCAGGGCGTTTAATAGCTCCCCTCTGCAAGAAGCACCTGGAAATGTTACAAGATCTCCTCAACTGACTGATAGAGTCAGGGAGCGGCAGTGAACAAGTGAAGCAGAACTGGGAATTCATGAAAGAGCATCCCTCCTGGCTAATTCCCCTCCCAGGGAGAAGGTGGTGGCAATGGGCAGGGGCAGGAGGCCAGTAGCAGGTCCACAGAGGATGTGCAGTGGCAGGTCCCTGGTGGAGCCATGTCACAGTGGTGGTGTCAGATGGTTGCCAGAAGAAGAGGTTAGCCTCTGTAGCTCATTCGTGTCTCACGTGCATCTCTCTGACTCTTTCCTTTAGTGACGTGCAGGATCCCGTTGTGTGTCTTGCTGGTCATCCACATGGTACACCATTTTCTTCTTCCAGCAATTCCATCGCAGTTGCTCCTCAGGCCACCATTGTGTCCCAGACCTCCAGTGCCTTCTCTTTTACTGAGCCTCTAGCTCATCCATCTGTAATCCAGAGCCCTCACTCTCCAACAGGGGTGATTCCCCTTTCTTCTCCCCAGCCTTCAGCTCCCATAGCTTCCAGCCCTGCCATTGATATGCTCCCCCAGTCTGGAACTATCTCTTCCCCTGTGCCTCCAACTCATCTTTCCCACACCCTGCCACCTGTGAAATCCTTACCTCCCTCTCCCACCACGTCTGCCCCTGTGAATGTCAACACGACCAGCACACCTCCTGACAAGACAGGTAAGTACAGGGAGCAACGCTGCTCCCACGTTTGTTGTAATTCTGGTCACGTGAAACCCAGCTGCCAGCCTGCCAAATCAAAATACCTGTAATGAAACCACGTTAAGCCTTTGCTTTTGTGATGCCTACTTGATTTTGAGAGCTTTCCTTTGGGCATTCTTAGAACATAGATATGGCTGTGTTTGATTGTTTGGCCAAGAGAAATAGCTCTGAGGCAAACACAGATCTCATTTTGTCAAGATGAGTTCTTTTATAGGTTTCTTTCTCCTACAAAAGGTTGTTGGGTCACTGTTTTCGACATTCTGAAGAGAAAGATTTTGAACTATTAAACACAGTAACTCCATTTAGACAGAAGACAAAAGAAAACATTGATGTTCCTGAAAACCAGTCAGTCACAGAGTGCCAGAGCTGGGGCTGAGCCACAGTAGCCGTGAGGAGGAGAAGAGAATTCAGAAGACCTAGGGGTGGGTCTGCCCAGGCCCTCACAGGCGGTGGGATCCAGAATAAGCCATTTAGCTCCCCCTGACTTAGCCTGCTCTGCCTCAAGATGGAAATAATCCCACTATCCTCATAGGTTTGGAACCGTGGCGGACATGAGAATGCCATGGAAACTGCACGGGGCTCCCCGGACACAAAGTAGGCTTAGGGTTAAAAAGATAAAGGGAAGAGGGAAGGAAGCAGAGAGAACTCTGGTTACTCTCTGGAGTTTCAAGCCAGTGAGTAAGAAGCAGGCCTTCCTCTAGAATTTGGAGGGTGGGAGGCAAAGCCAACTTCTTGGCGACATGAGATTGGAGCTCGAGTTGTGGTCCTGCCTCCTCTACCCCGGGCAAGCATCCCCAGGAGATCTGGAGCCAAATGACTGGAGATATTTTTGAATTCCACAAGAGAGGAATGATGAAATATGATATGCCACCTCAACAAAATGTCTATTACGCAGCTGTGCATAAGAACAGCTAGACAGAAACTTGGGGCATTTTTCAAGTCTTGAGTGAAGTGAAAATAACGCGACAGTAAATAGTTTGCACACCATGTTTGTAATAGTAAGTTATAACAGGTGGATAAAGATTAGAAGGGAATGTGCAAAATAAGAAATAGGATGTTAGGTGGTGAAATTAAGTGACTTCTTTGTTAGAAGACATACAGGTGGCCAATAGGCACATGAAAAGATGCTCATCATTGCTAATTATTAGGGAAATGCAAATCAAAACTGTAGTGAGGTATCCCCTCACACCGGTCAGAATGGCCATCATTAAAAAGTCTACAAATAATAAATGCTGGAGAGGGCGTGGAGAAAAGGGAACCCTCCTACACTGTTGGTGGGGATGTAATTGGTGCAGCCGCTATTGAGAACAGTACGGAGGTTCCTCAGAAAACTAAAAATAGAGTTGCCATATGATCCAGCAATCCCACTCCTGGGCATATACAAAGACAAAACTAAAATTTGAAAAGATACATGCACCCCCTGTGTTCATAGCACTATTTACAATAGCCAAGACATGTTAACAACCTAAATGTCCATCGACAGATGAATGGATAAAGAAGATATATATATATATTTTTTGGCGGTACGCGGGCCTCTCACTGTTGTGGCCTCTCCTGCCGCGGAGCACAGGCCCCGGACGCGCAGGCTCAGTGGCCATGGTCCACAGGCCCAGCCGCTCCACGGCATGTGGGATCCTCCCAGACCGGGGCACGAACCCGTGTCCCCTGCATCGGCAGGCGGACTCTCAACCACTGCGCCACCAGGGAAGCCCGAAGATATGTTTTTTATATATATGTGTTTTATACATATATATACAATGAAATATTACTCAGCTATTAAAAAGAATGAAATAGGACTTCCATGGTGGTGCAGTGGTTAAGAATCCTCCTGCCAATGCAGGGGACACAGGTTCAATCCCTGGACTGGGAAGATCCCACATGCCACCAAGCAACTAAGCCCATGTGCCACAACTACTGAGCCGGCGCTCTAGAGCCTGCCTGCTGCAACTACTGAGCCTGTGTGCCACAACTACTGAAGCCCACGTGCCCTAGAGCCCACACGCCGCAACTACTGAAGCCCATGCACTCTAAGGCCCGTGTGCCACAACTACTGAGCCCACACACCGCAACTAGAGAAAGCCCACACACAGCAACAAAGACCCAACGCAGCCAAAAAATAAATAAAAATTAAAAAAAAAAAGAATGAAGTAATGCCATTTGCAGCGACGTGGATGGACCTAGAGATTATCATACTAAGCGAAGTAAGTCAGAAAGACAAATGCCATATGATATCATTTATATGTGGAATCTAAAATATGACACAGATGAACTTATCTACAAAACAGAAACAGACTCACAAGACATAGAGAACAGACTTGTGGTTGCCAAGGGGGAGAGGGATAGGGGAGGGAAGGATTGGGAGTTTGGGATTAGCAGATGCAAACTAGTATATATAGAATGGATAAACAACGTCATACTGTATATAGTACAGGGAACTATATTCAATATCCTGTGATAAACCATAATGGAAAAGAATATGAAAAGGAATATATATATGTATAAGTGAGTCCCTTTACGGTACAGCAGAAATAAACACAACATTGTAAATCCACTATACTTCAATAAAATTAAAAGAGAGACTTCTTTGTTGTTAGACAGGTTTATATCATTGTCTCCCAATTAAAAACATTACTAAAAATCAGGCTTACAGCTGGTAGTCCAGCTGTTGATTTCATAATATTCTCCTTTCCTAAGCTTTTAGTTACCCACATAACTAAGTTACCCACATAACTAAGCACATAACTAAGCTTTTAGTTACCCACACAAAGTTCTGTATTCATGCTGTAAATTAAATACATGTATATTTATGCTTATACAGATATACACTAAATACACTAATGTGCTTTTACATTTTTTTTTAGTTAGGTTTCTTGAAGTATAATTTACCTACAATAAAATTCATCCAGTTCTATAGATGTTCTATGAGGTTGGATAAATGCCCACAGTCACGTAACCACCATCATGATATATAACGTTTCCACTATCCCCAACGTTCCCTCGTGTCCCTTTGTAGTCAACTCCTACCTACTACCCCAAACCTCTGGGCACCACTGATATGTTTTGTTTCCCTATGCTTTCAGTTTTTCTGGAATGTCACATGAAGAGAATCATACAGTATGTAGCCTTTTGAGTCTGGCTTCTTTCATGTAACATAATACATTGGACTGTTGGAGACCTGTCCATGTTGTTGCATTTATCAGCAGTTCATTCCTTTTTATTACTGAGTAATAGTCCACGGTATGGATGGACCACAGTTTGTTTCCTCATTCTCCAGTTGATGGACATTTGGGTTGTTTCTAGTTTGGGACTATTATGAAAGAGGCTACTATCAACATTTATGAACATGTCTTCTTAAGACAGGTTTTCATCTCCTTGGGGCAAATACCTAGGAGTGGGTTTGCTAGGTCACAGAGTCTATGTGTGTTTCTTCATTAGTGCTTTTTCCATTATGTGTTCAGAAAGTGATTTGGCTCTCTGTTATAGAAATTGTTCACACCAGCAGCGTCAGTGTTTCTGAGCTTGAGAACCAAGTGTCCCGGATGGAGAAAGTTCTTTCCTTAGGCAGCTTGGAGCCTAACCTCGCAGGACAAATGATAAACCAAGTCAGCAGACTCCTTCATTCCCCGCCCACCTTGCTGGCCCCTTTGGCCCAAAGGTATGACTTAGCAAACTGATGTGGTCATGAGAGGGGACCCTCTAATGATAATGATGCTTCTATATGATTAATTAAAGCCAAGTATTTTTCTCTCACGTACGAGGTTCATGATGACTTGTTAAGTTTCTACTCAATATTCTGCTTAGACTGGGGAAAACAAAGTGGGAGTGAATTTGAACGGCTACTTCTCTTTACAGATTGCTAAAAGTAGTGGATGACATTGGCTTACAGCTGAATTTTTCAACCAAGACCATAAGTCTGACCTCCCCTTCTTTGGCTCTGACTGTGATCAGAGTGAATGCCAGTAATTTTGACACAACTACTTTTGCTGCTCAAGACCCTGCAAATCTTCAGGTACATCCTAATTTATTGTGGAAAAGACCTTTTTTTGTATATGATTATAGTCCTTGTGTACTTCATGATTGAGGCAATTACTGCTATACTCAGGGGTGATATTCAAAATATTTAACATCTAGAACAATGGGGCGCCACAGAATCAAGAAAAAGGACATTGGTCTTGCCTGGAGCAGGATCTCAGAGGCCCTCGTTGTGCCCAGTGTTAACCCTTCAGCAGCTGGCTTGTGGAAGTTTGCGGGGGGGCAGTCAAGTCGGGGAGGTGTCCAGCGGGTTCTAGGCAGTTGGGAGAGAGCAGGGACACTGGCTACTTCGCTTTTTCTTTTTTTTTTCTTTTAACATCTTTATTGGAGTATAATTGCTTTACAGTGGTGTGTTAGTTTCTGCTGTATAACAAAGTGAATCAGCTGTGTGTATACATATATCCCCATATCCCCTCCCTCTTGCGTCTCCCTCCCATCCTCCCTATCCCACCCCTCTAGATGGTCACAAAGCACCGAACTGATCTCCCTGTGCTATGCGGCTGCTTCCCCACTAGCTAGCTATTTTACGTTTGGTACAAGCTACTTTTCGACCCATTTCAGTAATTTTTTTAATATATAAATTTATTTATTTATTTTTGGCTGCATTGGGTCTTCGTTGCTGCGCGCGGGCTTTCTCTAGTTGCGGCAAGTGGGGGCTACTCTTCGTTGCAGTGCGCGGGCTTCTCATTGCGGTGGCTTCTTTTGTTGCGGAGCACGGGCTTCAGTAGTTGTGGCACGTGGGCTCAGTAGTTGTGGCTTGCAGGCTCTAGAGCGCAGGCTCAGTAGTTGTGGCGCATGGGCTTAGTTGCTCCGTCACATGTGGGATCTTCCTGGACCAGGGCTCGAACCCATGTCCCCTGCATTGGCAGGCGGATTCTTAACCACTGTGCCACCAGGGAAGTCCCCATTTCAATATTTTAACAAGTGTTACGACTACACTGGTGTGAATAGTGGTGCTGTATATCAATCCTGCTTCTAGTGTTTTCTTTTAGAGGGATTGGGGACTGGAAACATGCAAGTAAAACCAAGTCTCGCCTTTAAACTTAATTTGTCTAGTCTTCCCTTTACAAGTTTAGTGCATGTGGTTCTATGATGACTTTGCCCTAACAGGTCACCAAGTTGGTGTGTCTGCTGCTGTGGTTTCCTTGGGGTCTGCAGTTATCCTGAACTTTCTCCCCTCCCACCCTAGCTTTATTGAGATATAATTGACATATAGTATCCTGCACTTTCTGTTTCTGTATATCCTTTATCCTTAAAATGTTTCCTTTCCTGCTCCGAGGCCTCATCTCCCTATTACACATCCTCTAATTTCATAGCAGTCAGAGAAAAAAGAAGAACCAATTGTACATAGAGACACCACAAATAAATGCCCTTACAGGATCCTCCATCTTAATTAGGTGTTGTGTTTTCCATCTCTTCATTATACTAGCCCCAGGTGTCTTTATGATCTTTTACTTGATTTTCAGGTTTCTCTGGAAACTCAGGCTCCTGAGAATAGTATTGGTGTTATTACTCTGCCTTCTTCGCTGATGAGTAATTTACCAGCTAATGATGTGGAGCTGGCTTCCAGGGTGCAGTTCAACTTTTTTGAAACACCTGCCCTGTTTCAGGTAAAGTTGCCTCTAATTGCTTTTGGTTTCGGTTTTGGAGGGGACTGAGGGAGTTTTATTTCTTTTAATCCTCACATATTCTTAAGCCTGCTATAAGTCACATGAATTGCTGAAAAGCTGTAGTTTATTTTTTTCTCTCTCTCTTTTTTTTTTTTTTTTTTGCGGTATGCGGGCCCCTCACTGTTGTGGCCTCTCCCGTTGTGGAGCACAGGCTCCGGACGCGCAGGCTCAGTGGCCATGGCTCACGGGCCCAGCCGCTCCGCGGCATGTGGGATCTACCCAGACCGGGGCACGAATCCGTGTCCCCTGCATCGGCAGGCGGACTCTCAACTACTGCGCCACCAGGGAAACCCTGTAGTTTATTTTTAAACAGGACCTAATGATGCTGCTGAGGATAAATAACAATAACTGACACTCACATAGCATTTATCACCTGCCGTGCAGTATCATAAGCACTTAGAAATGTTAACTGTAATCCTCTCAACAACAGCATGAGGGAGGAACTATTGAATTATATCCCAGTTTTACAGATGAGGCTATGGAGGCACAGAGAGGTTAAGTAACTTGCTCAGGAACACACAGCTTAAATGGCTTAATGTTATGTTCCCTTTAAGATTCATGAGGGTCTTGTTGTGTCAATCTGTGAAATTTAACTCAGCATTTAGAGCATTGTATAGTGGAATAAGCTCTGCCTCTCATTATGGTCCTTGGGAAAGTCACTTTACTCCCTGCCCCTGAATTCCTGACCTAGGTAGTAAAATAAACCAGTGTGGACTAAATAGTCCTTAGGATCCCGTCTAGCTCTAAAATTCTCTGATAACATTTCATTTTCCCTTGCCATCTTGTTGATTCTTTGGTGTGCTAGGACCCTGCCTTGGAGAACCTCTCTCTGATCAGCTATGTCATTTCCTCGAGTGTGGCGAACCTGACAGTCAAGAATTTGACAAGAAACGTGACGGTTACATTAAAGCACATCCACCGGAGCCAGGTGGGCGGGGCCTGTCTGGTCTGTTTGTTGACCAGAAAAACCTCATGCAAACTATGGCTGTAAGACTTTGCCTGAAAAAAGTAGATTCAGCAGATCCTTAGACCCAGTTAGGGCAGTGTGTAAGACTAGAATCACATAGTCACTCCGTTGGGTTTTAACATGCCTAATAACTGCCTTCCTAATTTCCAAGAAGGAGCAGTGTAAAAAGCAAGCTCTTCTTGCCAGTTTTCAGTGCTTTCTATCTGCGGCTACAGGTCTGATTCTCACCTCCAAAGAGAAAGCATCTTGGTTCAGTTCACATTGAGCATCATCTATGACTTCGCTGCTCAAAGTGTGGTTTGCAGACCTGCAGCATCAGTATCACCTGGGAACTTGCTAGAAATGCAGACTCTCAGGCCCCACCCCAGACCCACTGAATCAGAATGTGCCTTTTAGCAAGGCCTCAAGGTGATTCCTATGCACAATTGCTGAGTTTAAGTGCTGACGTATATGAGACTCACTTGCTTCTAGAGACCAGTGTAAAATAAGAACTCTCCTAAAATCAGGAACGAGATTCTGAAATTTTAAAATACCGTTTTTTTTCTGATCGCTTTCCAGTTTTTTCAGTTCTGTAAATTAATTATTTGTAGTTTATCTTTCTGTTACAGGATGACTTAACAGTGAGATGTGTATTTTGGGACTTGGGCAGAAACGGTAGGTTCCAGACATAACTTTTTCAGTCTTGAGTGGGAAGGGGAGGGGGAGCAAGGAGGGAGGAGCAGTGATTGGCGCAGTGGCTTTGCTGACGGGGCAGACACTCTTTCCAATGCCAACAGGTGGCAGAGGAGGCTGGTCATCTGATGGCTGCTCTGTCAAAGACAGGAGGCTAAATGAAACCACCTGTACCTGCAGCCACCTTACAAGCTTCGGCGTCCTACTGGTAATATCCCCACTCTACCTGGCCTTAGATTTGGGTCTGAGGGTTAGCTGGGGATCATACCATGATGTCTAATCTGATGGATAACTTTGATAGATCAGCAGGTTTCATAATATTGTGGCAAAGTTATAGACCAATGAAATGACTCTTCTAATAAGCAAATGTACTTGAAGGAAAATACTTGAACATAGAAGTATTTTTTCGCATTCTATTTTTACATTTAAGTTTTTCTTTTTAAGATAGCTATAAGAGGACTAGGGAATTCAGATTAAAATGGGTAATAAAATAGTTTTAATGCACTTTAAAATTTTATAAAACATTTGACATAAATTATTTTATTTAATCTTCCCAACAATCCAGCAAGATAGGTAGAATAGGGAGTTGTTATTTTCATATTAATGAAGTCAGAATTAAGACTCACTTGTTAGGTAATTGTCTACAGTCATAGAACTAAGAAATATAAGAGCCGGAAGCCAAATTCAAGTCTTTTGACTTCTAGCCCGGTGCTTTTCCAGTGCACCATAATGCAGTGATCAAGTACATGGGCTTTGGAGTCGGCCAGACCTGAATTTGGATCCTGGCTCCTCTACTTTGTAGCTGTGTGACCCTTGGCAAATTACTTATCCTCTCTGGGCCTCAGTTTTATTATCTTTACATGATGATAATAATTGCGCCTATCTTGTAGGTTTGTTGAACGAACTATGGACGGGTACCTGAATACCCAATAAATGTAAATTATGACTCTTATTTATTTAAAAATATTTGGTCTTGAAAGCAATATTTTATTTTCCAGGACTTGTCTCGAACATCCTTGCCACCGGCTCAGATAATGGCCCTGACATTTATCACCTATATTGGTTGTGGGCTTTCATCAATTTTTTTGTCAGTTACTCTTGTAACCTACATAGCCTTTGAGTGAGTATCCACAACTGGAAACTTGGATTATATGACGTAGCACCTCAATTGCCAAAGTCTATTAATTAATTAAGCATGCTCCTTGGCCTAGCTTATCCTGTCCACCCATCTAGTGGGGCCACCTATATGTAAAACTTCATGGGACTTTTTGGTTTATATACTTCCTTCCTTCCACTAGCTTGTGCACTCACTGAAGGCAGGGGTTGTGTCTTAATCATCCTTGTACCCTAAAATGATGCCTGGTACCTAGCTGGCATTAAGTGAGAAATGAAAGATGGATGCAGACCCCGAAACCCGAGAGCTTACAATGTGAAGTAGACCATAGCTCCATGTACAGCACAAGAGCTGTGTTTAATATGTTAAGTTTCTAAATAATAGTGAGCAAACACAAAAGATTCAATGCATTAACGGGTGTGGGGATGAAGAAGAATAAAGTGTATCAAGTGTCACTGAAAAATACAGATACTCAGTGAGTGTGGCTTTGTAGGTCAAAGCAAGAATGACATTCCAAATGACAGCATCTCCTTCTTGGCTTATCAGAAGGGTCCCTTTGGTCACTTCTGGGGGGGATTCCAATAAATTCTGTCGGAAAAGAAATATAGGCACTTTTATTGCGTTAACTAAGTGAAATAATATGTAAGTTCTGGGATTTAGATTTTGGACACTGATCAGGAAATGCACAAATTTACTTTTAGTGCCAAACTTAGGGTCCAGCTGTGACTACAGATCTTCTAGTGGACCTTTGGAAATACGATTAATGAGACTAAATTACTATAAGGCCAACCATTACTCAGAATGATCTCACCAGATCTAATTTCACACGCATAAACATGTACATGTCATCAGTTAGCTGTATTTTCCTACGGCTGTTTCACTTAGCTATAGTTTGAACTCTTCTTTCCATGATCTCATTTTAACTACTAACATAAGATAAGAGGAGAATCTGGCTTTTTGAAGATCTGAATAGAGGAGCCTATTGTATGAGAAGCAGCACAATGCTTCTAGAAGTAGTTTGGGAGAAGTGGAGGTGGGTGCTCAGAAGATTCCACTACAAACTATTTGAAAGGATGGGTCAATAGTCGGCATGTATTAAAAGGTTCCACTGAAATATAAACATGAATTTTCCATATGGTTATCACAGATGATTCGGTTTCGATTTTCCCTTTGTTGTTATTGTTGGCTTTAATGCCTCCCCCCCCACACATACACACCCACGCTCAAAGAGAGGAAATTTATACATATAGACATTTACCAAAAAATACAAATAAATTGCTTAGAACACAGATATGTTCACATAAACGTTGGCAGATTGTGATGCTAATTCTTTTTTTGTCCTTTCCTTTTAGAAAGATCCGGAGGGATTACCCTTCCAAAATCCTCATCCAGCTGTGTGCAGCTCTGCTGCTGCTGAACCTGGTGTTCCTCTTGGACTCGTGGATTGCTTTGTATGACATAAGAGGCCTCTGCATCTCAGTGGCTATATTTCTGCATTATTTTCTCTTGGTCTCGTTCACTTGGATGGGCCTGGAAGCATTCCATATGTACCTGGCCCTTGTCAAAGTGTTTAATACTTACATCCGAAAATACATCCTTAAATTCTGCATTGTTGGTTGGGGTATGTATAATTTTTGCTCACACAGTGCCTGGGTTTTCTCTGCTTTTTCTCCAGTGTTTTGATTTTTAATCAGATAGAGACATTGATGAAGCAGGTCATACTTGGCAGGTTTCTAAAACAGCTTTATTCTCCTTTTCATGTTTCACTGCCCAGAGAACAACCTCGTCAAGTCTCTTTCTAGAACACCTGTATATTTACCCTGGATTGGTTATGACCACAACACTCTGAGGTTAGGGCTATGAATCCTCTTTGTATCTCCAGTAACTAGAACTGGGGCTGGCACAGAAGGTGCTCAATCAATTGAAAATATTAGCTTGGCGATAATGAGGCCAGACTGTCAGTCCCCAAGCTCCCAGCCAGCCTCACTCTGCTCTGTACCTCCCAGATTCACACATGTGCACGACAGTGTGCTCAGCAGGGTAGAGCGAGAGAACGTACAGATAAAACCTAATGTAACTTCATCACCACACCGGCCCGGTATTTCAGATCATGCCACCTGTCAGTGGTGGATCACAAAGTCTTAGACGCCCCCAAGATCTTGAAGGTTTATTCATTCAACTCCCCACCAAATGTAGGAGCCTCCTGGACTTGACTTACCCTTGACTAAAGATAATTTAACCTCTGCTTGAATTTTTCTATTGTAGGGGAGCTCATTACCTTCATTAAAAAACAAAATTCGGCTGAGTACATTTGAAAGATCTTACTGGCTTTATTCACAATTCATGAATCAGGCAGCATCCCGTCTAGCAGATAGAAAGGGGCTCTGAGGAGCTGTACCAAGTGAAAGACTTTTTATAGGCAGAAGGAAGCAGGAATAAGGAAGTCATTCTGGGCAATAAAACGGGTTGGTTATTGCAAGGTTACTTTCCTTCAGGGGTGGCAGGGGTCTATCAGGCAGGTTACCTACCTAGTGCTGATAAGGTGATTTCGGATTGACTGGTTTAAGATTCCATTTCTGGGAGAGCCGAAGACTTAACTCTGTAATGGAGTTAAGTCTCAGTTTGGTGACCTGTGGCTAGCATAAGCGAATCCATTTTGGGCCTGTTGTCTCATTTTTAATACCTTACAAGGCAGCCAATGCCCATCTTCTAAAGCTCCGCAGGTCTGTTTTTCCATTAAGTTCACTTGGCTCTCCGGTGGCACTCCAGCGGTCTTGGTTTTGCTCTCTCAGGAGAAAAAATAAGAAGCTGATACCTCTTCTGCCAAAGAGTCCTTTAGATAATCTACATGTAATGTATATGTATAATGCTCTATTTCTCAATGTATTTTCACACAAGTGACCCCATAAGAGACAAGTCAGTGAAGTTAGCAAGGCAGTTACTGCTAATACCAGGTGAAGAACCTGGCTCAAAGTGATGACGTAATTTACCTTAATTTCCACAGCTCGAGAACAGCCGAGGCTGGCTTTCTAATTTCCTTTTTTTTTTTTTGCGGTACGCGGGCCTCTCACTGCTGTGGCCTCTTCCGTTGCGGAGCACAGGCTCCGGACGCGCAGGCTCAGCGGCTATGGCTCACGGGCCCAGCCGCTCCGCGGCATATGGGATCCTCCCGGACCGGGGCACGAACCCGTGTCCCCCGCATCGGCAGGTGGACTCCCAACCACTGCGCCACCAGGGAAGCCCTCTAATTTCTTATGCATATCCCTTCCACTGTATTATAGCCGCCATCCCTCCCAGACTCCCTCCTCTTCTTCAGGCTAAATATTCCTTCAGGGACTTCCCCTGGCGGTCCAGTGGCTAAGACTTCGCCTTCCAATGCAGGGGGTGCAGGTTCAATCCCTGGTTGGGGAGCTAAGATCCCACATGCCTCGGGCCAAAAAAACCAAAAAACAGAAGTGATATTGTGACAAATTCAATAGACTTTAAAAATGGTCTACATCAAAAGATATTTTAAAATATATGTATATTAAATAAATATTCCTTCAGATATTCCCTATGCAATAGGATTGCAGACCCTTTTTCTCCCTTGTCATCCTGCTTGTTATTATATCTTTGTGAAGAACAACACCTTTCTAGAAAGTCACTTATTCCCAGAAAAAGAAATCCCTGCCTCTGATCTTGGGCACGGATTCCGTCTTCTTTGTACAATCCTGAATGGTCAGATTCCCTTGTCAAGGAAAAGCTCCACACCCCCAGTATTTTCTTTTTAGGAAGGTGTCTCGCTTAGGAAGTCACCATATGTCAGGGTCTCCGTAAGGTACAAATACAAAAGAATTAAATGAAATATTATGTTAGATGGTACCAGGTAGCCCAACCTGGCTGTCAGAAGGAATTGTTTTTTATTTACCAGAGCCTTGAGATTGTATGCCAGGCTGATCTGTGTGCACAGAGTGTGAAGTGTCAGCGTGGGGTGGGGAGTGATGGGGTAGAGGGGTGAGACGGACTCCTTCCCAGCCCAAGGTCACTTTAAGCGGGGAGGAGCCTTTTCATTATGCTTCCTCTTAGCCCAAGCGCCCTGGGAGAGCCAGTGAGAGAGCCAGTGTCGTGGCAATCAACACCCCCAAATCAATCAGGTCAGGCATCTCAGTCCATCAACAGGTTTCAGATAATCAGTTGAGGACTTTGGGGTTCATAATGAAAGATTTTCCAGAAGTTGCTGGTAACCCTAACAGGTTGATTCTTTGGTGTATATTTTGGAGTCCTTCACTTTGCCTGCCACCTGACCCTTAAAATTACATTCCAGATGGGTGTAAGTTAAGGCTAACACTAGCTACCATAGCAGACAAACCCTGAAATGTCAGGAGCAGGTCATTTCTTACTCATGTGCAGTCCAGTTAGCAGAAGTGGAGGGGTCTCTGGTCTTGTGATTTTTCAGGAGCCAAGCTGCTGGAGACTCTGCCTCAAGACAGGGCTTCCAAGGTCGCTCTGAATTTGGGAGAAAAGAGTAGAGAATCTCACTGGAGGTTTTTATGGGCTAGGCCAAGAGGTGGAGCAAATCACTTCTGTCCATGTTCCATTGGCCAAGACTTAGTCAAGTAGCCACATACACCTAGCTGTAAGAGAGGCTGGGAGATGGCCAGCCACATGCCGGGAGGAAGAGAAACTGGGTTTGGTGAACAGCTCACCAGTCTCTGCTATTTCAGAAGAAAATAGAACGTGATCTCTATTCTTTCTTCTCACCACCTTTGGTTATTAGAACTGTGTGTGACCAATGTTTCCCATCTTCCAGGGGTACCAGCTGTGGTTGTGACCATTGTCCTGATTATATCTCCAGATAACTATGGACTTGGATCCTATGGGAAATTCCCCAACGGGTCACCTGATGACTTGTGAGTACAAAGCCCCCCTCGGAATGTTAAGTGAACTGGAAAGCAGAATTCTCCAAGAAAGTGGAGGCTCTAATCAGCATATCAACTGGCTCTCATCCTAATAAAATCCAGTAACATTTACAGCAGGCTTTGCAGTTATATATGTAATGAGATCAGCTAGTTAGAAAAGCCATGCTACTATGTAAGTATTAAAAAAATGAATTAGGAGGAAGTATTTCAAAAATACTTTTATAAGCCTCTGATAAAAATAAAATACCAGCTACACTATGTTAGTAAAGACTCATGGAATAGAGTTACTAGGATCTAAAGGGGATAAAATCTTTTAATGTCTTCAAAGAATATTTTTTAAATACTTTCAATCACCAAGTGTCCTAAAATAAACCCTCTTGGAGTTTTTCCCCTAGAGCTATAAATGGCTGTGGAGATCAGAGGTTTTATCTTTTTTTTCTCTTGTAATTGTAGGAAAATGTTTCAGTAAAACAATATAGATTCATTGTTATCATTTTGAACCATATTTCAGCAAAAAAAACCATAATATGTTTTCCCTGTTTTTTCCCCCCAATTCCAGTTGCTGGATCAACAGCAATGCTGTATTCTATATTACGGTTGTGGGATATTTCTGTGTGATATTTTTGCTGAACGTCAGCATGTTCATTGTGGTCCTGGTTCAACTTTTTCGAATTAAAAAGAAGAAGCAACTGGGAGCCCAGCGAAAAACCAGTATTCAAGATCTCAGGAGTGTTGCTGGCCTTACGTTTTTACTAGGAATTACTTGGGGCTTTGCCTTCTTTGCCTGGGGACCAGTTAATGTCACCTTCATGTATCTCTTTGCCATCTTTAACACGTTACAAGGTAAGCTCTACAGCACTAAATACACACTGAATGACCCAGTCGAACTGAAAAATATTGCTACTAAAAGTTAGAGTATCTGCAAAGTGGCTTACTTAGTAGCTTAAGATATAATCATGGAAAAACAGATTTAACTTTGAGAAAGGGTGCTCTGAGAGCCTTGGAAGAAAGGCTAAATTCGTTAAATTCAAGAAGTGGTCCTTTTTTCCTCCTTATCCATCACTACCTCCTGGGAGGGAACAAACATATCAAGGGGAACCTACCAGGGAACTGTTTCTGGGAGAGTCACTCACTCTTCCTTCACCTGGTTCCTTACCTTTTTTTCCCTTTAACTTTTTTATTGAAGTAGAACATGCATACAGAAAAGTGCACATACCCATAAGTGTCCCCGTGAGGTCTCACCACTCTGACCTCCTAGGTCTGTGTTTGATTTGAAGACAATGATAAATGTGAAGTCAATGGCAGCAGCCTGGCCCAGTGCTTAATCCCACGCAGTTGCTCTGCCCTGACATGCAGCGGGAAGGGCAGGCTCTGTGTGTGACCCTTGACCTCGGAGCTTCCCCTTAGTTAATGAAGCCCAGCCGCAGTCATTTGGGAGCCCTCTTCCATTGTATTCTTTTTTTTTTCCTTTGGTCTTATTGTATTCTTTAGGAAAGCAAATTACTCATTCTTCTAGATCAGCATTATAAAAGAGTTGTCAGCTGTGATTAATTTTTTTTCTTTTTTTCTTCTTTTTTTTTTTTTTTTTTGGTTGCGTTGTGTCTTCTTTGCTGCACACGGGCTTTCTCTAGTTGCGGCGAGCGGGGGCTACTCTTCGCTGTGGTGCCCGGGCTTCTCATTGCGGTGGCTTGTCTTGTTGCCGAGCACGGGCTCTAGAGTGCAGGCTCAGTAGTTGTGGCGCACGGGCTTAGTTGCTCTGCAGCATGTGGGATCTTCCCAGACCAGGGATCGAACCCATGTCCCCTGCATTGGCAGGCAGATTCTTAACCACTGTGCCACCAGGGAAGTCCCGGCTCTGATTAATTTTTCATGGACGCACTTTGGCATTAAAAGCGGAGCAGGCTAATAAGTTTACGTTACAATAACAATCATTCGTGTCCCTGGGTTTCCTTTTACTCCAAATCCTCTGTGTTGATGCCTTTAATTGCATTCTCATCCCCTCGTTTTCATCTTTTGCTGGTGGCTTTTAGCTCCCAGAGCATTCTCCTGTAGTTCTTTCAGGCAATATAGTTCATTAATCTGAGATTGAATTCAAATGCCTAATTTGGCTACCGGTTCTTATTTTATTCGGAGGAAGCCAGTTAACGTGCTTGCTGGGTACATACAGTTGTTCATTTTTACCTACAATGTACAGTTCCTGAACTGGTATATCCAGGTGTTGGACAACTTATAAAAGTTTTATTTGCCAACAATGGCATGCTAAAAGTAAGAGACACTTATTTTAAAGAGAAAAAATATATGCCCAAATCACACTAATCGTAAACATGAAAGCAAGGTACCTCCCCTCGCATATTTACCGTGGAAACTGAACCTGCCTCTTTTTCATTTCCCTAGAATGACTTCTCATTAGAATATGAGTGGACAGAAAGAATGTATTGTTTCATTTACAAAAGGGAACTAAAGCCTAATTCACAGGGCTTTGGGGTTGATAAAAGGAGAGATGTATACAGGTTCTGATTTGGGCCTTGGGTACCCCCATTTTGATGTCTCCCCTAATGCAACCAAGTGTAGCTGCCCAGGGTGGCAGGTGGACAAAGGTGTGCAGTACTCGAGATATCAGTCTTCAGGCTGGGCACGTGTACCCTACTAGAGGCAAACCTGATATTTTAACATGAAGGTTTTAAAGTAGATAGATTGGGGGCTGGGGAGAGGGAGAACTCAATTCGCCCATTCATTCTGCTAATATTTGTTCCCGTTCAAAGCCTTGGGGAGTGGTAGCGAGGGGGCTGTGTGGGGAGCCCTGCGCCTGCATGCAGTGGGGGGTGGAGGCAGAGCCTGAGGGCCTCTTCCCGTCTGTAGTGTTGTGGCCAGGACACCACTGGAGAATTTCCTTGAGGCTGTCACAGGGAGGCTGGAAGGTAAACAAGGCTATGGCTGCAGTGCCCCAGGCTTCGCAGGAAGGCCCTGGGAAGGGATATGGCTGTGGACTGGAGAGAAGGAGGGAGGGATGTGAGACAAAGGAGGAGATGGCATTTGACAGAACTTGGAAATCAATTACGCATATGGAGGGACGGGGAGGTAGGAGCTGTGGACTGAAATTAAAAACGCACAGGGACTTCCCTGGTGGCCCGGTGGTTAAGACTCTGCACTCCCGATGCAGGGGCCCCGGGTTCAATCCCTGGTCAGGAAACTAGATCCCACCTGCCGCAACTAAGCCCTGGTACAGCCAAATAAATAAATATTTAAAAAAAAAAAAAAAAAGCACAATGTGAGAGCTGTGAGTTTCAATTTTCTTTGGGGGAATAGAGTCCGGGAGAGAGCCGCTCAGAAAGCTCTGAAGAACTGCTTCGAAGAGGTAAGGGGGGAGATCAGCATATGTGTGAGTTTGGAGAAGGGGTATGTACAGTCAAGCACACATCTCGGCAGAAGGTTACTGCTTGTCACAAGGCACAGATATCTTAGTTAATGCTTTTAGTGCTTTTCTAAGTGTGGGAAGATGCAAGAAACTGGGTTCATAAAATTTTCTCCTGAAAATACCTAACCATCCGAAGGCCTTTTCTACCAGTTTTCCCCGAGCACAGAGCGCCTCATGCCTGATCTCCATCCTGAAACCCTTTTAGGGTGTGTTGAATGTCAGTGACTGCAGTGGCTTATGACTCGATCCTTGTAGAGCTGGATGGCCAGCAACATTCTTTAGTTGGCAGAGCCTAGGTCTGAGCTGGCATCCTGGGTAGATGGCTCGTAATTCCAAAGATAGGGAAGGCCAATGACAGGATGTGAGAGGTGAGACAGTGAGTTTAATTTTGGACATATGGAGTGATATTCTTTTTACAAGTATTTTTTTAATCTTTCAAAGAGAGTCCTCCCAGGGTGCCTTTCGAGAGCAAACTTTCCCAGGACTTCGGGCTTTATTTTCAATCTGCAAAATTTCATTTTGCCTATGGCTGCCAAAGGTTTTATCTTTTGTGCAGAGTAAGCTCATGACATTCAAGTCTTAGTTTGGAATTCATTGTGTTATGTTTTTCCCCCCCTCCCCATAGGATTTTTCATATTCATCTTTTACTGTGTAGCAAAAGAGAACGTCAGAAAGCAGTGGAGACGGTATCTGTGTTGTGGAAAGTTACGACTGGCTGAAAATTCTGGTACATATTTACCTTACTTTTTCTCCTTCCCTTAAAGCTTGAGGAAAAGATTGTATAAGCTAAGATCCAAAGCAATTAATGCCAAAGGAATATCGGGTCTGGAAATCAATGAATGGAGCCTGCTCGACACAAAATATCCATTGTGAACATTAGGGGAAAAAACCTAGTGAATTAAAAACCAATTACTCACATCTGGGAACTTAGTGAGCAATAGAATTAGTGGCCTGGCTGCTTCCTGAATGAAGCAACAGTGAAATTTTTAGAATTCATTTCCTTTCGAGTGCATGCTTTCCATTTGTCCAAAGAAATTTTTAATATTTACCTCCCTAACTTTTTAAGTCTTGACTCAACCTTTTTTCCACAGGTCCTGGTTGTCAGTGACTTCATTTATTTGTTATTGGGCCAGACTTTATATATAAGCCTTAGCATACATTTGGTTATTTTGAAGTTATTTTCAGCTATGCCCTCCTGGGTTATAGAGCAAATAGCTCATTTTTAAGAAAATAAGAAAAACGAGGTACTCTTTGAAAATCTAAGTTCCTTTTGCATAAATATTACCCATGAATACAGACTTTGCAGTATTGCAAAGATCTGGTTGCACAAGATTGGAAAATGGCAGTACCTAGAGTTCCATCATTTGCCTGGATTGAAGAGCCATTAGTCATCACAGCAGGTCGATTTGTGTTCTTGTGAAGACAGTCCTTGGCTCTGAAATATTACCTAATTCAGAGGATATTTATAGACACAATCAAATTAGCTTGGCCTTTAGTTCCCAGAGAACATAGGTTACTTTTAACCAGGCAGTCATTTAAAGGACGAATGTATACAGTCTTAAATGAAAATACATTTTATCACACCAACCTGTGAAATGTGGATTCTCTGTAAGATCTGGAAGCGAGAGATCAGTTGCTTAGAATGAGTTATGCTGTGACCTGTCTCCTGCATCTGAGTTTCAACATTCTGCCCTGTTTTTCTGTAATGCTTACCCTACTGTAGACTGGAGTAAAACTGCTACTAATGGTTTAAAGAAGCAGACTGTAAACCAAGGAGTCTCGAGCTCTTCAAATTCCTTACAGTCAAACAGTAACTCCACCCAGTCCACCACGCTGCTAGTGAATAATGATTGCTCAGGACTCACGAGCGGAAACGGTACGTTATGTCTCAATATAGTATTTCTCAAGCTAGTGCTTGTTGTATTAAAGCACTTTTATCCTTTAATGGCATTTTTGCTAAGCAAAGTGTATAATTACATGTATGACTAGTGGATCAAAATGTGGTTCCCTTATAAAAGAGAAAGTTTATTAATCCAAGTTCATTCATTTTAGAGCAGTTTTTTTTTTTTTTAAGATTTAGGGGTTGTTTTTTTTTTTAAAGATTTAAGTTTTCACGATGGGAATTGATGACGACCTAAAAGTTTTAATGTGGCAAATCCTGACTTAAGTATTGCCCAAAGACTTCAGTCCTATGCTGTTTCTGTGCAAGCAGTACCTAAAATACTCAGTAAGACTACATCAGTTTTTTAGTATATCTATAATTATACACATCTTCAACACTTTTAAACCTGCCTATTTTTTGCTTGTCATGTTTGTTCATTCTTTTCCACAGCGTGGCTGCCTTGTGACAGTGCCCAAATCCCCATGAATATATCAAATACTGGAAGATGAATTGTGACCTGTATTGGTGACTATATATGTCTCCAATATACATACAGATCATTGCTGCTGTGCCTCCTTTACTCATTAATTCTGACATTTCTAGCTAGAACTTCCATTACGTTTTCTTTCTTTCATAAGACTGGGCAGTTCATTTCTCATAAAAACTTATCTGTTTCTCTCTTCTTTGGCTTCTTAATATGTCTTTTGCATTTTTATAAAAACTTAAATTCTGCTGGTATACTTTCTCCTTTCCTGGAGAATTTGCCTTTACTTATCATTTTAGAATATTAGTTATTTGCATGACAAATTCAGATAAATTTGTGAGAAGGTTCATATACTTACCAGATAATTTTCTAGCCTCCCAAAGGTGGGAGGTCCTACTGGTTTGTATAGACTTTTAAGATACAAGAGGAGGGACTTCCCTGGTGGCGCAGTGGTTAAGAATTCACCTGCCAATGCCGGGGACACGGGTTCGAGCCCTGGTCCGGGAAGATCCCACATGCCGCGGAGCAACTAAGCCCGTGTGCCACAACTACTGAGCCTGCGCTCTAGAGCCCACGAGCATCGCAATGAAGAGCAGCCCCTGCTCGCCACAACTAGAGAAAGCCCATGTGCAGCAATGGAGACCCAACGCAGCCAAAGATTAATTAATTAATTTAAAAAATTGTTTTTAAATAAATAAAATACAAGAGGAGGTCTCTAAATCAAGGTTTCTCAACCTCGGCACAGTTAACATTTGGGGCTAGATAACTCTCTGTTGTGGGGCCTGTTCTGTGCATTTGAGAGTGTCTAGCAGCACCCCTGGTCTCCACCCACCAGGTACCAGTAGCACCCAGCCGTTCACCGCCCCCCCCCAGCTGTGACAACTAAAAATGTCTTCCAGTATTGTGGAATGTTCCCTGGGGAATAAGATCGCCCCGCCCCCCAGTTGCTGAGAACCATTGCCGTATCAGATGAGAAACAGTTGCCATGGGGCCTTAGCTCTTTATTGTAGATACCAGAGGGAGAGCTGGGCTCTATGCCAAGTTGCTATAGCGGGAGTGACTCAGTGCAGGTAAACAGAGTAGAGGCAGTGGCAGTCAAGGCTGATTCATAAATTAGTGGGAGAAACCGAGTTCAAAGTAGAGAAATCAGAGGTGTGAGCTGAGTCATCAAGATCCCTCAGAATCACAACGTATCAGTCAAACCTACTGGTTTGGATAGAAGTGTTTGGGGCTCTTAAAGCCATACTTTTCCATATTCTAGAAAGAACTCAGAGACGAAGCCTCACTTGCCTAGCCTACCAATATGTTGCCATCCTTCGGGGAATCAGATTGAATGGAGGCAGCACATTTTGCACAACTGTTTGACGTGGCTGACTTCGCACAGCTATTTTCCATGGCTGACAGTGAGGGTGGGGTACATTTTAGGTCAACAAAATGGCCACGTGTTTAATACCACATAACCTGCACATCAGGATCTGGGATGGATGACAGAAAAAGAAGCTGGAAGTTTAACAGTTTGTTTATTATACCAGGTCAAATTGTTCCTGCACAAGAATGTCCTCGAACCAAAATGCCTAAATCAGAACAGCAGCCTCAGACAGTCACTTGCCCATCGCTATGCCCAGAGGTGGAGCTGTGTTAGCCACATCCGTCACCTAGTGTGTGTGAATACTACCTATTTCAGTTATGCCTTGGAGGCTTGGCTACTAGCAGCCGTGTCACTCAGTACACAGGGCCACAAGCTCACAGTTTGGAAGAGACATCACACGTTGACTCTTTCGCTTCTGAGCCATGTAACCTTAAGCAAAGCACTTACTTTCTGACACCTTAGTTCCATCATCTGTGAAATGGGGATAATAATAGCACTCATCCCGTAGGGTAGTAAATGAGATAATTCTTATAAAGTTCTCAGCACTGCCATTATTAGTATAATTATGGCAGGAACTAACAGTTGGGCTTATTATTCAGCTTTCTACATTGTCTTCAAATGGTGTAACGGTCAAAAAGATGGTGCCAAGGAGCTAGAGGATCTCAGCAGCTGTGCCCACCCCCCCCCCCACACACACACAATTCAGGGCCTGCCTGGGATTGGGGAGGCCCACCTGCTCCCTGGCCTGGACTCTGAGGTTGGACTCTGTTGTTTCCTCCTGGGAATCAGTCTTATCCTGATTTAGTCAGAGGGGCTGGTTTAGTGTATGAGAGATGATTTTTTTTCTTGCCAGGACTGTTGTCACTCTGGGTTTCTCTGGTACAAAGTTTTACTTTATAGGAATCTTAGGGAACTGAGAACCTTGTGAGGGATCTCTGTTAACCTTTGGGAGAGACCAGAATATTACCTTAAGTTAAATTATACATACGCTACTACTTGAAGGCAATATATGTTCAACCAGAGTTAGGAAATGGGCCTTTTAAAATCAAAAACATTGCTTTGCTTCATATTTTGACCGTTTCATTTAAAAAAAGCTGCCATAGAGAGCTGGTTTCTGAATCATTCTCCAATTTGTTTTGCTTGCTTTGAGTGGTCTTAGGAAAGGAATGAAAAGTAAATAAAATATGACAATATATCAGACATTTTTTTTTAAAAAAGACATGCTCTACATGTGCATACTTAAGAATAAAGTGACGTTTGTTTATTTTGAAAATGCTTGCTATAGGAGCAGTTCCACGTGTAGATGTATTTCTGATGTATCTGTGGGGAGGAAGGTGATCTCCGCGTCCTACTCTTCCGCCATCTTCTCCTGTCCCCTGAAAATGCTTTCTGTGGATACTTTATGACGCTGATTTTGTTTTTCCTCATACAGCGAATGCTTCTACCGAGAAGAATGGTTTTTCTTTCAGTCTTCAGAATGGAGACGTGTGCCTCCATGATTTCACTGGAAAACAGCACATGTTTAATGAGAAAGAAGATGCCTGCAATGGTAAAAACCGTATCGCTCTAAGAAGGACTTCAAAGCGGGGAAGCTTACACTTTATTGAGCAAATGTGATTCCTTTTCCTAAAATCAAAGCATGTTGCTTGACAGTGTGAAAATGTCCAATCTTATTTTTTACACAATGTGAGTTGTATGAAAATCAACTAATTTTATACTCAGCAACTTCTGGAGGAGCATAAGCTAATTGAGCGCAATGGTTGCTATTGGAAGAGGAAACCAAGACGTTATACCATGGTTCTTAGACATTTGTGATTTGGTTTCTCATCCTTCATTTTAAAAGAAGACTGGTTTTAAACAACACACTAAGAATAAGACTCATTTTTAAAAAATCAAAGTAGTTCATTTCCAGCCCCAGTTAAAGATGCTAAGTTATCTTTGATAACATATGAAGCCACTGTTGGCTTCAGCCTGTTGGTGAGTTTCGTCGTGCATCCCTTTGTTGTAAATAAGATAAATTCTAGTGACCCACATGTCAAAAATCTTACTTCTCCATTTTTGGTATTTATTTTCTACTGTGTAAATTTCTTTCTTTGTAGAATCACGGTTGTGCTGTTGTGTCTAATGTGATAATTCAGAAAATCCTTGCTGATTCAGTGACCTCTAAATCTCCTTTTGGAGATTATATGGGATGTGAAATACAGGAACTTCACTGAAATCAAGAAATAATGACGCCAGCCAGACTGGAAAAATGTAAACGGATAGTGCCACAATTAGCTCATATAGTGCCTTGGAGTGACTTAGAAAAAGGTGCCCCCACTGGGCAGACACAGCCCCATGGGCTCGTGATTTGGCAAACAGAATGAGGGCCATATTTTTGCCCCACTCACCCTCTTGGATGCACCGTTGTTCAGGGTGGCACCTGTACAACCGTACATAGCATCCGATACTGACACCCATCTCCTGACCTCTTCCCTAATCATCAGATTATGGAAGCTGCACCAAGGTGTTTAGCTGAATACCTTGGGCACCGAGAGGGAAGGAACTGTAATCTAGACCATATGGTAGAAAAATCATGATGTGGAAGCGATACATACACTGCCACTTCTCAAATCCCCAGAGCCTTTCAGAAGAGGGGAGTAGAGTAGGATTACTTTTTAAAAGAGATGTACATTAAAAAAAAATCATATTGCTGTTCTTTAAAAAGCAACTGCATGGTACTTTGTTGATTGCTATGACTGGTACACTCTGGCCCAGCCAGAGCTTTAATTATTTTTTTTTAAAGAATTGTCTTGATGAGTGTATAGTGACAAGGGGGAGCAGCTATTGGGAACAGTGAACTATCCTGCAATGCTATTGTTTCCATATGTATCAAACCCTGATTGGTCCTAGTCATAGCGAGTCTGTCTTGCTTCCTACCTACAACTGCTTGAGCAGTGCCTCAAGTATGTCCTTACTAGGAACATTTCAAAAACCTTTAGTTAGGTCTTTCGCCAAGGTTCCCTTGCATATATTTCAAGTGAATGTTGTATCCCAGACTAACCACAGTAATAACGTAATACACTTCTGTGAGTGCTGATTTGTCTTTGCAATATTTCTTCTCCGATTTATTTAATTGTCTTGTATTTATACGTTAAAATTGACAAAAATGTTAAAATTGCCAAAATAAATTTGCAGTTAAGCCCTTTAAGTTCGAGAACTTTCACAAAAGGAAAACATTTGTGATCTCTTTCCCTGGTGGTGGAGCTTGGAAGCGGTAGGACCACCCTGAGGAAGGCAACTCGACAGTAGCATCCTTTGGCAGGCGGCAGGCACGCTGTGACCATGAAGTCGGAGCAAGGATTGTCCTGCCTCCCGCGATTGCTTTCTGAGGTCTCTTTTTCATTTTCCTCTTGCTCTTTCAAGATTATCTCTTTAACACACGTTGACATTGGCTCACACAAGCCCCAGATTTGGATCCCCTCCAAGTGTCTGCTTCCTCAGCATCAAACAGTAGGATTTCAAGAAGGTGAGGATCGGAACTGGGGTTTCTGGGGAGCTGATTAGCATATAGGAGCCACAAATGGGGAAAGCTGGCCTCAACTCCACAAGAGGTGTCTGAGCAATCTCTCCTTCCACGATGCTCAGTTGCCTCAAAGATGTTGAGTACTAATTTGATGAGAGAGGTGGCGAGATACTCTAGATTTGGGGGTGAGATATCAGAAACCAAATCTCCCAAAGCAGATTATGTAAACAAAGTGTACACAAAAGGATACACAATGTCTGACAACCTTTAGGTCCTGCCCCCCACCCCTTATTTTTCCTATTGTATTTTGTGTCTGGCTACACTCCTTAAGCCAAATTCTCGTCTGTATTTTTACTTCAGACAGATAAGGGGCAGGACAGAGAGAATGTTCCTGAGAAGCACCCTCCTTTGGCTTTCAAATTGGTCCCACAATCTGAGACTCTACTGAAGGAGACAAAGGTGGTGGCAATATGAGGAGGCAAGGAGTATCACAACAGTGGCCAGTATTTGAAGGAGTATTTTCTCAGAACATTCGAGAATTTTTTTTGTTTCGTTTTGTTTTTCCCCCAAAACACTGCATTCATTAATCCCACAAAGTAACTCTGTTAACTTCAATGAACAGCATCATGATTGTTCTCAGTAAAAAGGGTGAAATGTCTTCATTGGAGATACTGGGTTGTGTCTAACGAGGTCACCTAGGAGGCAGGTTAGTTTGTTGAAGGTCATTTCCACAAAGAGCTAATTTACTGAACAAGCAATTTATCAAATGGACTAGTGCGTTGTCACTTTGTCTCCATAAGAGCATTTTAAGGACTATTGAGTTTTTCTCTGCTTCAGCTCCTCGCTACTGCGGTTGGAGTCTGAAGGACGGACAGGAGAAAGATAAGACTGAGTGGACATAAGAACATCATCTTGAACGGGAAGAATTCTTAGCAGTATATTCTTTTTTCTTTTCACCTTAGTCTCTAGGTACAGCATCAAAAAGTTGGGGTGGGGCTTCCCTGGTGGCGCAGTGGTTGAGAGTCCGCCTGCCGATGCAGGGGACACAGGTTCGTGCCCCGGTCTGGGAAGATCCCACATGCCGCTGAGCGGCTGGGCCCGTGAGCCATGGCCGCTGAGGCTGCGCGTCTGGAGCCTGTGCTCCGCAACGGGAGAGGCCACAACAGTGAGAGGCCCACGTACTGCAAAAAAAAAAAAAAAAAAAAAAAGTTGGGGTGGACAAAAATTGAATACATTCTTCCAGAATGTGTTCTTTTAAATATATTTATAGGACTTCCCTGGTGGCGCAGTGGTTGAGAATCCGCCTGTCAATGCAGGGGACACGGGTTCGAGCCCTGGTCCGGGAAGATCCCACATGCCGCGGAGCAACTAAGCCTGTGCGCCACAACTCCCGAGCCTACGCTCCAGAGCCCGCGAGCCACAATTACTGAAGCCCAAGTGCCTAGAGCCCGTGCTCTGCAACAAGAGAAGCCACCACAATGAGAAGCCCGTGCACTGCAATGAAGAGTAGCCCCCGCTTACCACAACTAGAGAAAGCCTGAGCGCGGCGACGAAGACCCAATGCAGTCCAAAATAAATAAATAAATAAAAATAAAATATTTATAGATATATACCTCGCTGTGAAGAAATCTTATGCTCCCTGGCGTTTCTCTCTTTACCTCTCAGTCTCAAACTAGCTGCAGGAAGCTGGAGCAGAGATATATTCAGCATTCTTTAAAATATTGTGATAAAAAACAAAATGATCTCCAGTCAACTAAAATTAAATTGTCATAGAAATTATTTGGCAAATTGGCTATTTTCAGCAAATTAATTCAGAACGGACCCTCTCTTCTGTGTCAAAGATGGCGTGCTTTTCTTTAGAGTCAAAGACCTGAACCCTCCAAGAGAAACATTTGTTGGTTTCCACCTTGGATGGTGACATGTGGCTCCCTGGGAACTTCCTTGGCAGAAGCCCCCCATGGCAGGACAAGGGGCAGACCCTCTGGTTGGGGTCAGAGAAGTTATACATGGTGCTACCTAAGGGTCTAGTTTCAGACTTTCATCTTTATAAAGATCATGAATCAGCTTCAGAAACAACAGCATACCCCATCACATTCCATATCTGATTCTTAACAAACATTTGAGAAATGACTCGGAGATGGGTTTCTATTGGGACACAACCAGAGAACGTTTTCATGGATATAGGGACGAAGATATGGAGGTTTTATATCTCAGGGACATAGAAATCTAAGATATGAGTCTGATTTTTATATAGCAGAGCTTGTAGTCCAAAAAGAATCACTGAAATTTGCTTGGAGATTTAAAAGCTAAAAAAGTAATAGCCTTCCTTCTTTTTGGTTTTATTCCTGAATTTCAAGCTTATTGAAAAATACAGCTTATATGATAATATACATTAAAGCATAGACCAAAGCCTAAGAATGTAGGCTGGCTATGCACCAAAAGAGGTATATGTGTGTAGCAGAATTTACAAAGAGACCAAGAGACTGAAAATGTTTCTATCCTGGATGGAAATGTCAGGTAATATGTAAAGGTCATCAGTTATTTTCCCCTATGGCTACAAAATGGACCCTTGAAGAAGAACTCACTGTGAACAAAGGCAGTAATGAAAGGAAGCAATAATCCCAGCTTTTAGTTACAGTATATGTGAGAGTTCTGTAAGAGTACATATTCACATTCCAAGAGATTTAATGGTGATAACTTAATGTCTAGTTTTATTTACCCCTAGACCATAGCAAATTTTGCATGGAGGCGCATCACGTGGATTGCTGCATTATTTAAGAGCCAATAGTAAGAAAAAGTGAGATAATGGGTTTGGTGCTTTAGTCGAGTGACACAGATTCATGTTATGGAATTTTGAAAATGAACTTGGTTAAGGATGATACATAGGGGACCCAGCTGAACATGACTTATTTTCTTTCATTCATTCATTCATTCAGTACCAATTGAGCTACAACTACATGCTCAACACTGTACCAGGTACGGTAGGAGATACCAAAACTGTTGCAATGAGTAACTTACAATCCAGTTAGAAAAACATGCCTCACGTGAAAACAATATGAGCAGTACATTGTTGTCAAATGATGATGGAACCAGCTGTGATTCATGAAGTACTTTCCTATGAGCCAAGCATGGTGCTGAGTGCTTTATATTCACCCTCTTGTTCAAAGCCACCCTAGGAGGTAGGTGCTATTATTATCCCCATTTTACAGGTGAGAACATTGAATATCAAACAGCTAAAACATCCCAAAGCTCGCACCACTTGTAAATGGCAGAACTGGAATTTGAACTCAATTTGAACTGACTCCAAGACCTAAGTTCTTACTAAAGAAATTGTTATGGGAATTCAGAGAATGGGGAGAGCTAATAGGGAAAAGCCGAGCAGGCCCTTAAAGCAAAGACAAGCTTCAGATAGGCAAGGAGGAGGAGGCCTACTGGGTCAAGCATACAGTAGATGCATGGAGACTAGCAAAGGGCTTGAGTTAAGGATATTAGCTGAGCTGTCCTCTGGAATTAATATGGGACCAGATTTTGGTGGAAAATGAATAGTGGGCAGAAGATTGTAAACACTGTGGGTAATGATAGGCCACGAGAAACTGTAATGTCGAGTTTCAAGTTGCAGGTCTGGAGATGGACTGCAGGCCAGGCTCGGTGAGCTTCTGCCAGGTGACTAGTGGCGAGGCCGCAGGCGCGGGGGGCAGCTGGGGGACCCTGCTCTGCCCCAGTCGCCCCCTCTCCTCTTCCCCCCGGGCCCCACTACTCTACTTCCGCTCGTGGGCGCAGACGCGCCAGGGGCAGAGCTACTATTATGGTCCGCGGAGGGGCGCCCAGGCAGCCGCAGTGGGCGGACCTATTTCTCCCACCTCTGGCGAGGTTGGCAACCCATTCCGGGGCCCTCTTAGGAAGGCAGCCTTATCCCCCGCCCGGAGTCAGTCCTTTATCTCCGCAGCTGCGAGCTTTCTGCTCCGCGACGGCGGATCTAGGGGCGGTGCTAGAGGGCGGGGCCAGGGATGGGGTTGTAAGCTCATCTCAGGGCTGGGCGGGGCCGCCAGCGACAGAGCGTGTTAGGCGTGTTAGGCGTGTTCTGGGCCTCAGGCCCGGCTCCACGGATTCGGCTCCGCGCCGGGGGCGGGTCCGGGGGCGGGCCCGGGGCGTCCAGATGCCCGCGACGGAAGGACCTATGTCAACAGCCCCCGCTGAGGTCGACGGCCGGCAGGGAGATAAGGGGCTGAGAGAGGCAAACGTTCCCGCCCGGAGCCAAGTTCCCCGCTGCTCTCGGGGGCCACCTCGTTTTCCTTCCCCCACTGGCCGCGACTCGGAGGGTTCCGTTCCGCGGCGGGGGCGCGGCCGGGGACTGGGCTGTGTGTCTGCTGCGGCAGGCGGGTCGTATAGAGTTCGCGGCCGGCCCCGAGGCCGTCTCACGACAGCCTGAAGACAAAAAAGGCTCGGCGGGGGCATCGTCGCCCCACGCCCGGAACCCAGTTCCCCACTTCTCTCGCGGGGCCGCGAGAGACCCGCGAGCGTCGGGAGCGCTACGGACCTGGTCAAGGCGGGGCAGCCGTAGCGCCAGCCCCTTTCTCCTCCTCCGCGCCTTTCAGCAGTAAGAAACTCTAGTTGGCTTGCTTTCCAATCATAGTTTGGTTCTGTCGTTTAAAAAAGTCCCTACCTCGTAACGCCGGGCTCCATCTCGAGAACTGACCGAGGCTGTGAGTGCTTGGGAACCGGGCCCGCTCGGCGGCCGCAGCCCGGGCGTTCCACCTCCTTGTAGCAGGTCGGACGCCGAGGCCCCGGAGCAACGCGGAGATGAGGAGCAGGAGCAATTCCGGGGTCCGCTTAGACGGATACGCGCGGCTGGTGCAGCAGACAATCCTGTGTTACCAGGTAAGGAGGAACCACCCCGAACTGCCATCTCGAGGCACTTATTCTCCTACCCAGCCCCCTCTCGTGTGCTGAGACTTTGTAGTTAAGAGGAAATTTCCTCTTTAAATCCGGTCCTTGCTGGCCGGTGGTTACTCCCCACCCCGTCCACTTTACGAGCCAGGGGACCTAAGGGCTGTGCGGCTACACTGCACAGGATTCTTTGACCGCTGTTTGGGATCGAAGATAGAAGGAGACCCCTGGGTGCCCTGGGTACAAAATGCGTCTTTCTGCATTGACTCTGCTGCTTTTGGATGGAAGGAGGTGTGTGTAGGTTGGACAGAGCACACTGAATGAGGATGGTGAGCTCTGGACTGCGAGGACAGTAGACGGGAGTGAAGAAACTCCTGAGGTGTGCATCCCACTCCGGGGTGTGTGGCGACTGCTGCTATTCTGCCCTTGAATTATCTTGTTAGAGACCCACCTGCGAGGGTCTTAGGGCTTACTCTGGTTGCCATTTTACAGATGAGAAAACTGCAGGCCAGAAAGGTTACTGCAGGTAGCAGGGTCAGACCCAGTGCAGGTCTTCTCCCAAGTTGGAGGGCATCTTCGAAGCTGCCCATGTAGTCTGAGGTATGGAATGTCTCCTGTTTTGTATTACCCGGCTAAAGTTATATCTGGGCCCATCATGTAAGACCACTGGACTATTTTTATTCCTAGTGAAGACAACAGCTATGTTGCTTGCCCTCCATCAACGGCAATTATTTATAGGAGCTCCACGTCAGAGAAGGAAGTGGCCTTCCAGGGTAGAGGCCTGGCCTTCAAGTTGGGAGCCGTGGTCACTCCCAAGCCACTGCCCCTTTTCCCTATAGCCAATTTCACAGCCTTGTTTCTTCATTCAGGAGATATTTATTGTGTCCCTATTATGTGCAAGGCACTCTGTCAGGTGCTGGGCCTACAAAGAAGAATAAATACTTGTAGTGCAGTCAGATTTATGCGTAGGGAATAGGTCCAGAGTCCCTTGTCTGAAACTCCTGGGGTCAGATGTGGTTTGCAAGTCCGCAGTGTTTGGACTTTAGGAAGGTAATATACATATATATTCTCTAGTAACTGCAGTGAAGTCTAGGCAGCACCCTTAATCAAACACATTATTATTTTCCACATTGGAATATGAAGATTCACACTGAGTAGGAAAAGTAAAGACTGAAAGTAGTTTCACATCAGGTCACCTTTTGCTACCAAACGAGCTTGCTGCAAAATTATGAAAACACTTTAAATTTTCAGAGCATATTGGCTTTTGAAATTGCACATGAAGGACTGTGGTTCTTATTTTGGGAGCTTAGCCCAGTTTGGGGAGCAGGGAGGAGTCCTGGAAGAGACGATGTTCAAGCTAAGAACTGAAGAAGAAGTAGGCAGGCAAGTGGGGGTGATTTTTTTTTTTTGCCTTCCTCTTTGGAATATATTATAATTACTTCTACAAAGTGTTTTAAAAATCCAAGTTGAAAATCCTGGCCCTTCATTACTGTGATGGAAGGGGCTTTAAGGAGAACTGATCAAGCCTGGTTCTTGTGTCACACCTGGGTTTGAATCTCTAGCTCGTCCTTCAACTACAGGTGTAACCGTTTCCCAGCCTCTCTGAGACTATGCCCTTATCTGTAAAATGAGGATATAAACACCTGTGATTACTGCCCAGTATGTTGCCTGCCCCCCGCCCCAGTAGGCAGTTAGCAAATAGTTGAGTGCTGTTGATGGTGTTATGATTTTGATATAGGCCACACATATCCAGGCCACAAGTCCTCGCCTCACCACCCTGGCCCAGGATGCTCTTTTTCCTGACGGCCTTGATACAGCTACTAATTGCTTTCTGGTCTTTGAACATAATTACGTCTCCTCATGGATTCTGTGAGATCCTTAAGCACAGAGACCTCATCAGTTTCATTCCTTTTGCATCAAGCAGTGGTCCAGGCACATGAAAAGTACCCTTAAGTCCTTGTTGATAAAATATGTTCTGCAGACTCTGAGCCATCCTAATGACCCAGCTATTGATCCAAGCTTACCTTCCCTCAGGAGCAAAAGAACTGTCTTCCCATTAAAGCAAATCTGCAGCATTGGACTTTCCTCTCCAACATTTTAATGATTAAAAAAAAGTTGTCTGAGCCTTTAGTTGTATTTATTTTGGGGGTAGTTCGTGAGAAGCCCTCATGTTTGCCCTGTTTTTCCCTTCCTGACTGCATAGTCAAGCTTTTCTGGTTAACCAGAACACTCCAAGTACGGTTCTGTTGGAAAATCCCGTGAGTCTGCACATGCAGAATCACTCCTTCCCACTTTCCCCCACCTCGCACCCATCCCGCCCCAACAGCTAGTTTTCACAGTTGTAGAGCCCTAACCCATTTAGGGCCTGGTCATCTTTTCTGAGTGATCTTAGGCAGGTCACCTATCCACTGTGTAAGAATGAATGAGCAATTTTATGTTATGCATATTTTACCACAATAAAAAATGAATGAGCTGGACTCTGAATGAGTGGTTTCTAAAGTTTATACTATATTTCCCATCCCCTGTAGATAGGTGCAGATGTTTATGAGGCAGTTTCCATTGTCAACTGGTACCAGGCTGACCTCTTTCTGATTTGTTCGTTTTTTTTTAAAGTATAGTTGATTTACCATATTAGTTTCAGGTGTATAACTTGGTGATTCATTAGTTTTATAGGTTATATTCCATTGAAAGTTATTATAAAATAAGGGCTATATTTCCCCGTGCTGTACAAAATATCCTTGTAGCCTCTTGATTTTATACATAGTAGTTTGTACCTCTTAGTCTCCTACCCCTATCTTGTCCCTCCCCCCTTCCCTCTCCCCACTGGTAATCACTAATTTGTTCTCCATATCTGTGAGTCTGTTTCTGTTTTGTTATATTTGTTTGTTTGCTTTATTTTTTAGATTCCACATATAAGTGATAAAACACAGTATTTGTCTTTCTCTGTCTGACTTATTTCACTAGCCTAATACCCTCTAGGTCCATCCATGTTGTTGCAAATGGCAGAATTTCATTCTTTTTTATGGTCGAGTAGTATTCCGTTGTATATATACACCACATCTTCTTTATCCATTCATCTGTTGATGGACATTTAGGTTGCTTCCATATCTTGGCTATTGTAAGTAATGCTGCTATGAACATTGGGGTGCATGTATCTTTTCAAATTAGTGTTTTTGTTTTCTTTGGATATATACCCAGGAGTGGAATTGCTGGATCATATGGTAGTTCTGATTTTAGTTTTTTGAGGTCCATACTCTTTTCTGTAGTGGCTGCACCAATTTACATTCCAACCAGCAGTGTGCTAGGGTTCCCTTTTCTCCACATCCTCACCAACATGTTATTTGTGGTCTTTTTGGTGATGGCCGTTCTGACAGGTGTGAGGTGGTATCTCATTGTGGTTTTGATTTGCATTTCTCTGATGATTAGTGATGTTGAGCTTTTTAAGTTGACATCAACTTACATTGATTTCACTTGTTAGAAATCAGTGTTAAATATACCAAACTCGTAATTATTCTTTTGTTAGAGGCAATACTTTGTTCAGATCAGCTAGCATATCAACTAATTCCTTTTCCCGTGTCTGTGAAAGAGAATTTTTTCCATTAGTCATTTGCCAGATGTACTTACTGCTAAATAATAAAGATTGACAAAACCAAAAGCCAGTTTTTTAAAAAGAGTAATAAAAAGGCAATCACAATAGATGTAAAATTTTAAATTAACCAGATAATGGAAATTAATTTTTAAAAAATTTTAAAGATATATGTGATTTATAAGAGACAAAACAGAGGATACTGAAAGTTTGAAAGTAATTAGTGATATACTAGGCAAGATATACTAGGCAAATATATACTAGGCAAATGCTAGGCAAAAATAAGTTGGAGTAATTATATTGATACTAACATCAGACAGATAAGCTTTTGAAATTTAAAAGAATTCTATTAGGGATTAAGAAACGTTATTACTAGATGATAAAAGGATAATTCACCAAAAAAAATAGAGCAGTTTTAAACCCACAGAATACTAACAACATAGCTTCAAAATGTATAAAGAAAAACTTGACTTAATTGTTAACAAATCCATAACCATAGTGGGAGTTTTTAAATACCCTTCTCTCAGATACTAATAAAGCAGAGAAATAATTAGGACATAGAAAATTTGAACACTGTCATAAGAAACAAACTTGATCAAGTATACATACGTAGAATTCTGTGCCCAACCAGTAGAAAATACTTATTTGTTTCAACCTTGCAAAGTATATTTTTCAAAAATTGATGACAAATTAGGGTATAAAGGAAACCTCAAAAAATACTGAAGAGTCAACTTTATGCATACCACATTTTTTGACCAAAATGCAAGAAAATTAGCAATAAACAATGACTGCTAACGCCCCCCCCCCCCCGCCAAATATGTTTGGAATCCTACTAAGCCCACTTCTAAATATATTTAAACAGGTAATGGATATGTACGTCATGAATATATACACACACATATATATATGTACATATATGATGTCATGGATCTAAGAAGAAATTATAATGGAAATTATAAAATATTTAGAACTGAATAAAAACAAAGGCATTCCAAATACCAATTTATGGAATATAGCTAAAGTGGGATGTGAAGAGAAGTTTATATCCTGAAATGTATAAGAAAAGAAGAAGGATTTACAAATTAATGAACTCAAGTTGAGAAAAGGACAACAGAGTATACCCAAGGAAATAGATGAAAGGAAATAATAAAGACAAGACCAACAATTAATGTAACATAAAACAAATAATAAAGATTGACAAAATCAGAAGCTAGTTTTTTAAAAAGACTAATAAAAAGGCAAACTTCTGTCAGGGTTGATGGGGGGATGGGAAAAGGGACAAATAGACAATATTAGGAGAAAATGGAAAAATACTACGAACAATTTTGGGCAGTAAATTTGAAAACGTAAATGACAGTTTTCTAGATAAATGTTACCAGTGTTAAAGCAAGAAAAAATTACATCCTAATTAGACTATAACCATTAAAGAAAATTGAATAAGTGAAAAAATTCCTAGTCCAAGATGAGTTTATAGACTAGGACCAAGGAACATTTAGAGGTTTATTTATTCATTCATCTTTGAAGGCTAAGGAATTTGGCTTTTATTCTGAGTGGGAAGGGAAGCCATGAGAGGGCTTTGAGCAGATGAGTGGCATCATCTGAATGATGTTTGAAAAGAATCACTCCACCGGCTGCATGGAATATAAGGTGTCAAGATGCACAACAGGGCGACCAGTTAGGAAGCTTCTGGAGCATGATGGCTCAGACAAGGGTGGTTGTAGTGGAGACAGATAGGAATGGTTGAGTTTGGGGAAAATTTCATAGGTAGAGACAAGCTTTACTGGTGGACTGAGTGTACGATGTATGGAAAAAAGTCAAGAATGACTCCAAGATTTTTGGCTTGAGTAACTGGTAGGATGGAATTGCCTTTTACTGAGATGGGGAAGATTGTGGAGGAGCAAGTTTCTGGGGGAAGATAAGGAGTTTTATTAATTTCGAGGTGACCATTAGACATCCAAGTGGAAATGGTAAATAGGCAGTTGAATGTATGAGTCTAGAAGTCAGGGGAGAGGTTAGGGCTGGAGATGAAAATCTTGGAGCTGTTGGTACACATATATGTAATGAAAGATAATGAGACTGGATGAGATCACAGGAGTGAGTTAAACAGAGAAGAGATGATATTTAAAGAGGAGCTTTCCAAAAATGGAGAGCTCCGGAAGATGAGGAGGGAACACCAAGGGAGACTGAGAAGCAGCAGATAAGGAAGGGGGAAAACCAGCCAAGGGTGGTTGTCATCCTAGAAGCCAAGTGAGGAAAGTGATTCAAGGAGGAGTATCAGATGGGGGAAAGACTAATAATGGGTCAAAGACAAGTAGCAACAAGACTGAGAAGTGACCATTAGATTTAGCGGTGTGGAAGTTGTTGGTGATCTTGTCATGCAGTTTATGTGAGTATTAGAGGCAGAAATTGGTTGAGGGGAGCTCGAGAAGGGAAGAACAAGAGCTAAAGATTGCGTTGAAACGATTCTTTTGAAGAGTCGCTGTAAAGGAGAGCAGTGGTTGGGTGGAGATGTGAGCTTGAGAGGGGTTTATTTGAGAAATTATATATCTGGTAGAAATGATCCAGTAGATAGGGAAAAACTGATAATGCAAGAGTGAGAGTGGGAATTACTGGAGCAGAGATAGTTTATCCATCAAAACAAGAGGGAAGGCAGGGTACGCGGACTCAGTGTTCTCTTTTGATTGCTTCTGCTTTCTCAGTGAAACACAAGGCACCGTCATTAGCAGAGAGTGAAGTTGGAGAGGAGTTATCAGAGGTTTGAGGAGAGGGGAGAAGGTTTGAAATTGTCCTTTAGGAGAAGAAGGGAATGGATGGTCCAGGGATTTCTAGTATGATTGTTGGACAGCATTAAGGGTCATTAATTTCAAGCAAGTTCAACCAGTATGGCTGTGGTTTTTTTTTTTCCAGCTGCGCAGGTGCACCCCCAGCGGTAGGCAAAGAGTCAGATTTAACCAGAGCTCGGGTTTTTGCGTGGTGACTACAATGGAGTGAGAGAGGGGCAAGAGATTAACAGATAACCCCTATCTTAAATAAACTGTTTCAGATAAAAGATAAAGAGGGATAACTACCAACTCCTTTTATGTGGCCAATATCCCAAGATACCATGGCCAAACAAGACGCAATGAGAAATATTATTTATGGAGGAAATTCACTTATAAATATTGATGCAAAAATATAAAGTAAATTATTAATAAAATGAAGCCAGCAATGTATTAAAAATACAGCATAATCAAGTAAAGTTTATCTCAGTAACACCAGGAAATTTTCTTTAAGAAAATCTATTAATATAACTTACCATATTAATAAAGGAAAAAAAGCCTGCAACTTTATCTGTAACATTTTCTTTCTTTTTTAAAAAAGGAAGGAATTTGTACCGTTCCTTCCTGGTGGAATACTTTCATTTGTTGGATCTGAGTGATGGGTATTGGTTATATTGTTCTCTCTGCTTTCCTGTATGTTCGAGATTTTATTAAGTTGTAAAAATTAAGGCCATATTAATAAACATAGTCTAGGAGTAACCCAGGAGTCAGCTTGGATTTCTTCTTTTCCCTCATGCCCCACCAAAAAGTGAGAGAATGTCCTAATGAATTAGATCACCAAAATCTCTCTGCGCTCCACCCACTTCTGTCCCTGTCCACTGCCCCCACCCGAGTCCAGGCCACCATCATCTCATGCCTGGACTGCCCCTTTAGCCTCCTGATTAGTTCCTTGCTTCCACTCTTGGCCCCTCCTCCCCAGCAGTAAGCAACCTTACACTGCTCTCCTGCCTACAACTTGCCATGGCTTTCGTCACTCCTAGAATAAAATGCAGAGTTCTATCAAACTTTGCAGTCCAGCTGCAGCTCACCAGCTTCTCACGCACCATCAGTGGTGTGCTGGTAAATGCTTAACAGCTGGCTCAGCTGACTTGAAAACGTGACTTTGTCAAGAGCCATACCAGGAGGGAGAAAATGAGAGAAAACCACCCCCAATCTCTCATGCCCAACAGCAAACTCTTGATCTTTCCCAACAAATCTGGGTACCACCACCCATTTGGAGCCCCAAGTCAGCAACCCAGGAGTCTTTTTGGCCCCTTCTTTCTTCCTTTCCCACCTGTATCTATTCCATCACCAAGCTCTGCTGATTCTATCTCCTGAACGTCTCTCGAATCCATCTGCTGCTTCTGCTCTGCTCTATCGTCACCGCCCTCCTTGTCTAAGCTGCCAGCCTTGCCAGTCTCTACCCCGGTACTAGCTTCCCAGCCTGTTTTCTCTCTGCAGCTACTCTCAGTCCCCTCCCGGTATTTCTCCTGACTGCAGCCAAAGTGGTCTTTTCCAAAGCAGGTATGCCCTCCTGCTGCACCCTCACTCTGGGTAACATCTTAACCTCTCTTCCACCCCGGCTCCACCGGGGGAGCCCTCCCTCCCCTCCCTCCTTGATGCCCTCACAGCATGACACACATTCCCTTTGCTGCACGTAACCGAGTTGGAATTTTACATCTATTTGTGTGACTTAAAATGAATGAATTCCCACTAGGCTATAAAGTCCGCTGCACAGGACCAAGGATTTCTTTTTAATTACCATTTTGTCCTTAGCACTTAGTGTCTGGCAGTTGTAGAGATTTTAAAAACATTTGTTGATTGAATGAATAAATGAATGAAATAAAATGCTTAAACCACATAGTCTATGTGCTGTAGTATGTGCAGTTAACAAATGACCACTGCTCTTGTTATTATTATTCATCAGACCTCTACCATACAACCATCATTTGGGGGTTCTTAGAACCTAATTGTATGTCCATAAAAAGAGACTGGGCCAAAGTTGCTGCAACCTATCCGTTGTCCTTAGTTCAGTTTAATCTAGCAGGAATTTATTTAATAGTCAAGATGGGAATGAGAACAGTTGTGGACCAGGGCATACACAAGCATTCCCAGCAGCCCTGAGTTCAAAAAGGGCAGAAATGACATTTTTCGTCCATAGTCAGAAAAGGACTGTCTGACAGATGATTGTCTGGTCTGTGTGTCGAAGATTCGAGAAAGAGAGCACTTGATAGATAACCTAGTATCAACCCCAGCCCTGCCTTCTGCCATCTCCCACTTCAGTTCTTTTTAGGTGCAGCCAGGAGGGGGGCTTTTGCTGTGCTCTTTTCAGGACAGCCTTTAAATATTTTAGTGCCAGATAAAAACATTAGAGTAATTCAATGAAAAAAGTCCTTGAATCTTCCATTTACAAATAAAGGACCATAATAGACCCGTAGGAGGGAAATCTCTCCCAAGTTTCGGAGGGATCCAAAAGGTCATGTAGATCACCTAATCTCCTTTTACAGTTGAAGAATTCCAGCCAAGGGAGTTGAGGGGACCTTTTTCAAGGTCATCCTTTTGGTGAGCTGACAGCCCTGTGATAAGTGCTCCGTCTTGTTGGAAACAGGCCAAAGAGTAGAGATAAATACTTTAGACATGCCAGATTGCTGTGAAATAAAGTTATTCACTAATAGAGTGAAGTAAATATCACATCTGCCTCATAATAGGGAGAACATAATGTTCATAAAATACATTTAGAGAAATGTTCCTTAATCAAATGGGTTACAGACCCATTTGAGAATTTGATGATGGGTGAATATCTTATCTTCTCCTGGGAAAAATGCTCACATAAAAGTTCCAGGAGTCCAAGGACCTCCAGCTCCCTGCCCCCACAAAGCCCATCTATGGACTCCCGGAGAGCCCAGAGGCAGAGTGACAGGTGTGATGACACCATGCTCTGAACCCGAACCTGATGGAATAAAAGTCATTGAAAATATCGAATGGTGACATTTGCGATTTTCCTGTTCAGGTGAAAGGTTACTAGTGTGGCACCCAGTAATCCCTTGATACCTCGGACTTAAGGCGTGGCCAGGAGGATTCTGACAGCCCTACTGAGTTTGAATGTGTTCTATAAGTTTCCACAACACCAGGCTAAGGACTGATACCTCAAGCTAAGGAATTGGCAAGAGAGTCAAAGAATTAAAATCTCCTAAAAGAGTGGTAAAGTCATTTGCACATTTGATTGTAGCTGAGGGGCCCAGAATGGTTTCTGTGAAGTTTGAAAGTTTTAAGATGAGCACTGGGATCTGGAACGAAGCTAGAACAAAGCTAAAATGAAGTGGATGCCTGCAGCGCTTGGCCTGCGACCCAGTTTGTTTCCCTGTAAGCCATCACTCAGTCGTATGAGATGATACAGATGCGTCGGCCCAGGGCAGCTTGCAGCCTGTGCTTTATTTGTGAACCCAGAGGGGGAAGTCTAATCGGCGGCAATTTAGAAAAAGACATCATTTGCAAGTGAAAATTGCACACCTGTGATCTCCTTAGGTAAAGCATGAGGCTGCTGCATGTTAGAGCTTAAATTTTCAACATTATTCTCTGAAAGCTTGAGGTTTACATATCAAATTATGCAAAACCTATCTTTTTTTTTTTGCGGTGCGCGGGCCTCTCACTGTTGTGGCCTCTCCCATTGCGGAGCACAGGCTCCGGACGCGCAGGCTCAGTGGCCATGGCTCACGGGCCCAGCCGCTCCGCGGCACGTGGGATCTTCCCGGACCGGGGCACGAACCCGTGTCCCCTGCATCGGCAGGCGGACTGTCAGCCAGTGCGCCACCAGGGAAGCCCCTTTTCCATTAGTTTAAAAGATAGATTTTGGGCTTCCCTGGTGGCGCACTGGCTGACAGTCCGCCTGCCGATGCAGGGGACACGGGTTCGTGCCCCGGTCCGGGAAGATCCCACGTGCCGCGGAGCGGCTGGGCCCGTGAGCCATGGCCACTGAGCCTGCGCTCTAGAGCCCGCAAGCCACAACTACTGAAGCCCGTGTGCCTACAGCCTGTGCTCTGCAACAAGAGAAGCCACCGCAGTGAGAAGCCCGCACACCGCAACAAAGAGTAGCCCCCGCTCGCCGCAACTAGAGAAAGCCCGCGTGCAGCAATGAAGACCCAACGCAGCTAAAAATAAGTAAATAAAATAAATCTATTAAAAAGTAAATAATAAATAAATAATGGAAAAAAGAAAGGTTATTCACACAGCCAGTAGTCTCAATTACAGATGCAGTCATTTTAAAACCAATGCTGATGTCATTCCCACTTTAAAAAACCTCTCCCAAGTCCAAGGCATTGCCCTTCCCCATCTCCTTTAACATTTCAAACAGTTGCTAGAACAAAATTCCCATACAACAAATGAATTTAACCAGTTTTCGGAGTTTTTGTAATAGAAATTCTCACATTCTATTTTTTGCTTTACCAGCACAGGGGTGGTAGGGAACAGGGGGCTGGGGGGAGTAATCATGTATTTTCAATATTTATCTTAGTTTCCTTTGGGCATTGCATTTGAATAATTGAACAGTATATTCCTCCCTTGGAACTGAGCAAGTTGGTGGGATGCACTTAGCGATTCTTAATCCAAAGGAAAGAGGTCTAAGGGTAGGAGTTAGCTGGAGGCCTCTGACCTCTGTCCCTTGGAGCATAGGAAAGGGAGCTTCAGGAAGGCTTCATGGAGGAGGGAGCATGTGAAGGAGAGGCGTTTGCTGGAGAGCATTACAGGCGGGGAGAAGAGTGTGTGCACAGGCCCAGAAGTGCGAGAGCAGAGCATGTGCAGGAAATACTAATTGGGGTTTTCTGGGGAGCTAAGGAGGGAGCGACGGGTGATGAGGCGGGATGTGAGAGGAAGAGCCAGCACATGATGAGCCTTGTATGGCTACCCAAGGGACTTCGGTTCTACTTTGTAGGGTCGGAGAATTCTGAGCAGGGCAGTGAAGGCTTGAGATTCTAGGTCTTTCAGTGACCTCCCTTTGTGGAGGATGGATTGGAAGGAAAGCAGTACTAGAGGTAGAGAGATCTGTAGGGAGCTATTCCGATTTTCTTTTGGGACGGAGGGAGGGGAAGAAGGAATCTATCCTCTCTGTGCCGTTTTTGGTGGGTAGATGACAGCATCCATCTGTGTGCCCTCCAGGTAGAAATTGAACTGCAAAATGTTAAATTAAGTAGTTTGGTGCTACCATCTAGCTTATGTATTTTACCTTAATATTGCCTCAATCTTAGATTTCTTTAATAGCATCAAATGTTTTTACGGTATCTAGTTCACTGTGGCCAGTTAATAGGCATTTGTAGTTGTATCTGTCAGGATTCTTTCAGATGTAACTGACACAAACCCACCTCAAATGGCCTTTAAGCACAAAAGAGAATTTATTGCTCAAATAACTGAAAATCCCAAGCGACTGGGCTAGGTTCAGGCATGGCTGGATTTAGGAGCTCAAATGACCAAGTATATCTCTTTGTATTACTTGGCCCTGTTTGACTCAGAGTGGGCTTTATTCTCTGGCAGGCTCATCTCAGGTGGTGGCAGAAGTGGTCCCTTGGCAGCTCCAGGTTATAGTCTTTCAGATTGGTGCCCTCTGTAGAAAGCAAGCTTTTCCTATAGTGCCCCTAGAGAAAGTCCTGACTGTGAATGGCTCTCAGTTGGTCCAGCTTGGGTCGTGTGCACATCCCTGAACTGTGCCTAGATTGGCCAGGCTGGGTCACACGTCCTTCCCTGCAGCTGGGGTTGTGGCCAGGGGTCAGGCAGTTATGGGATCAACCCTGCCTCCCCTCCCCAGAACCACTACTGAATCAGAGCAGGGGAAATTATAGGCCATTACCAGAAAAGGGGGGAACAGTTACTGGATAGGCAGAGGCAACAGTGGTTTCCATTAGAATGGGGATGAAGTAAAGGGCCCGAGGGGTCCCGACCCATGGTCTCCAGTCTGCTTCGAACCCTCCTTTTTATACAAAAGGAAACCAAGGGCCAGAGAAGTTAAGTAATTCGCTCAAGATCACATAGCTAATAAGTGGCAGAGCAGATTTGAACCCAGGTGTATCTTACACAGTGTGGGGGCTGTGGCCTTAAACACTGCATTATGTTCCGTGCCTCCCTTGAGGAACGGCCTTCAGGGACCTTCTGCACAAATAATACCAGAGACTGAGCTCACATTACCTACAACCCTGTCCATTCTATTTGGAAAATTCTAAATATTAGGAAGCTCTTACGTTGAGTTGAATAGCCAAAAAAATCAAATCCCTCTTTCAGAGGACAACCTTTCAGCAATTTGAAGATGCTAACTTGCTCTCCCTTAAACCTTCTCTAAACACCCTATTCTCCCTTCATGAGCTGTGGCTCTCAGCCTCTTCATAGCCCTGACCAACCTCTGGGTATGTTCCAGGTAGGGAATATCCCTTTTCAAACATGGTGTTTGGCAGTGACAGTATGCCAGGTGTGCTCTGCCAGGCTGGCAGTTCAGTGAGACGCTCATTTCCCTTGTTCTGAAAACTCTACTTCCATTAACATAGCCTTGATTTTTTGGTATCCACTCACATGCTGTTCGTAGGTCGTTCGTTGTTAAAACTTGCAGGCAGTGTTGTATAGTTGAAATTTCTTGTACCTAAATACTGGGGCAAGATGTGGCTGGGTCAAAGGGTAGCTGCTGGGATGGGGGAGTGGGGGGGGGTGATTTGGAAAAAAGAGAAGAGGTTCTGTTTAAAGAGTTGTTGGGGCCCTGGGAGTGGGAGTGTATGTGTAAAGGGAGCTGAGTCATCTCAAATGTGTGGGAGTGATTGCTACTAAAATTAGTTAAGCAGACATTTATTGAACACGCAAGCCCAATAAATAAATTCTTGTTGAATTGTATCTAGTTTTGTTTCCACCTGTTTTCTAAGTCCTTAAGTGTTCTGCTGTTCTGGGTCAGCATCCACTTTGCAGCCCTTACCTGCCCCTCCTCTCACATGCACACGCCTTCTTAGGAGCAGTGGATGCCACCTTTTCAACATCGCTGCTCTCTTCTGTTGTTAATCCTCCCCATCCCCGATTGCTCTCAGTATCATCTTGGTATTGCCACCAACCAAGAAGATTGTATAAGTGTTGTTTCTTGAGCGTATATGACGAAGACTTGAGCTTTTATTATCTTTATTTTTCAGGTTGATAATTTTAACATTGAATATATGTTTTTAAACTACATACCCACCACCCTAGGGAGCCATGTACACTGTCTTCTTCGGTCATCTTGTACCACTGTACCGTTACCCTCAGTGAAATTCACTGCCCTAACTTCTGCCTCCTTAAACTTCACCTCTGTCCTTTGAGTTTACTATTCTCCGTTTCACCCATCTCATCTCTGAATCTAGGGATAAGCCATTTCCTATGCTTGAAGCAGCTCCCCTGTTTTACCCACTTTTCTACTTATAAAGCAAAAATGAGGATTTACCACCTGTTTGAATCATTCCCAAGATTCATGCTTCTTCAGAGTTTCCTAAAGAAAGACTACAGTTCTATGAATTTTAAAACATGTATAGAGTCACGTAACCACCACCATAATCAAAATACAAAGCAGTTCCTTCGACTAAAAAATCTCCCTCCTGCTACCTCTTTATAGTCACACATCCCACCCAACCCTAATCTCTAGAAACCGCTGATTTGTTCTGTGTCACTATAGTTTTGTCTTTTCAAGATTGTCATGTAAGTGGAATCATATGGTATGTAACCTTTGAGAGTGGCTTCTTTCACTTAGTATAATGCCCCCGAGATTCATCCAAGCTGTCGTGTGTATCAGTAGTTTGTTCTTTTTCATTGCCGAGTAGTATTCATTATATGGACATATCACAGTGTGTTTATCCATTCACCCGTTGAAGGAAATTTGAGTTATTTACAGTTTCTGGCAGTTATGGATCGAGCTGCTTTAAACATGCATGTAGAGGTTTGCATTTCTCTAGGGTAAATACTTAGGAGCAGGTTTGCTGGGTCATAGGGTAAGTGTCTGTTTAACTTCATTAGAAATCGCCAAACTCTTTTCTAGAATGGCAGCACTATTTTGCATTCCCACCAACAGTGTATGAGGATTCAAGTGGCTCTATGCCCCTGTTAACGCTTAGTATTGGCATTAGTTTTTCTATACTTTAAATTTTCATTTATTTACTTATTTATTGAAGTATACTTGATTTACAATGTTGTGTTTCTGGTGTACAGCAAAGTGACTCAGTTATATATATACATATTCTTTTTCATATTCTTTTCCATTATGGTTTATTACAGGATATTGAATATAGTTCCCTGTGCTATACAATAGGACCTTGTTGTTTATCTATTATATATATAGTAGTTTGTATCTGCTCATTCCAAACTCCTAATTTATCCCTCCCCACCTCCTTTTCCCTCTGGTAACCATAAGTTTATTTTCTATGTCTGTGAGTCTGTTTCTCTTTTGTAAATAAGTTCATTTGTATCATATTTTAGATTCCACATGCAAGTGATATATGGTATTTGTCTTTCTCTTCTGACTTACTTAGTATGATAATCTCTAAGTCCATCCATGTTGCTGCATATGGCATTATTTCATTCTTTTTTATGGGAGAGTAGTATTCCATTGTCTGTGTATACACACACACACACACACACACACAAACACACACACATATATATATATCACCCATCTTCTTTATCCATTCATCTGTTGATGGACATTTAGGTTGCTTCCATGTCTTGGCTATTGTAAGTAGTGCTGCTGTGAACGTTGGGGTGAATGTATCTTTTCAAATTACAGTTTTCTCCAGATATCTGCCCAGGAGTGGGATTGCTGGATCACACGGTAGCTGTCTTTCTAGTTTTTTAAGGAACCTCCATACTGTTTTCCATAGTGGCTGTACCAGTTTACATTCCCACCAACAGTGTAGGACGGTTCCCTTTTCTCCGTACCCTCTCTGGCATTTGTTATTTGTAGACTTTGATGATGGCCATTCCGACTGGTATGAGGTGATACCTCATTGTAGTTTTGATTTTTTTTTAATTAATTTATTTTTGGCTGTGTTGGGTCTTCATTGCTGTGCTCAGGCGTTCTCTAGCTGCACTGAGTAGGAGCTGCTCTTCGTGACAGTGTGTGAGCTTCTTGTTGCAGTGGGTTCTCTTGTTGCGAGCACAGGCTCTAGGAACGCAGGCTTCAGTAGTTGTGGCTCGTGGGCTGTAGAGCGCAGGCTCAGTTGTTGTGGCACACGGGCTTAGTTGCTCTGCGTCATGTGGGGTCTTCCCAGACCAGGGCTCAAACCTGTGTCCCCTGCATTGGCAGGCGGATTCTTAACCACTGTGCCACCAGGGAAGTCCCTAGTTTTGATTTTAATAATTAGCAATGTTGAGTATCTTTTCATGTGTCTGTTGGCTATCTGTATGTCTTCTTTGGAGAAATGCCTCTTTAGGTCTTCTGCCCATTTTTTGATTGGGTTGTTTGTTTTTTTGTTATTGAGTTGTATGAGCTGTTTGTATATTTTAGAAATTAAGCCCTTGTCAGTTGCATCATTTGCAAATATTTTCTCCCATTCCGTAGGTTGTCTTTTCATTTTGTTTATGGTTTCCTTTGCTGTGCAAAAGCTTGTAAGTTTGATTTGGTTCCATTTGTTATATTTGCTTTTATTTCTCTTGTCTTGGGAGACTGATCTAAGAAAACATTCTTACATTTATGTCAGAGAATGTTTTGCCTGTGTTCTCTTCTAGGATTTTTATGGTGTCATGTTTTATATTTAAGTCTTTAAGCCATTTTGAGTTTATTTTTGTGTATGGTGTGAGGGAGTGTTCTAACTTCATTGATTTATATGTGACTGTCCAGCTTGCCCAGCACCACTCGCTGACGAGATTGTCTTTTCTCCATTGTATATTCTTGCCTCCTTTGCCGAAGATTAATTGATCATAGGTGTGTGGATTTATTTCTGGGCTCTCTATTCTGTTTCATTGATCCATATGTCTGTTTTTGTGCCAGTACCATGTTGTTTTGATTACTGTAGCTTTGTAGTATAGTCTGAAATCAGGGTGGGTTATACCTCCTGCTTTGTTCTTTTTCCTCAGGCTTATTTTGGCAATTCTAGGTCTTTTATAGTTCCACATAAATTTTAGGATTATTTGTTCTAGTTCTGTGAAAAAGGTCATGGATAATTTGATAGTGATCGCATTTAATCTGTAGATTGCTTTGGGGAGTATGGCCATTTTAACAATATTCTTCCAATCCAGGAGCATGGGATATCTTTCCATTTCTTTGAATCATCTGTAATTTCCTTAATCAATGTTTTATAGTTCTCAGCACATAAGTCTTTCACCTCCTTGGTCAGGTTTATTCCTAGATATTTTTTATTTTTATTATTATTTTGCGGTACGCGGGCCTCTCACTGCTGTGGCCTCTCCCGCTGTGGAGCACAGGCTCTGGATGCGCAGGCTCAGCGGCCATGGCCCACGGGCCCAGCCGCTCCACGGCATGTGGGATCCTCCTGGACCAGGGCACGAACCTGCGTCTTCTGCATCAGCAGGCGGACTCTAAACCACTGCGACACCAGGGAAGCCCCCTATATATTTTTTTTATGTGATTTTAAAAGGGGTTGTTTTTTACTTTGCCTTTCTGATATTTCATTGTTTGTGTAAAGAAATGCAAAAGGTTTCTGTTTGTTAATCTTGTATCCTGCTACCTTGCTGAATTCATTTATTAGTTCTACTAGTTTTTGTGTGGAGTCTTAAGGGTTTTCTGTATATAGTATCATGTTATCTGCATATAATGACAGTTTTACCTCTTCCCTTCCAATTTGGATACCTTTTATTTCTTTTTCTTGTCTGACTGCTGTGGCTAGGACTTCCAATACTATGTTGAAGAGAAGTGAGAGTGGGCATCCTTCTCTTGTTCCAGATTTTAGTGGGAAGGCTTTCAGGTTTTCACCATTGAGTCTTATGTTGGCTGTGGGTTTGTCATAAATAGCTTTTATTATGTTGAGATATGTTCCCTCTATACCCACTTCGGTAAGAGTTTTTAACATGAATAGATGTTGAATTTTATCAAATGCTTTTTTTGCATCTGTTGAAATGATCATGTGGTTTGGCAGTATTTTTTTATTTTAGCCATTTCAATAGGTAGGTAGTGCTATCTCACAGTGGTTTTAATTTGCATTTCCTTAATAGCTAATGATGTTGGCCTTTTTAAAAAATTTTTATTTATCTATTTTTGGCTGCGTTGGGTCTTCATTGCTGCACACGGGCTTCCTCTGTGGCGAGCAGGGGCTGCTCTTCATTGCAGTGCACGTGCTTCTTGTTGCAGTGGCTTCTCTTGTTGTGGAGCACGGGCTCTAGGCACGCGGGCTTCAGTAGTTGTGGTTCACAGGCCCTAGAGTGCGGGCTCAGTAGTTGTGGCGCACTGGCTTAGTTGCTCCATGGCATGTGGGATCTTCCTGGACTAGGGCTCGAACTCGTGTCCCCTGCATTGGCAGACAGATTCTTAACCAATGTGCCAACAGGGAAGCCCTTTTCAATTTTTTTTTCAACCAATTTTTAAATAAGTTGTTTTCTTACTGTTGAGTTTTGAGAGTTCTTTCCATATGCTGGATACAATTCCCTTTTTGAACATGTGACTTGCAAATAGTTTCTCCCAGTCTATAGCTTGTCTTTTTATCTCTTAAGTGTCTTTCACAGAGAAAAAGGTTTTAATTTTGATAAAGTCCAGTTTATCGATTTTTCTTCTATGGATGGTGCTTTTGGTGTCATGGCTAATTTTGCCTAATTTTAAGTCATGAAGATTTTTCTTCTATGTTTTCTTTCTTTTTAAAATTATTTTATTTATCTATATTTGGCTGCCTTGGGTCGTCGTTGCTGTGTGCAGGCTTTCTCTAGTTGTGGCGAGCGGGGGCTGCTCATTGTTGTGATGTGCGGGCTTCTCATTGCGGTGGCTTCTCTTTGTTGCAGAGCACAGGCTCTAGGCACGTGGCCTGCAGTAGTTGTGGCACGTGGGCTCAGTAGTTGTGGCTCGCGGGCCCTAGAGCACGGGCTCAGTAGTTGTGCCGCATGGGCTTAGTTGCTCTGTGGCATGTGGGATCTTCCCAGACCAGGGCTCAAACCTGTATCCCCTGCGTTGGCAGGCAGATTCTTAACAACTGCGCCACCAGGGAAGTCCCATCTTCTATGTTTTCTTACAGAAGTTTTATAGGTTTACATTTTACATTTAGATCTCTGATCCATTTTGAGTTAACGTTGTGTAAGATGTGGGATTTAGATTCAGATTCATTTTCTTGCATATGGATGTTCATTTGTTCCAATACCATTTATTAAAAAGACTGTTCTTTCTCCCTTTGTGTTTAGACCTTTGTCAAAGGTCAATTTGTCATATGTGTGTGGATCTACTTCTGGTCTCTATTCTTTTCTAGGCCCTATGTCTGTATCCCTTTTCCTCTTGTTAGGTGCACACACATTTAGGATTATTATATCTTCATAGGAACTGACCCTTTCATTATTATGTAACATCTCTCTGTATCCCTGGTCGTTTTCTTTGCTGTGAAGTCTACTTTGTCTGATGTTAATATCTCAATTCGTTTCCCCTCTTCTCCCTATGCTGAAGAGTAGGATTTCAGTTTATTACTTTAACAATTTTTTTATAAGCCCCAAAGCAAAAGGCAAGTAATTCATCACCATTTTAATCTCTGAGCACTTTAGATTCAGTAATGATTCGGCTGTGGAGGCGGCAGGTGGGGGTGTTTCCCAGCCCATCACAGCTAGCAGGTGACGTCACCATGACAGCATAGTTGTTCACAATTATTCATATAATAATTGTTCACATAGAGGGCAGACAGCAGAAGCAAGAAGAACTACAATTCTGCAGCCTGTGGAAGGAAAACCACATTCACGGAAAGATAGACAAAATGAAAAGGCAGAGGACTTTGTACCAGATGAGGGAACAAGATAAACCCCAGAAAAACAACTAAATGAAGTGGTGATAGGCAACCTTCCAGAAAAAGAATTCAGAATAATGATAGTGAAGATGACCCAGGACCTTGGAAAAAGAATGGAGGCAAAGATGGAGAAGATGCAAGAAATGTTTAACAGAGACCTAGAAGAATTAAAGAACAAACACCTGGAAGAATTAAAGAACAAACAAACAGAGATGAACAGTACAGTAACTGAAATGAAAAATACACTAGAAGGAATCAATACCAGAATAACTGAGGCAGAAGAACGGATAAGTGACCTGGAAGACAAAATGGTGGAGTTCACTGCTGCGGAACAGAATAAAGAAAAAAGAATGAAAAGAAATGAAGACAGCCTAAGAGACATCTGGGACAACATTAAATGCAACAACATTCGCATTAAAGGGGTCCCAGAAGGAGAAGAGACAGAGGAAGGACCCGAGAAAATATTTGAAGAGATTGTAGTCAAAAACTTCCCTAATATGGGAAAGGAAATAGCCACCCAAGTCCAGGAAGCACAGAGAGTCCCAGGCAGGATAAACCCAAGGGAAACACACCAAGACATATAGTAATCAAATAGACAAAAATTAAAGACAAAGAAAAATCATTGAAATCATAAGGGGAACACGACATAACATATAAGGGAACTCCTATAAGGTTAACAGCTGATTTCTCAGAAGAAACTCTACAAGCCAGAAGGAAGTAGCATTATATATTTAAAGTGATGAAAGGGAAGAACCTACAACCAAGATTACTCTACCCGGCAAGGATCTCATTCAGATTCGACAGAGAAATCAAAAGCTTTACGGACAAGCAAAAGCGAAGAGAATTCAGCACCACCAAACAAGCTCTACAACAAATGCTAAAGGAACTTCACTAAGTGGGAAACACAAGAGAATAATAGGGCCTACAAAAAGAAACCCATAACAATTAAGAACATGGTTATAGGAACATACATATCGATAATTACCTTAAACGTGAATGGATTAAATGCTCCAACCAAAAGACACATGCTCGCTGAATGGATACAAAAACAATATATATATGTATATATATAGTGTATATATATATTATAATATATATATACTATACATATACATGTATATATGTATATACCATATATATATGGTATATATATATATATATACATATATACATATATATGTATATATATATATACCATATATATGTTGTCTACAAGAGACCCACTTCAGACCTAGGGAGACACACACACTGAAAGTGAGGGGATGGAAACAGATATTCCATGCAAATGGAAATCAAAAGAAAGCTGGAGTAGCTATACTCATATCAGACAAAATAGACTTTAAAATAAAGAATGCTACAAGAGACAAGGAAGGACACTACATCATGATCAAGGGATCAATCCAAGAAGAAGATATAACAATTATATATGCACCCAACATAGGAGCACCTCAATACATAAGGCAACTGCTAACACCTGTAAAACAGGAAATCGACAGTAACACAATAATGGTGGGGGACTTTAACACCTCACTTACACCAATGGACAGATCATCCAGACAGAAAATTAATAAGGAAACAGAAGCTTTTAATGACACAAGAGACCAGATAGATTTAATTGATATTTATAGGACATTCCATCCCAAAACAGCACGTTACACTTTCTTCTCAAGTGTGCACAGAACATTCTCCAGGATAGATCACATCTTGGGTCACAAATCAAGCCTCAGTAAATTTAAGAAAATTGAAATCATATCAAGTACCTTTTCTGACCACAATGCTATGAGATTAGAAATCAATTACAAGGAAAAAAGCATAAATAACACAAACACATGGAGGCTAAACAATACATTACTAAATAAGCAAGAGATCACTGAAGAAATCAGAGGAAATCAAAAAATACCTACAGACAGATTACAACGAAAACACGACGATCCAAAACCTATGGCATGCAGCAAAAGCAGTTCTAAGAGGGAAGTTTATAGCAATACCAGCCTACCTCAAGAAACAAGAAAAGTCTTGTTAGGTTTTCAATCTAACCTTCCACCTAAAGGAACTAGAGAAAGAAGAAGAAACAAAACCCAAAATTAGTAGAAGGAAAGATATCATAAAGATCAGAGCAGAAATAAATGAAATAGAAACAAAGGAAACGATAGCAAGGATCAATAAAACTAAAACCTGGTTCTTTGAGAAGATAAACAAAATTGATAAACCTTTAGCCAGACTCATCAAGACAAAGAAGGAGAGGACTCAACTCAATAAAATTAGAAAAGAAAAAGGAGAAGTTGCAGCGGACACCACAGAAACACAAAGCATCATAAGAGACTACTACAAGCAACTCTATGCCAATAAAACGGACAACCTGGAAGAAATGGACAAATTCTTAGAAAGGTATAACCTTCCAAGGCTGAACCAGGAAGAAATAGAAAATATGAACAGACCAATCACAAGTAATGAAATTGAAACTGTGATTAAAAATCTTCCAACAAACAAAAGTCCAGGCCCAGATGGCTTCACAGGTGAATTCTATCAAACATTTAGAGAAGAGCTAACACCTGTCCTTCTCAAACTCTTCCAAAAAATTGCGAAGGAAGGAACACTCCCAGACTCCTTCTATGAGGCCACCGTCACCCTGATACCAAAACCAGACAAAGATACAACAAAAAAAGGAAATTACACACCAATATCACTGATGATTGTAGATGCAAAAATCCTCAACAAAATACTAGCAAACAGAATCCAACAACACATTAAAAGGATCATACACCATGGTCAAGTGGGATTTATCCCAGGGATACACAGATTCTTCAGTATATGCAAATCAATACATGTGATACACCATATTAACAAATTTATGAATAAAAACCATATGATCATCTTAATAGATGCAGAAAAAGCTTTTGAAAAAATTCAACACCCATGTATGATAGAAACTCTCCAGAAAGTGGACATAGAGAGAAACTACCTCAACATAAAAAGGGCATATACAACAAACCCACAGCAAACATCATTCTCAATGGTGAAAAACTGAAAGCATTTCCTCTAAGATCAGGAAGAAGACAAGGATGTCCACTCTCGCCACTCTTATTTAACATAGTTTTGGAAGTCCTAGCCATGGCAATCAGAGAAGAAAAAGAAATAAAAGGAATACAAATTGGAAAAGAAGAAGTAAAACTGTCACTGTTTGCAGATGACATGACACTATACATAGAGACTCCTAAAACTACCACCAGAAAACTACTAGAGCTAATCAATGAATTTGGTAAAGTTGCAGAATACAAAATTTATTTATTTATTTATTATTATTTTTAAAAATTTATTTTTGGCCGCATTGGGTCTTCATTGCTGCACGTGGGCTTTCTCTAGCTGTGGCAAGAGGGGGCTACTCTTCATTGCGGTGTGTGGGCTTCTCATTGTGGTGGCTTCTCTTGTTGTGGAGCATGGGCTCTAGGCACGCGGGCTTCAGTAGTTGTGGCTTGTGGGCTCTAGAGCACAGGCTCAGTAGTTGTAGTGCACGGGCTTAGCTGCTCCGTGGCATGTGGGATCTTACCAGACCAGGGTTCGAATCTGTGTCCCCTGCATTGGCAGGCGGATTCTTAACCACTGCGCCACCAGGGAAGCCCTGCAGGATACAAAGTTAATGCACAGAAATCTCTTGCATTCCTATACACTAACAACGAAAGATCAGAAAGAGAAATTAAGGAAACAGTCCCATTCACCATTGCAACAAAAAGAATAAAATACCTAGGAATACACCTACTTAAGGAGGTAAAAGACCTGTACACAGAAAATTGTAAGACACTGATGAAAGAAATCAAAGATGACACAAACAGATGGAGAACTATACCATGTTCTCGGATTGGAAGAATCAATATTGTGAAAATGACTATACTATCCAAAGCAATCTACAGATTCAATGCAATCCCTATCAAGTTACCAGTGGCATTTTTTACAGAACTAGAACAAAAAAGTTTTAAAATTTGTATGGAGACACAAAAGATCCTAAATAGCCAAAGCAGTCTTGAGGGAAAAAAACGGAGCTGGAGGAATCAGACTCCACGACTTCACACTGTACTACAAAGCTACAGTAATCAAGACAGGATGGGACTGGCACAAAAACAGAAATATAGATCAATACAACAGGATAGAAAGCCCAGAGGTAAACCCACGCACCTATGGTCAACTAATCTATGACAAAGGAGGCAAGGATACACAATGGAGAAAAGACTGTCTCTTCAACAAGTGGTGCTGGGAAAACTGGACAGCTACATGTAAAAGAATGAAATTAGAACACTCTCTAACACCATACACAAAAAATAGACTCAAAGTAGATTAGAGACCTAAATGTAAGACCAGACACTTTAAAAGTCTTAGTTGAAAACATAGTAAGAACACTCTGTGACATAAATCATAGCAAGATCTTTTTTGATCCACCTCCTAGAGTAATGGAAATAAAAACAAAAATTAACAAATGGGACCTAATGAAACTTAAAAGCTTTTGAAAAGAAACCTACAAACAAGACAAAAAGACAACCCTCAGAATGGGAGAAAATATTTGCAAACAAGTCAACAGACAAAGGATTAATCTCCAAAATATATAAACAGCTCATGCAGCTCAATATTAAAAAAACAAACAACCCAATCAAGAAATGGGCAGAAGGCCTAAATAGACATTTCTCCAAAGAAGACATACAGATGGCCAAGAAGCACGTGAAAAGCTGCTCAACATCACTAATTATTAGAGAAATGCCAATCAAAACTACAATGAGGTATCACCTCACACCAGTCAGAATGGCCATCATCAGAAAATCTACAAACGACAAATGCTGGAGAGGGTGTGGAGAAAGGGAACCCTCTTGCACTGTTGGTGGGAATGTAAATTGATACAGCCACTCTGGAGAACAGTATGGAGGTTCCTTAAAGAACTAAAAATAGAATTACCATATGATCCAACAGTCCCACTACTGGGCATGTACCCAGAGAAAACCATAATTCAAAAAGATACATGCACCGCACTGTTCGTTGCAGCACTGTTTACAGTAGCCAGGTCATGGAAGCAACCTAAGTGTCCATGTACAGGTGAATGGGTAAAGAAGATGTGGCACATATGTACAGTGGAATATTACTCAGCCATAAAAAGAAACAAAATTGAGTTATTTGTAGTGAGGTGGATGGACCTAGAGTCTGTCATACAGAGTGAAGTCAGTCAGAAAGAAAAACAAATACCGTATGCTATCACATATATATGAAATCAAAAAAATGGTTATGAAGAACCTAGGGGCAGGACAAGAATAAAGATGCAGACGTAGCAAACGGACTTGAGGACACGGGGAGGGGGAAGGGTAAGCTGGGATGAAGTGAGAGAGTGGCATGGACATATATACACTACCAAATGTAGAATAGATAGCTAGTGGGAAGCAGCTGCATAGCACAGGGAGATCAGCTCGGTGCTTGGTGACCACCTAGAGGGGTGGGATAGGGAAGGTCGGAGGGAGGGAGACGCAAAGGGGAGGAGATATGGGGATGTATGTATATGTGTAGCTGATTCATTTTGTTATACAGCAGAAACTAACACACCATTGTAAAGCAATTATACTCCAATAAAGATGTTTAAAAAAGTACATATATACAATGGAATATTACTCAGCCATAAAATGGAATGAAATTAGGTCATTTGTAGAGAAATGGATGGATCTAGAGACTGGCATACAGAGTGAAGTAAGTCAGAAAGAGAAAAACAAATATTGTATATTAACGCATATATGTGGAACCTAGAAAAATGGTACAGATGAACCCGTTTGCAGGGCAGAAATAGAGACACAGATGTAGAGAAAAAATGTATGGACACCAAGGGGGGAAAATGGCAGGGGTGGTGGTGGTGGTGGGATGAATTGGGAGATTGGCATTGACACGGATACACTAATATGTATAAAATAAACTGTATAAAAAAGTAAATAAAATAAAATTCAGCAATTCAAAAATAAAAAGTATTACTGAAGTGTCTAAGGCAGGTACAGATTTTGTGATGTTGGTCAGCTTTTAATATTCATAACTTGTGATTTCTTTCCTTGGTTTAAATAAATATAATTTTCATACCTAAAAAGTAATAGTGATAATATTTATTCACATAATGGTTGTTCACAGTTATTTGCTTCTCACTCCTGGGAGAGGCTTCCACATCCTTACCCTGTGGAACTTAGGAATGGCCATGTGACTTGCTTTCAACAATGAGACGTGAGAGGAAGTGATATGTGTCAGTTCTAACCAGCAGCTGTAAGAGGCAGCTCATCGTTCACTGTCTGTCTTCTCCTCTGCCATGAGATGGGCAGTGTTGTGGGCATAAGGCTGTCCCAGTAGCCTGGTTCCTAGATGGAAGGTAACACAGAGCAGAACCACAGCTGAAAAGGGATGGACACAAGACATGGGCGAGAAATATAAGCCACCAAGATTTTAGTGTTGTTATGACAGTATAGGGGCCAAGCCCTGGGCCCAGTCCATTCTAAGCCTTAGGGTCCTACCCTTTTTTCCCATAAACAGGAGCCAGGAAAGGCACTTCCCCTAAATTAGAAATGAACAAATGTTGGAGAGGGGCCGACAAATGACTGGATTTAAAAGAGAAACTGCCCAGCTGTTGGCCCCTTGCCCTTGATGAAGCACGGTTTATGTTAGGCTCATCTGTTTTGGACCTCTTCTTCTACAGTTTAAGGATGTCATTGTCAGTTTCCCTACAGCAGGAGTGCTGAGTCCCAGTGCAGGTCTGTGCTACCTCCTCTAATACTGCATTGGGACACTACCGTTGACTCTTTGTAGCTCTCCTCGTAGCTGCCCCCTCCTCTTCCTATAAGGGCGCTAATCCCCTTCATGAGAGCTCTGCCCACATGACCTGATTATCTCCCAAAGGCCCCACTTTCAAATACTGTCACATTGGGAATTAGATTTCAACGTATGAATTTTGGGGAGACACAGGCTTTCAGTTCATAATAGTAGGTATTCCTTTTGCTGAGTGCAGCAGCACTCTAATTTAACATGGCTTGTGTATGCAGTTTTGAATATGGGAATCCCCTGAAACACCCAGACTGCTTCTCTGTAGTGGAATGAGGCTGAGACAGTTTAGCTCTGGGTGGGGATGAACTAATCCACTTATAGTTAAACCCAAACTAAAGAACCAAAGAGGTGACTTTCAGTTAACAGTGACATTTCATAATCCAAACCACACTTGGCGCTGTGTAAGCAGTCACTGCTGTGTCATTGGAAGGCTGTTTGTCTCAGTGGACTCACGGTTGATGGGTACGCCAGGAAGGGGCTGAGTTCTTTCTGTGCACCTCCTGATGGTTTCCTGCCCTGAGTTTATCCAACAGGACCCAGAACAGATAAAGATGCTTATGCTATACCTTGTTGGTGCATAGTGATTTTTTAAAAAAGAACTCCAATAGTCCACTATTGGAATGACTCATACCGTCCCTCAGCCATTCCTAGACTTCACTTCTGGTTGACTTTAATATCATTGATCTGTAGTTGTTGGCTGTAGAACAGTGTCAATACACTGAATGCTGCTGCCCCTGAAGGCCCATCAGTTGCGTTTTAGATGTTTTTGAAGAGGGCATAGATTAAAGAGGAAGTCAAATATTTAATTCCTTAGGTGGGATCATCTGAAACTATGCCAATATTTTTTTTACCCAGTAACCTTGGCAGTATCACTTTGAAAGTACCCAGCAGCGTTTTTTAATGAGCCCTCTTGTAAATAATTTGGTACCCTTTTGAATAATAATTTAAGCTGGCAGGGTTCTGATTGCTATGATGTATTTTATTAGATACATATTTCTTTGCATAATTTCAGGAAAGTCAACAGAGGCTTTATCTTTATGTGACTCTTTTCCTATCTTATCCATTTTATTTCTAGGCACAGAGTTTATTAAGACTAGATTCTTAAAAAAGTAATAGCTTTATTGAGATATAATTTACTCACCATACAATTCATCTAGCATGTACAATTTAATGGGTTTTAGCATATTCACAGAGTTGTACATCATAACCACAGTCAAGTTTAGAACGTTTTCATCACCCCCAGAAAGGAAAAAACCTGTTAGCAGTCACTCACTCACTCACTCACTCACTCACTCCCCATTTCCTCCCATCCCACTCCTACCCACAGCCCTAGACAACTACTAATCTACTTTCTATCTCTATAGATTTCCTATTCTGGACATTCTGTACAATTGGAATCATACAGTATGTAGACTTTTGTGACTGACTTCTTAGTGTAATGTTTTCAAGGTTCATCCATGCTGTAGCATGTATTAGTACTTCATTCCTTTTTATTGCTGAATAATATTTCATTGTTCGTATGGATCACATTTTGTTTATCCATTTATCAGTTGATGGACACTTGGGTTGTTTCCTCTTTTGGGCTACTATGAATAATGCTGTGATGAACATTTGTGTACACTTTTTGTGAAGGTCTGGCTTTTTAGTGACTCAGCTGCCCTTTTAAATACTGGTGATACCATAGCTACATAGGAACCCTGATGGCCACCCCCTTTTAAAAATAATTAATTAATTAATTAATTTTTGGCTGCGTTGGGTCTTTGTTGCTTTGCTTGGGCTTTTCTCTAGTTGCGGCGAGCGGGGGCTACTCTTCGTTGCGGTGTGCAGGCTTCTCATTGCGGTGGCTTCTCTTGTTGTGGAGCACGGGCTCTAGGCGCACAGCCTCAGTAGTTGTGGCTCGCGGGCTCTAGAGCGCATGCTCAGTATTTGTGGCGCACGGGCTTAGTTGCTCCGCAGCACGTGGGATCCTCCCGGACCAGGGATCGAACCCATGCCCCCTGCACTGGCAGGCGGATTCCCAACCACTGTGCCACCAGGGAAGCCCCTGATGGCCCCTTGCTCGGCACCTCCTTTTTAAGGTAGGTGGCTTCCCCGGTCACACAGAGCTAGAGTGGTAGAGTGGGGCCTCTTGCTCCCATGTTCAGTGCTTTACTAAATGGTGTGGAAACACAAAGGGAGAGGAAGATCTAATTGTGTAATGCACATTTGTAAAAGCCTTGAAGGCTTTTTCTGTTTGCTGTTTCTTCTGTTCGTTACTTACAACAGTATGGTCTGGTCTGAAAGCCAAAGAACAAGTACTCACAAGTTAGAAGATCCCTCAGAGATTTTTTTAGTCTAATATCCTCATTATACAGATGAGAAAACCAAAGCCTAGAAAAAGTGATGTCATTTCTCACCCAAGATCACACTGTTGGTGGCAGGGTCTCTTCACTTCTCATCCCGGCCCTCGTGCCCCGATTAGGGTGAGCGTTCATTGCCCAGGAGCTAGGTGAAAGGCCGTGCTGAATCGTTTTGTCTTCTCTGATAGAATCCCGTCACGGGGCTGCTGTCAGCCAGTCACGAGCAGAAGGACGCCTGGGTGCGGGATAACATCTACAGCATCCTGGCTGTGTGGGGCCTGGGCATGGCCTACCGCAAGAATGCTGACCGCGATGAGGACAAAGCCAAGGCCTACGAGTTGGAGCAGGTAAGGCTGACTGGCAGCCGTGGCTTGGCCGCTCAGCACCTTTTCCTTGAACTGAAAAGCCTACAAGGAGGTAGCTGTGTGTGCAAAACAGTCTGGTACAGGCTTCTCCTCCATTTCTGCTATAGTATATTTTGGGGAGGCACTTTGGTGGTCTCAGCCTCTCATGTGTCTCTCCTTTTGAGATTTTTCCCTCCATAAAAAAACAACAAAAAATCGCACTGAATAGACATCCAAATTTCTAACTAGCTACATTTCTCTCACACGTGCTCTGTCAATTTTATACATACTTATATACAAGATGTCATTGTAAACTAATATGATAGTTTTTAAAGAGTCAGCACACCAGAACTACACATTCCAAAGTGTATACTCTTTGGAGTAATCATGTTGAAAGGATATTTATCCAAACATTATTGCCACTGCTTAAAACATGTTTGGAATTTCCTTTAAAAATGCCTTTCAGTTTGAGTCATTCTAAAGCAGTCTTTTTAATTTATAGTCACCCTTTAATTTTGAACCACATTGGTGGTGTCCAATTTTTGTGCCTGTGTTACCATACAGCACAATGAGGACCTTTTATTGTTTTCCAAAATTAGAAACCAGCATACCCACCAAAGCGAAGACTTGCCCATCACTAAGTATGTAAGAAAATAATCTGCCCCTGAGCACAGGAAGTATTTTCAGAGTGTTTTGAGTAATAGCATTGAAGTAAGGAGCATTGATGTATAGAAGTATAGATCTCTTGGCATGAGAGCGTTTGGGATTTCTCTTTGATTCATCATTTCTCATTGGCTGGCACAGCCAGTGGATTGTCAGGTCCAGGGAGAGTTCTTACGGCCCAATTGGTGATTGTTTATAGCAACCAAAGTGGGCATGAGTGGCGGCAGCCTTGACAGCAGTAGGGAAGCTAAGAGAGGAAGCCTGTCTGTGTGAGCAAGGAAAGGACAGTCTGGATTTGACTAGGCATGCTGAGTATGAGGTAATGAAATCACCCAGTCTTGGAGGTAAGGCAAGAATGGGTAGTATTGAAAATGCACATAGGGACTTCCCTGGTGGCGCAGTGGTTAGGAATCCTCCTGCCAATGCAGGGGACACGGATTTGAGCCCTAGTCTGGGAAGAACCCACATGCCGCAGAGCAACTAAGCCCGTGTGCCACAACTACTGAGCCTGTGCGCTAGGGCCCGTGAGCCACAACTACTGAGCCTGCGTGCCACAACTACTGCAGCCCACGTGCCTAGAGCCTGTGCTCCGCAACAAGAGAAGCCACTGCATTGAGAAGCCTGCACATCACGACAATGAGTAGCCCCCGCTTGCCACAACTAGAGAAAGCCCACACACAGCAACGAAGACCCAATGCAGCCAACAAATAAAATAATTAATTTATTAATTAATTAATTTTAAAAAAGAAAATGCATACAGCAAGCACTGAATGCTCCTCTAAGAACTTGGCTATTACATAAGTGAATCATTCATTTAACAGTGTAATAATTTGACATTCATGTCCTCCAAACTTCCTATCCTCCTCTGACACAAAATCCAAGTAAACCCATGCCTGTCTATTCACACTCACATGCATGCGTGCGCATACACACACACACACACACACACACACACACACACACACACACACACACACACACACACACACACACACACACACACACACACACACACACACACACACACACACACACACACACACACACACACACACTACCTCTCCTCTAAGCAATTTCTGATCTGGGTTAGAGTAGACTAGATTTGCCTATCTGTGACTGACAATAGAGAGGCACAAATAGGCCACATTGTTTGATTTGTTGAGTGTGGTTAATAACTAAAGAAGACATCTCCCTTGATTATGGAAAATAACACAGGATCTTCCAATGATCCTCAACAGGGACACTATTGCATTTGGGGCTTAGGCAGTACAGTTGTTATTGTGTGAGACTGTCCCATGAGTTGCAGGACATATAGTGTCCTTAGTCCTTACTCACTAAATGGCTGTAGCTCCCACCCCCATCATGGTGACAATAAAAATGCCTCCACCCCACATTTCCAGATGCTCCCCCATCCCCAGGGATGGTAATGTCACCACCAGTTGGGAACCACTGTGCTTCTTCACAATGGAAAATAACTTTTCTTTATTTGAGGGGAAGTCGATTGGCAAATGTTTACGCTGCACACCATAGGAAATGTTAATTATAACTGTTAATTATATCTTTTAATTATGAGGTAATATTTTCTGCATCAAAAGAGTTTATGACATAAAGTGAGATTATACTCTAGACTCCTAGGATTTTAGAGATGGAAGAATCTGAAGGGTGATCCATTTCAGACTTTGGCAATTAACTTTCGTGGCCCTTCACTATGCCTTCCCCTGCAAACCATGTGCATTCTGTAAGAGAGGAGACGCTGAAGGCCCTGGGTGGGAACTTCTTTCAGCCAGGCTACTTTGACCTAAAAATATCCCATTCTCCAGCCACTTGTGAAGTAGTTATATAGAGTTTTTAATAGGACATATTAAGACCAGTCTTTCAGTGGGCCTGAATTGTGGAGCAAGTGGGAGGCAACACAATGTATTGACTAGGAGCTCAAACTCTGGAGTCAGAGGACCTGGGCCCTGTCCTTGCTCCCCATCCTGCCAGCGGAAAGACTTGAGCAATGTTGCTTCATCAGCCTCAGGTTCCTCATCTATAAAGTGGGGAAATAATAACACCCACCTCATAAGGGTGTTGCAAGAATTAGTGGGAATCCAGGTAAAGTGTTTTGTACAATACCAGGACAGAACGTCTGATTATCATAGTGATATTGATATTATTTATAATAATAATACATATTATTAAGAAACGTTCGTGGCTACTTGCATTTTGTAAGAACTTTACTCAGTGGTCCAGTAATGGTGTCACAAATGGCTATTTTGGCAAAGCATCATTATTTTGGGGCAGGCATGGTGGTGGACTTAATTCATCCTTAGTATAACAAAAATAAATTACTAAGAATTGTGATATAAAGCTCCAGGGTACTAGGCTTATAAAAATTGTCTTGCTAAAAGCAGGAGTCACTGGATTTCAGTGCCAGGAGGTACCATCTGGTCCAGCTCCTTTATCTGAGATAAGTCACTTTGTCAAGAATTTCTTTGTGATGCAGTGGATAGAAATAACCCAAACAATCAGAATGCGTGTATATGCCTTCTCGGGGAAGGCTCCAGGCAGCACTGGCTTACCAGCCATGTGGTCAGGAGGTTGTTTTCATGGAGCAGGGAAGCTGGCCTTATTACTGATTCCATTTTATGTCCGTAGAACGTGGTGAAACTGATGCGGGGTCTTCTCCAGTGCATGATGAGACAGGTAAGTGGAAAACGACAGATGTATTTTTGGGTCATCTGAGTGGGCACTTCATATTCATGGTGACAACTAACACTCTTAAAGTGTTCTGAACTTTTCTTCTCAAGATGAAGAGAAATTGAAAATATTTTGCTTACGTTCTCCTTTTAAAATTATCTTCAATAATTTTATTATGCTATAGAACCAGAGTCAAAGAATACTTTCTCAGAATCTCTTTTCAAGAGTTAACTTGTGTAAAAGGAGAATGTGCCCTTTTTTTTTTTTAACAGGGAAGAAAACGTTGTTTTTAAAAGCCACTCCTAGAAAGCCATGTACTGTTGTTTATTCTGTTGAGTTTATAAAAGGGTTTCTTTTGAGTTGAAATGCTTGAGTTTTTAAAACTTGACATTGATATTATTGATATTTTCAGTGAGGGGTAAATAAAACAATTTGTTGAGCATGTACTGTATACAGAACATCATACTAGGATCTACACAGATCCCAAGATAAATATGATACAGTCCCGACCCTTAATCGGCACGTGCCTCATTAGTCTTCAAAGACGACATTGCTCTTTCCCTTTCAACATAAGGAAACAAGATTGGAAATTTAAAGAGGAAGAGGAGGTTCCTCTCCCTCCCCTCCTCCCTCCCTCTCATTGAGTTCCTACTGTGTGTCACAGCTCATGCTGGAGATATCAGACAAGGAAACCCTGCGGCTTGACCCCTCAGCCCTGCAGAACTTGTTAAAATGGCGCTGGGCTCAGACATTTCTGGTGATGGGCAGGAAGAGTCCCCCGCACAGCCTCTCTGTGTGGTGCTCACTAGTGAACATCCATCCCCTGCCTTCCATCCCACTGGCTCCCAGAGGTAACAGATAAAAGGTCTAGATCCAAGAGATTGACCTTTGCCAGCCATGAACCCCTTAGCTGCGAGCAGCCGACTTGCTTTCTCAGGTGAATAAAGTGGAGAGGTTCAAGCACACTCAGAGTACCAAGGACAGCCTGCATGCCAAGTACGACACCGCCACCTGCAGCACCGTCGTGGGCGACGACCAGTGGGGCCACCTCCAGGTGGATGCCACCTCCCTCTTTCTCCTGTTTCTGGCCCAGATGACTGCCTCCGGTGAGCCAGGGCTGATTGACCTCATTGTACTGGGAGTGACCATCCAGAAGGGGGCGGGGAGGGGCAGGCATTGATCAGTATTCAAAATAAGCTATTTCTGTAAAGAAAAAACATGCTTCTTTTTGCGTTGCATTATGTGCGCTACTCTGTGGCTCTGTTGACAGTCAGCCTCCTGAACCCTTGCAGAACGAGGGCTGTTGCACCAGCTCTGTCAGCATCTCACTGGTTGATCCCAAAGCTTCCTTGCTGTCTCTGTCGCCTAATTATTGGACCAACCTAGATCAGATCTACGTTCAGCAGTTCAAATATCTGCAGACGGTGTCATGCTCCATTTTAGAGTTTTCTTCTCCCGGAGTAGCAGGCCCTTCAGCTCTTCCTCTCACTACCCTGTCACCCTCTTTAGACACACCCTCGTTTATCCAAATTATAAACAAACAAAATAATTTCTAGAAGTCAGCAGTTTGCCCAGAGTTGTCTTTCAGTCCATAGCACCCATGCTGTGAGTGGGCCAAAAACTCCTGGGTGGTGAGCATCGTTCTCGTTGAAGCCCAAGCTGTTGGCTTTCATGGAGGCCTGGACACCAGGCCTCCCGAGCTCCAAGCTGCTGCCCCGCTCTGTGCACCAAATAGCCTCAAGTTAGGTCACTTAGCTGCTGTGTCTCAGAGTTCTTATCTCCAGTCCCCTAAATTCACGCTCCTGAGTTAGAGGCTTCCCATTTATTTCAGGCTGCAAATGTGAAACTCTAAAAATAGGAGAAGTCAGTAAATAATACTGTTATGGCTTCGTGAATAAACCAGGCACTTTAAAAAATATGTTCTGGTTATGAAAGTTAACGTGAGCTCACTGTAGATATTTTGGAAAATATAATGAAATACATAGAAAAAAAATCTCACTGCCAACTTTCATTCGAATGTGTCTCCTCCAAGTTTTTTTTCCTATGCATTTTAAAAATATATTTAAGGTCATACTATATGCATAAATATAGTCTTTTTATTACATAGCATTATAACTTAACCATTTGCCCCTTGATATTATAAGCTGTTTATAAACATAATTTTAATGACTTTATCAGTGGATATTCCATAATTAGTTTGACTATTCCTTTATTCTTTTTTTTTTTGCTATTATAACTATGTTGCAGTACCAACTTTGACCCCCATCTCTATTTGCTTCCTTCCCTTAGTTAGATATCATTCAAAGGCTACTCATACTTATTGCTAAATTGTTTTCAGAGCAGTTTACTAGTTAAACTTCCCCCAGTGATGTTAAGGGTGCATATCTTACCATACCCATACCAGCTTCAAGAATTCATACTTTAAAAATACATGTTGGGGGCTTCCCTGGTGGCGCAGTGGTTAAGGATCCGCCTGCTGATGCAGGGGACACGGGTTCGAGCCCTGGTCCGGGAAGATCCCACATGCCGCAGAGCAACTAAGCCCGTGCGCCACAACTACTGAGCCTGCTCTCTAGGGCCTGCGAGCCACAGCAGCTGAGCCCATGTACCTAGAGCCCATGCTCCGCAGCAAGAGAAGCCACCGCAACGAGAAGCCCGTGCATCGCAACAAAGGGTAGCCCCCGCTCACTGCAACTAGAGAAAGCCCACATGCAGCAACAAAGATCCAGCTCAGCCATAAATAAATGAATTAATTAATTTAAAAAAATAAAAATACATGTTGGAACTCTGCTCAGTATTCTGTAATAACCTAAATGGGAAAAGAATTTGAAAAAGAATAGATAGGTGTATATGTATAACTGAATCACTTTGCTGTATACCTGAAACTAACACAACATTGTTAATCAACTATACTCCAATATAAAATAAAAATTTAAAAAATCCAACAGGAGAACCAAAAAAAAATAAAACATGTATTTGTCATAACCAGTTATACATTCAAAGACCCAAGCAAAAAACCAGCTCTCCTGGTCACCGCCTGCTTTAACACGTTGATGTAGCCGCCTGGGCAGATCCATGAGGTGAAAAGCCATCTCCTGTAGTTGAGGGCTCCACTTTCCCCATCTGCCATTGGGGAAAAGTACCCGCCCTTTGGCTCACTCAAAGATAAGACAGTGGTTGCTCTGGGCTAAAATGCTTGCTTTGTGGAATCTTCTCTGCACAAATGCAACACATACCCGAAAGCCCCACATCTTCTCTTTCGATCCTTTCTACTCCTAGGCACACACACAAAAGTGGAGCCATTCTTTCCTTCCTCCCTTCCCTCCCCCCATCCTTCCTTCCTTCCTTCCGAGATTAGACATTAACTGTTACATTTTACTTCATACTTAATTTTTGATGCCCTAGTAAGAAAAATGAAAATGAGGGTAAAAGGATTTATTTCCTAGTGTAATATTTGTAATTTGTAATTGGCAGCTCTCTCTTCACAACGTAATTCCGTTAACTCCATTGTTTGTTTTTCTTTACTAGGCTTACGTATTATTTTCACTCTTGACGAGGTGGCCTTCATACAGAATCTTGTTTTTTATATAGAAGCTGCATATAAAGTCGCTGTAAGTGTCAAACCCAGTGTTTTTTTTTTCAGGTGTCCCAGTGTCAAAAATAATAAAAATCATACAGCTCTTTGAGGGCCAGGCTGTTTGGGGCTGACCAGAAGTTAGCAAGATTAGAGCTATAAGATTACGTCACCTCTGCACACAAAGTGCACGTTTCTGTCCAGGAGCTCAGTTGGGGAGCTTCTGTTTTTGGAATGTGCCATATGCTCTCTTTGAATCCATCACGCTTATTTTAAATAAGACTCTAAAATGTCCTGTGGCACGTCCACAGGCCAGCCTGAATCAGGATGAAGGGCAACACCGCAGGAGCTGCGGTGCCGCGGGGATCACCCCAGGCAGCCCACAGGTAGGAGGCTGGAGCCAGATGTGTGCCCTGGGCCAGGTGTGTGCGGGTGTAAATATGTAGAAACTCAGTTCCTCCAGGCTTTTGTCTGCTACAGAGAGTGGAGCCTGACACTTGTAGAGAACAGCTAAACTGCAAAGCTGAGCATAAGAGCAGTAAGGAAAGGGTAGAGTTTGTTTTTTTTCTAAAAAGCCATTAAAGCAAGGATCAGCAAACTTTTTCTGTAAAGGGCCAGAGAGTAAATTTTTTCAGCTCTGCAGTCTCTGTTGCTGCTACTCAACTCTGCCATTGTACCACAAAAGCAGCCATAGGCAACTCGTGAACTCATGAACGTGGCTGTGTCCCAAATAGACTTTATTTACAAAAAACAGGTGGCAAACTGTTTTGGTCCAAGGGCCGTAGTTTGCTGACCCCAGGTCTAAAGTGGCGATTCTCAACCACGGGCAGTCTTCCCCTCCCAGGGGACATTTGGCAATGTCTGGAGACGTTTTTGGCTGTCACTCTGGGGAGAGTGCTACTGACATCCAGTGGGTAGAGGCCAGCGATTCTGCTGAACATACTAAGTGCACAGGACAGCTCCACACGGCAGAGAATGATCAAGTTCCAAATGTCAGTGGTGCTGAGGTTGACAAACCCTGGTCTAAAGAAACTTGGGAAGTCTTTGTGGCAAGGGCGGGACTTTAGCTGGACCTTGGTGGATGAGTAGGGTTTGGATTGGCAGAAGGGAGGGAAAAGGGTGTGGGAGTAGCAGGAACAATAACAGGCAGGAACAGGCTGTGAGCATGGGAACAGCTTGGGGAAAGGGGTGCAGAGTGAAGGAGTATTCTTAGGGTGAAAGCTGAGTACTTAAGAATAGTAGAAAGTAAAGTCAGCTTGTGGACGTGCAGGAGGTGGGGCTGGATAATAGAGGTATGGCCATGCAGAGAGAGAGATTTGAACGTGATCCACTAGGGAATAAACAGGTCGTCATTTTAGACTCTTCTGCTGGAGAGTGAGCTGATCAAAGCAGTTTTGAAGGATGAGTCAGTCCCTTGGCTCCAAGGTTGGAGTGAGGACGGGTTGGAGCGGAAAGGCCCAGCTGTGAGGAGTCCTGAAGGGAAGGGGTCCTGGGGCTCAGCAACAAGGCCTGCTTGGCAGGGAAGAGTCTGAAGTCACTCTCGTGTGTCTAAGTCTAAAATTTCTCATTTTGAAAATGTTCATCTTTCTCTGTAATAATAAATGCCAGAATTTTGGCATTGGTCCTGTTCTTCTTGGGTTGCAGCCTTTCAGTAGTGCATATAGCATTATTTCAAAACGGTATCCAGTGCTTGGGTTTCTTCAGTGAAAATATCAACTATAAAAGTTAGGTATGCATGTATCAAGTCCTCTATGTGGACGGGCTGTTCTAAGCCAGTTCCTATTAATTTGTTTCAAAATACCAGGAAAGTCCAGTATTCTGAGCCTCAGTTTTGACTTTGGCTTCTGTTAGTTGCTGAGCATTTTTTTCCCAAGAGGTAATGTTAAAAGCAGGTATTAAATTATTTTAAGTGGTTTGGTTGGCTTCACCTAGTTATAACCCATTTGTTAAAGTTTCTTTATTCCATCTTACAATTTAATACAAGTTCAAACGTATTAGATAAGTAAAGGGCAGCCTTTTATTTTAAGATAAAATGTTCTGGTCTCTACAAATCAAGAGTTTCTTACAAATTACTAACTTTAGAAATAAGAAAATTGAGAGTGTCTTTGTATGCATTTTTGTTCCACTTGAGTATTTACTTCCAAAAGTCTACCCAGAGGTCAAATGAACTGAAATCGAGAAAGAACACAGCTCGAATATGTAAAGCCATGAATTTAGTAGCCTTCGAGAAGAGGTATTCATGTTTCTTCATGCCTGCAGTGACGTGAACGAATCATTTTTCCATAGCACTTTTCATATACCTCTTTTTCCCTTTTTCTCCCGCAGGATTATGGAATGTGGGAACGTGGAGATAAGACCAATCAGGGCATTCCAGAACTGAATGCAAGCTCTGTAGGAATGGCCAAGGTGACAGTCTCGTCCTGTTTGTTCTTCCTTCTGTGCGTCTGTAACTGCTTTGGTTTGGTTCTCATCGTTAGGGGTTTGGATTTGATCTGATAAGCATATTTTTCAAAAGTCAGCAAGTATGGAATTCAAGTGGCACATGTACCCCAGCCAACTGAAATTATAGGTAAAAAAATGTAGGTTTCTTACACCGAAATCTGCGTGTACCTGAAAATAAGTGCATTCCCTCCTTACTATCCATTGTTATCACCCACACATCTAAGCTCTTGCTGTTGTCGAAGAAGCTGGATGTGTGATGTCCAGTCTTCTTTTCTGGGTCATAAAGGGGCTGAAGAATATGACCACTTTGTAGGACAGGGCTCACAAGTTTAAAAGTCTACAGGGTCAGGTCAGGCGAGTAATATAAACAAGTGAAGCCGGCCAGATAGAAAAATATCAGGGGGTACTGAGGACGCTGCAAACTTTCTCTGTAGGTATTCTAATTCAAAATCATTTAAAAAACTTCCTCAGGCCAAACAAAACATGCCTGTAGGGCAAATTCAGCCCGCTGGCCACCAGTTGACATGTCTTGCCCTAGACATTTAGCACGCCTCCTCCCTCCCCTCTTCCTCAAGACTGAAGCATAATTTTAGACAGAATAAAGACTCCAGAACTAGAATTCTTAAAGCAACAATAAATTTGCTCTGTTAAGGTCAACTGACAGAAAACATACTTAATACTAAAAAAAGTTAATATTTTTGAGTGCCAAATATGCTAATGTTAGAAGTCAACCGCTAAAATAGGTGAAAGAAAAGCCGCCCATGAATTTAGCCCTCCACCCCTTACACACACAAAGCTGTGTTGTTAATGTTTCATTATTGGGTAGAATAGTAATTTCATTTTGGGAAATGGTTTTCTGTTTTCTCTTTCTTGTTCCTGCAGTGAGCAGCAAAACACAGGAAAGCTCTTATCCACTGAAAATAAGGATAGAACACGAGTATAAGACACTTTAGTGGATTTTAAAGATTTGTTTTACCACGTTTGGGAAAACATATATGCTAGATTGCTTAATGAAAAAGGGGTGCCAGATGTGGGAGTGTATGTGTACTAGCAAGAAAAAGTAATTCATACCTGTGCTTGTAGGCAGCCCTAGAGGCAATTGACGAACTGGACCTTTTTGGAGCCCATGGAGGTCGCAAGTCCGTGATCCACGTTCTGCCCGATGAGGTCGAACACTGCCAGGTAATGGCTCAAGGCTCTCACGTTCCAGAGAGTAGGGAAGGAGACTCATGAAGTGGAAGACTTGGGCTCCAGTTCAGATCCTCACCTTCCTAGCTTGATGGGACTTGGCTTCTTTGAGTTTCAGTTCCCTCATCCATAAAATGGGCATACTGGGACCTTCTCCTCCTGCTGCACAAGGTGGTCACAAGGATCAGAGTAAATCAACTTAGTTTGTCAGAGTACTTTGTAAACCAGAAAGTACTGTGCAAACATAAGACACAGTGATGATGTTGTATATGGAGTCAATAATCAAGGCAGCCTTGTTTTGTTGGAGGCAAAATCGGTTTTATGTTTTTTGAGCATGTAGGTGGTTTTCTCTCAGGTTTATTTCATGAGGTCCCCAAATTGGATGACTAGCAGGCAGGAGTTCACTTGGGGAGGGAGTGGGAATGGGCAGAATGGATGGTGGAGGAGAGATGATATGGGAGAAATGGCAAATTAGTAAAATCTCCCTGAAATACCCGTCAGAGAAAGGTGTGATTTGATGCAGATTAGGGGACTCCATTTAGCAGACAGTAGGTCACCAGTTGCTGACACATCAGCAAACTCTTATTTAGTGAGGGCTTACCGCATGCCAGGTACTGTGCTAGGGCTGTGGGAGTGAGATATATAAAAACCTGTAAGCAGAGCGCTTCCGGTGGGAGTGTGTGTTTCAGGCAGAGAGCCGAGGGAGAGTGACTAGTTAAAGAACTGGGCTTGGGGGTCATTTGGCTATAGAAAATGAAGCTTTGTTCTGAAGCTGAAGGGCTCCCCCCCATATTTAACTCCTTCTAGCTCTTTCCATTTCCCTCCATTATATAGTCCTTAATGGGGAGTCTGCTATTTCTTTGGGTGTGGTTTAATAAAGTCAAGCTGGTATGCATCTTAATAGATGTGTAGTCCCTAGTAGAGATTGCATGAGCTCTGTAGCCAGCTGGACCTGGGTTAGAATCCTAGCTCTGTCGCAGACTGGCTGCATGCATTTAGGCATGAGTCTCTGTGTCTCAGAGTCCTCACGTGTGAATTGGACATAGTTCTCGAATTCCTTCATATAGAAGATTTAATAAGCTTATGTTTGCAGGGGTCTAGTCCCATGTCTATACATGTTAGATCTCAGTGTTAGCTCTCTTCCCTTCCCAAATTTTCTTTATAATTTCACCTTCCTTTAGTTTACAGTACCTAATCCAACCACCTTATAATTGAGGCCATATTATAGTGCCACTAAGTAACCCATTCTTTCTAGGACTAAACGAATTCTGTTTTGACTAAACCATTTTGCCTGTTCATGTGGTCTTTTGAATTTGACTCCTTTAAGTAGTTCCTGGGTCACCCAGTCCAACTGGTCACATTCCACAGAAGCCAGACATTTCTTTGGCCTGGTCCCATATGTGTGTTCTTCTCTGTCTCTTATCTTCACAGCCAGGACACGCTAGCCTACTGACAAGGTAGTCCTTAGTCCCTTCCCTGCATGTCCTAAAGGCCCAGCGAAGTCAACAGAAGGCACGAAAGGAAGGGGGACAAACAGTTCTCAGCATAGGCTCCAGGCGTACTACTGCTCTCCCCAGACCCCTTTTCTCCTGCAAGGAGCAGGAAGCACTGGCTGGGTAGGCGAGGTCGCCCAGCAGGGGCCATGTTGGTAGGAAAAAGCTCTGCTCAAAATTGGCAAACTCATTCAAATGTTCCCTTGGGGTAAAGTCGTCGTTTCTAGATACTGTATGTAACTATTAGTGCTTCCGAGGTTAAAGCCACCTGTTTGTTTTTCGTTCAGTCTATTCTGTTCTCCATGCTGCCAAGAGCATCGACATCTAAAGAGATTGATGCTGGACTTCTTTCCATTATTTCTTTCCCGGCCTTTGCAGTGGAAGATGTGAACCTTGTGAATGTGACCAAAAATGAAATTATTTCCAAGCTCCAGGTAAGCATTGGTCACACTGGTGCCCTTCTGCCCTGTGTTAAGTGCCCCTTTCAGACAGTGACGTGGAGCAGCTCACCCAGGCCTCGGTTCTCCATGAGATCAGTTGCTCAGTATCTAAGTCGACTCATGATTGAGGTTTCCAAAGCTGAGTCTGGATAAGTCTTGGAGTGATCAGTGCCTTGGTTCTCTTTCTAAGTAGCAGAGCTTCAATTCAAGCTGGCACCTTTAAACCCCAATTCGTATCACTCCCGTACTTCTAAGGCAGAGCTTCTTAACCCTTTAGAGATCCCAGACAGACTCTTTTAAGAATCTCTTGAAAGGTAAAGTCCCCGCCAGAAAAAAATGTACATGTCCCAATATCCTGAAACTTTACACACAATTTCTGGGGACTTGGAGATCCCAAAGTTAAATTGAGGTTAAAAAAAATCCCCGCTCCAGGGTGAAATGCAGCAACTATGACACTTGACACCAAACTGAGAAGGTTACGCAGTACTCCAGCCAACTGAAGTTACCAGTAAAATGATTGAAGAATGTAAGTTTCCTAAACTGAAATCTGCATTTGATGATCCTACTTAGATTCGGTGAAAAATGCTTTTAGCCTTTGGAAACAAAGGGGTAAAGGGTCTCCAACCATATCCCCCAAAGAAGGCACTGTCTCAGTTAGGGGCCAGTGGAGAAAACAGAACCTCTTTAATTTGTGGAAGTAGGCAGGGAATTAATGTAGGGAATGAAGCGTTTCAAGGGGAGCAGTTCAAGACCGAGCCTCCCAGGATGCCCCAAACACTACAGGGCTGGCCACTAGGAGCGTGCCTGCCTCCATGGCCAGTGCTAGAGCAGTGCCACTTACTTAAGAAATTGGGCAGTGGACACCCAAAACTGTGATCCAGGGATTAGGGAGGCAGATTCAGAGAGCACTGCCACTGTCCTTCTTTCCTGACCCCCAAGAAGCTGGAGAGGAACACTGGAGCCTGCAGCAGGAAAACCAGCAGCGATGGCCCTAAGCCACAGGGAGCCCTGCCACCTCCCTCACCTACTTCTTGCCAGGTGCAGGCTTCTTTGCATCCGGAGCCTAACTGCGAGGAGTCTGGAATGTCCTGTGGCTTTCCAGTCTTTCCAGTAGAAGCAGTCCAGTCAATCCACGTATCTGCCTTGGTGGCTTCTCCAAGCAGTAAGGGCCCCTTTGCATCTTCGCACGATACAGCAAATCAGAATGAAAGGATGGTCATTCAGTGAACTATCGGTAATTAATCTCTCAGCCCTGACTGCCACTCTAATGGAAGGTTTTGGCATTCCCTTCCAAGCACTGATCAAACCTGAATTTACTTTGCTTATTACTTAAAAATAAGTTTTTGTACTGATAGCAAAGAGCATTTGGTACCCATTTTGTTACTAAAAGATTCATGGGAAAGGGGGTGAAGGGCTGACTTGAATCAAAGAGGCAAAGAAATTGTTTCATCAAATGCATCTTTTTTCTTTATCTTCTTAGGGGCGTTATGGATGCTGTCGCTTCCTTCGAGATGGTTATAAAACCCCAAGAGAGGTTGTATTTAAAGATTGTTTCTTCTGATTCCTTAACTGCTTCATATCTAAGTTGCCACTGTGGTGTTCTCCCTCTGTTGATTATAAAACTTACATGTTGGAATATTGGAAGCAAGTCTTAATTTTGGAGTCAGCAAGCTGGAGTGAGGCAATAGAATAGTAAGATCATCTGGAGGACAGCAAGCTGGTGGTTTAAAACCAGGTTTTAGACAAGGACAAACAGTTCTGTGGCTCACACGTGTTTTTAAAAGGCTACCTGTGGCCTCCTTGGGTTCCTTTGCCATAGTGACTGATATAATGATATCAATAAAACAGATAGTCTGCCCGGCACTGTGAGAGGCAAATTGCTATTTATTTGTTATAGAGATATAGTAAGCTTTAAATAATAAACTACCCAGGAGTGTTGTGTACATTTGATTTACTTTTCTGAAATGTTACCATGGAAAACTGCCAAAAATAGCATCTCCCCATTATAGCAGAATCCTAATTATGCCAGCCTCAAAGCTGCATTGAATCAGAAAGCAGGGGACACCCATTGAGGTACAATGGTATTATGTATGTAATCTGACATTACCTTTTAGAGGGTTTACCTGTTTGGTTCCAGGACCCAAACCGATTGCATTATGACCCTGCTGAACTCAAGCTCTTTGAAAACATTGAATGTGAATGGCCTGTGTTCTGGACTTATTTCATAATAGATGGGGTCTTCAACGGTGATGCTGTTCAGGTGAGAAAATGCTGGGTGTTGTGTTGGTAATCAGCATTTTCATTCCACTGGTGTGCTGATTATTATTAGAACATAGGGTTAGGCAGGAATTCAGGGCACTGTGTCAGTTATCTGTCACTGCTTAACAAACTTTCCTAAAACTTAGTGAATTAAAACAACAGCTATTTTGTTTGCTTATTATTCTGCAATTTGGGCAAGGCTCAGCAGGGACAGGTTTTCTCTGCTTCACCTAGTGTCACCTGGGATGGGTCAGTGGGGCTGGAGGATCTACATCCGAGATGGCCTCCCTCACATGGTTGGCAGCTTGTTGGCCCAGACCTTGGTTCTCCACGTAGCTAGCTTGAGCTTCTTACAGTATTGCAGTCTCTGGACAGTTAAGCTTTTTACATGGTGGTCATCTTCTCCCAGAATGCGAAAGCAGAAGCCGCCAAGCTTTCTTAAGGTTTAGGCCTGGAACTGGCAAAGTGTCACATCTGTTGCATTCTGTTGTTTAAGGGCTGTTGTTGCCAAAGCAGGTTTGTTTTGCCAGAGAGCAGCAAGCAAGCCAAAACGCTGAGATGCCGAGGTTTGCAGCAAACAGAGGGTTTATTCGCAAGGCAGCCATGCAAGGAGAAAGTCTCAGGTCTACCTGAGCGAAGGCAAGGGGCTCGGTGTATTTATGGGATAAAGAATAAAGCAGCAGGGCGGTCTGAGGCTGGGGAAAGGTGATTGGGAAAAGGTGCAGTAATTGTCATTCTGCCCAAGTGTAACTAGGCTACAGGGTTCTGCATGTTCCAAAATGGAGGTGCTTAGCATGCTCTGAGGGTGGAGTTTTCAGCCCTCTGATGCCGAAAGGTCAGCGGACACTTGGGCATGCCCAATTGGAGGGTCAGTGGTCCTAACCAGTCTTAACCAGCTCAGTTGGAACCAGACACAGCTGACTCCAAGTTCCTAGACAACAACTCGGGCAAACATCTTATTATTCAGACAAAGTGCTGCTTGGAGGACTTGCAAGTCTTAAAAGGACTTTGATTAGTGAAGGCAGGTTACAGGTAAAATGGATTTGACTAATGATTACGCTTGGTTTCAGTCCCCCCTATCTTTTTTTTTTTTTTTTTTTTTTTTGCGGTACGCGGGCCTTTCACTGTCGTGGCCTCTCCCGTTGCGGAGCACAGGCTCCGGACGCGCAAGCTCAGCGGCCGTGGCTCACGGGCCCAGCCGCTCCGCGGCGTGTGGGATCTTTCCGGACCGGGGCACGAACCCGCGTCCCCTGCATCGGCAGGCTGACTCTCAACCACTGCGCCACCAGGGAAGCCCCCCCATCTTTTGATCATTCCTCCATCTTAAGGGAAGAAGAGAGATTACCACTCTGGATACTTCCTGCCGATAAGGGGCATAGACCCACCTAGGGCTTGTGAAATGAAACTGTTTAGCCCTCATTTGAAAATATTCACTTGTTCCCAGTTTCAAGTTAACATTTTGATCCCAATAAACAAATACCACCTATGTGCCAGCTGTCAAGGCATCCATAGGCCCAAGATGGGTAAACCATAGACAGAGATGTAGCCTGAGGGGGCACATAGAATGCCACACATTATTAAAACTTAGGCTCTTATTTTTAGGGATTTTATATAGGATAAGGCAGGGATAAAGTGTCTTACCTTTTTCCATATTGGAGTGTCTTGATCATTATCAGTTTGGCTGAAACAATTAGATATTAAATATGGAAGGGACACAGGCTGGGAAAAGTAAGTATGGTTTCTATAATATCCTGGCCATGTAGAACCTTGACAAGGGTAGATGCCAGGGTCATTTTTTTTTTTTTAATCTGAGGACACAAGGAGAGGACCAAATTTCGACTTAGGATAAAACAGGTGACAGGAAATTCTCTGTTGATTAGCCTAACCCAATATGTTACATCTGAGGGCCTTTTATCGTAAGTCATTCAAGGGGAGGGCCCTCCATAAAGGCTGGAGGACTAGGAGGCGGGGGTCGTCGGGGCCCACCAAACAGTCTTCCACACACAGGTTTTGTTGTTGCTGCTGTTCTTTTCAGACCAGCAGTGCTTTTGCCATCCTTAAGGGTACTCTTAGCTAATGTCTTAATTAAGGTGTCAGCCTCCTAACTGGTCTCCCAGCCTCGCTTCCTGCTGTTTCTCCACACCATTGCCAGTGATCTTATTAAGAAAGAGACTATGCTACTGCTTTGCTTAGAAGCTTTGAATGGCTTCCTGACTGCTTTTGGGATGAGGTACAAGCTCTTCACACGTTTTGTAGGATCCCATAAGATCGGGCCCTCGTTTTCACCAGTGTACCCCCAATTTCTTGTTACTTATTTCCTTTCTTGAGTTCTGTAATCCAAGCACATGGAAACTTTTTCAGTCCTTTGAGCAGGCCATGCTGTCTCTCCCCTTCTCTCAAATGCCCTTTCAACCCCCAACTTCCCCTCCCTCCTTCACGTGATTCGTTTTAAGTGTCTCTTCTTTCAGAAAGCCTAAAAGCTGGGTCAGGTGCCCCTTTTATATGCCCCACGGTTCTTATAACAGCTTGGCACCTGTAACAGTATTTCCCACTTAGTTGTCAAAGGACCCTGGTAGAGGTGGTCTCTCTCCAGTTCACTGGTGTATGCCCCACGCCTAGTACCTAGTAAGTACTCAGTGAATATTTGTTAATGCAGCATTCATTTGTTCAGACAGATTTCTTTAGCATTTGCTGCCATGCATACTTTGGTGAGCAGAACAGACCTGTCCTCATGAAGTTTACGGGGCTGACAAACTCAAACAGTGCTGTTTTTTTAATCTGTTCAGATCTCATGTTCTGGGGTAGGATATGCAATCTAAGATTCGTTTTAGTTTTTGAAAGCTGCTTCTATTGAGGAATGCAGAGGTGTTTCAGAAGCGGCAGTAAATTTCAAATATTAATGTTCCCTCTTTGTTGATTCTCACTCTTATGCTTCAGTGATTATCTCGGTTCTTAACGTTTTCTGTCTTTTTATCCCAAGACTGAAAGATCTCAAAAAGATTGAGTTGGAATTTCAATTATGAACAAGCTTGAAAATTATCATAAACAACAACAACAACAAAAAAGCTAAGGAGACAGAAAAGCCTGTTTAGTACCTTATTTTGTAGGTCTCACAGAATTTACTTCTCTTAGCCCCCTGTGCTGTCTCTTCCAGTTGCTGCCCAGTCACATTTTAAAGTGATGCACCCTGTCGTGCTTTGCTGTCCATAAATTTCAAACGAAGAGAAAATGAGATCTGGAAGGCATTTGACTGGGCTCTCCAAAGATGAAATGTGTCAAATAGCTGGGTGGCTGTTAAGGGTTTTTTTCTCTCTATTTCCCTTTTCATGTGTAGGGTTTTATTGGTGCCTTTTTAATTTAATAGAAATGTTTACATCAACAGCTTTTACTGAGTAGCACATCCTAAAAATTGGGATACATGGATCATAGTACCTACACTTCCTTTTCTTCACATCTTATTCGTTCAGCAAATATTTCGTGAGCAATAAATGTTTGAACGGAGGGCTTCTTCAGTGGAAAACTACCAACAGGTGGAAATGAATGCACTGCTTAAGATCTGGCCTCCACTCCATAAAGCTTATAGTCTAGCTGGTGAGACAAAGTTTAAATATGTGAGAAGTTAAGAGTGAAGTATTTAAATCACGAATTAAAGACAACACATAAAAGGCTAGTCGCATTTAGTTCCTCCTAACATTTGCTGTCAGCAAGAGTCCAGGTTCCTCCTGCAGTCCTTGAGCTGAAGGTATTTGTGCATTTCTTAGCCTTGTGTCCTACTTCTGATCTGTTTGTTGCCAAGAGAGCTGTTTTTCTGTGTTGCACTGCTGTTTCCTACCGTGGGGGATGGGGCTATTTTCCAGGTCCAAGAATACCGAGAGGCCCTGGAGGGAATATTAATCAGAGGCAAGAACGGGATCCACCTGATGCCTGAACTCTACGCCGTGCCGCCTAACAAGGTAAGCAGGTGCTGCTTATCTAATACAAAGTGAGATGGTGCTTGGCATTTGGGTATTTTTCATTCCCCCTTCAGACCTAACACTTTTTCTCCAGGAGAAGTGGTTTCTAAAGCCTTCAGTAGTGTTCCTGTTTATCACAGGAGTTACGGCTTTGGAGCCATGCTTGACCTGGCTGGTGCCCAAGGGAGGCGTTAGTTGAGGACCTTCAGAGGATACTTGTCCTTCTCCGAGCCCAAGGCCACACAGGCCCTAAAAAGCACAAAACACTATTAGGCACCATGTTCTCACATATTTCCACGGAAGAAGAAACCAGACAGAATCTCCCTGGGAGAGGGGGAGAGGTGTATAGGCATACCTCGCTTTACTGCAACTTCGCAGATAACTGCGTTTTTTTTTTAAACAAATTGAAGTTTGTGGCAACCTTTAATTGAGTTCTTCCAATAGCATTTGCTCACTTCGTGTCTCTGTCACGTTTTGGTAATTCTTACAACGTTTCAGACTTTTTCATTATTACTATATTTGTTATGCTGACGTGTGATCAGTAATCTTTAATGTTACTACTGCTGAACTTGATGAAGGTTCAGATGATGGTTAGTATTTTTTAGCAACAAAATATGTTTAAATTAAGATACATACAGTTCTTTTAGACAAAATGCTATTTCACACTTAGTAGATTACAGTATAGTGTGAACATAACTTTTATATGCAATGGGAAACCAAAAAATTTGCGTGACTCCCTTTATATTCATTTTATTGCAGTGGTCTGGACCCAAGGTGTGCCTGTGTAGGGTAGCTGAGAATCTCTTCCTTTGAGTCAAGCAGTTCCTGAGCTAGAGCTTGAGTAATCACTTAGAAACCATTCTATATCATGAAGAGGGAAACTGGCCAGTTCCAAGAAGATGCCCAAAGATTGTTTTTTCTATCCACTTTCCTAGCTTGGGTCATGATGGACCTATATATCTTAATGGGAAGATTTCCCCATACATATCTCATGTTTAGCAGAAAAGAATTCTCGATTCAAGGCTATTTCTCTTTTGAATGTTCCTGTTGCTTCAAAGCTTCATTATTGCACTTTGGGGAGGAAGAGATTTCAGAGAGCAGTGTCCTTCCCCCGGTTGACAGGGCCTGCACTAGAGCGTAACCCTGCTGTCACACAGCAGCTTGGGTCTACGAGTTTGTGGTTGAATCAGGCCCACGAGCACATGGTCAGGGGACTGGCAAAGGCCTTTGAAATTATCTGCCTCAGTTCAGAGAGGCAGAGCTCAGACAGCACTGGGCTCTGCCTGGAACCAGACCCCAGGTTCAGGGCCTCCTCACAACCCCACGCTGCCTCCTAATGGGTGGTGCATTTCCAGGGGATGGACAGTCCCTCACTGTAGAGATCAGGCCATGGAGCCTGCAGGGGCTGTTTTCTTTCTAACTGTTAGAAACCTAGGTTTCCTGCAAACGTATTCATTTTACTATGTGTGATGTGTATGTGGTGGTGGTGGGGGGGGGGGCTGACAGTGGGGGCTGGGTACTTACTTCCTAGCAACTGCGTGTTCAGGTTGCCCCTTTTCCAGTATTGAGGCACTTGACAAAACAAAGTTGGTAATGGGCCGTAATTTGGAACCTGAAAGCACAGCAAGGGAAAATAAATAGCTTCAGGGGTATTTTGCCTATTTTATGATAGAGAATAACCATCTATCCATGTTCTACTAAAAGGCATATTTCCTGACTGTAGTAACTGCTAGGTGTTATAAGCTCTCCTTTTCTTCCTGGTGAACAGTTCTGGCTACGTGTTGTAAAGGGTTACTCTGCAACTTTTCTCTTCTGATCTCTACACTGACCTTTGGGCTTGTACTTGTCATTTCAGTATCCTCCTTTATCTAGTGTGTTTACACATCAGCTAGGCACCGATTTTGAACATTCTTTTATTTTGAGCACAGTTTGTATCTGTGCCGGTTCTGGATGACAGCTGGGAAGGTTCACCCGTCACATCTTAGTAACATGCAGAGACCACCACAGACAGGGCTGCCCCGACCCATATGGCACCTTTGTGCAAATTAGAAAAAGAGCCTCACCCTTGGAGTGGCCACAGCTCTGGGCCAAGGCGCCATCCAGCCTGACTTTCAGCGTCACTCACTTCCTCAGGTGGACAGGCTTTTGCAGGGCGCCACCACCCACGGGGCCTCCATTGGACAGCTCGAGACTAACGCAAGCGTACCCAGCAGACTTGCTTGGAGCAGCTGCTCCGGGCTGGGCAGCAGGCTAGGTACTGGGGTACAGAGGGGTCATGACGCTGGCTCTGCCTCTGCGAACTTGCAGGCTAGGGGGGTCGGAGGAGCGAATCCATGGGATGGAGGGCAGACAGAGGACCGCCGGCGGCAAAGGCTTGGTGCATTGGAGGACCTGCAAGCAGATTGGAAGGACTGAGGTGGAGAGGGGGAGACACATACCTCCACGGGGAGGCAGGAGCCAGCAATGGGTGGGAGGAGGGCAGAGCCAAGCTGTCTTTTGACCCAGATATCTTGTCTACCTTCTGTTCTTTGCATCGACTATTTCCCATTCCAGATCTATGTAATCTTTCTTAACAGTACTTACATTTCAAAAAGTTTTAATGTACAATCTGACTGTAAAAGTAATTCTGCATACTGCAAAACATACAAGATTCTATAGAAAGAAAATATTTCTCCCGAATCTTACTTCCCAAATATAACCACAATGATGTTTTGGAGAATCTCCCTCCACGTATTATCCTATTTGATTATTTGATTACTGGTAACATTTAATTCAGTTCCGTTTATGAGCTTAAGTTTTTCTCAGTTTACTACAGAAAAATTTTTTAAATTTATTGCATGTATTAACAACATCACTGATTAATTCACAAGCAGAGAATGGCTCGTCTCATGATGTGATTTTCCCCTTTGGAGAAAGATGTGTTTCCTATTTCCTTCAATTGGCTTATGTTTTCTGGAGAAGAAAGTGGTCACTAACATTCCCCCAACCAACGAACGTTGTAATGACCCAAAACCCAAAGGTCAGCATGGAGTTTACAACAGAAAATTGCAGCCTTTTACAACACGTAGCCAGCACTGTCCATCAGAAAGAGAACTGTAGCTTATTTTGATGAGTCAAAAGCCCCCAATGGATTCAGCTTTTTGAGTCCCTGATGGAAAATTAGTGATCTAATAATACAGTTGTTTTTCCTCAATAAATAGCGCCACCTTCTGGTAATTTTCTTGCATCTGCACACTGAGTTTATGAACCCCTGAGGAGAGCAAGATAGAAACCTGACTCAGCATCCAGAACTACACTGCCATGGCTGTTGGCTGATGTTTTAGATCATTGTACCCATAATGCAACCAAATATAAGTATGAGCTGTGACATTTCTTGTTGCCCAGAGCTGTGCTCAAAGACAGCAGGCCCAGTTTCCAGTGCCTGTCTCTCAGCCTTTTGCCATCAGTGTGCTTGCGGGAAGAGCACTGGCTGGAACCAGGCCTGGGTTTGAGTTCCACCTCTGCTGCTTTTAGCCACGTGGCCCCCCGCGCAAGGGCCTCAGCCTCCATGGCCTCCTTATCCCAGCTCTCGCATAGAATTGGTTTGGAGGATCAAATGAGTGGCATTTTGTAAATCCTCCGTGCGCTCCCCATGTAGTGACGTTGGCCATTTTCTCCTCTGACATTCTGACTTCGGGTTTTCCTCTCTGCCAGGTAGATGAAGAGTATAAGAATCCTCACACGGTGGACAGAGTTCCTCTGGGGAAGCTGCCCCATCTGTGGGGTCAGTCCTTGTACATCCTCAGCTCCCTGTTGGCAGAGGTAAGGGACTTGGGGGCTTCACAGACTGGAAACCATCTGATTGGAAGTTCAGGGGACCCTGGAAGAACACAGGGGCTCTCTGCTCCATGTGGCTATGAATATCTTTGGCATCTTTTTTTTTTTAAGATTACATTCTTTTTTAATTTTTTTTTTAAGATTTTTTTTTAACGTGGACCATTTTTAAAGTCTTTATTGAATTTGTTACAATATTGCTTCTGTTTTTTTGTTTTTTGTTTTTATGTTTTGGTTTTTTGGCCGCGAGGCATGTGGGATCTTAGCTCCCCGACCAGGGATGGAACCCACACCCCCTGCACTGGAAGGTGAAGTCCCAACCACTGGACCGCCAGGGAAGTCACCCGTCTTTGGCATCTTCATGGCTTTCAGGTCAACTGGTTGGGGTTGACTCTGAGGCTTGAGACCTAGGCTTGTGTCCGTATTTATAATAAACCGTTTTGGGCTTAGCTGCAAGCCAAGCACTCTCTGTCCCTCCCCCAGCGCCCCTTCCCACCAGCATTCCTGGTCTGTGGCTAGAACCTGGTTGAGTTGATGGTCGGTAGGAGGGCCGGAAACTTCTCAGCCAGGATCAGCACATGTATGAAAGATGCAGGGTTTGGGGGACTACTCCACACGGTCTTAGGTGCAGGAAGCAGGAGGACTCTGACGCTCCAGTGCTCTCTCCAGGAAGGGGCAGCGGGCTGGTTCTTCTGTAGTGGATTTTGTGTCGGCCGCTCCCTCAGCCAGTAGCACCGCCACACAGAAGGTCTGCTGCCTCTGACTCATTCCTCCTTGTTAAGCATTTTCTTGCCTCCAGGTTTAAGTTTTTAAAATACAAATGCTTTTGTGCCAGCTAAAAATGAATCCCCCTCCCCAGTCCTAAGTGTGAGTGATTTTTATCGGATGGCTCATCTTTCCTGGGAGGATCCTGCCCAGCTGAGTGCTTTGGACCCCTGGGGAGGGGTGGGGGCGGTGGGGGGCGGGGGAGCCAGGGGAGCAATGGGTTGGATGTCACTGGAGTTCCTGGTGGGTGAAAGGAAGACCCAGGTGAAGCTATCACAGTGCAAGTGGCCCTTAGGTGCTGAGATGGAGCAGTTGCTTCATGGATATGATCATCTCCGCAGTTTCATGGACATGTTCTTGCGGGTGGAGACTGTGTCTTATACTTTTGTCTTTATGAGTAGGGAAGCACATATATCTCCTTTGGAAAGCCAGCCCTGCCTCTGACTAGCTCTTTAACCTCGGGCAGGTCTCTTAATCTCCCTGGGCCTCGGTTTCCTTATCTTTATTATTATTTTTTTTTAATGTTGTACAGCTTTATTTAAATATAGGGTTTTTTTTTCACGTTTCCTCATCTTTAAAGTAAAGAGTTTGGGCTTTATCATCTCTGCAATATGGTGCAGCTCTGATTTCTGTATCAGTGACATGGGAAACAAACTTGCTTTTGTTTCCTCCTCCCAATGTAAAGGCCCTCATCTAGGCCCAGCATTAGGTCCAACTTCTCCTCAGAACTCCCAGAACACCTTGATCCCTTCTCTTAAGGTTCCCATCATTTATAGAAAATATGAGGAGATCCACATTCAAAAAGCACTCTGCCAGCAGGCAGGGGAGTTTTGTGTTTCAGGACAGTCAACTCTGGGCCAAGTCCTTACCCTAAGGACATTGCCTCGGTTTCCCCACCTGTAAGATGTGCGAATGGTAGTGCCTCCCTGTTAGGAGGCCTGTGTGACAGTGCATGTACAGGGCTCAGCACGGTACCTGGCGCGGGGTAAGGGCTCAGGAAGCATGAGTTACCCTCGTTCTTTTCACTCACACAAGTTTGGCGTCTCTGACTAGCCCTGGAGAGCTGGGTGCCAAAAACGCAATACATTGATCAGTGCCATCTAAATGGTATACTGTAGTTCAGAGAAAATAAGCATTTGCCTTGAAAAATGATATAGGAATAAAACACTGAAGATTTTGAGCCCCCAAATATTTTATTTTCAAACTTAGGTTTAAGGTGAAATTTCAGTTAATCAGTATTTCATAGTGTTAATGCTCCTCTTTTCCTAGGGATTCCTTGCCACTGGTGAAATTGATCCCTTAAATAGAAGATTTTCCACTTCCGTCAAACCTGATGTCGTAGTACAAGGTTTGTGAGCATGTTTACTATTCATATTTAACTTTGTAAAACCAATGTTATTTTTAAAGCGAAGTGTTCTATGTAATTTTTAAAAATCTGCATGTGTATATATTTTAGCATGTATTAGTTCTGTGAAATGTGTTCTGTAACTCAGCTGCTTCCAATCACAGTTACTTTCTACAAAGCAGTTGTTTCTTGAATCTAAACCTTGATTGCAACCGGGGCACAAGTGATTCATTGAGCATCATTTTTCATAACTGCTCTTCTTTAAAAAGTAGAACGTGACCTTGTTGAAAACTCAAAACCCAAATGAGGGTTCACGCGTTCCTCCCTTGGAGGTCTGACTTCTTTCCAGAGCTGCAGGCCCATGTTTTCACCTCCCTCCACCCATCTCCCCTCCTCTCCAGCCGGCAACTCTTCCGCAGAAGTGCAAGGCCAGCCTGGGCTACTGCTGCGGCACTGGCTCTGACTAGCCATGTGACTTCACCTCTGTGTGCCTCGGGCTCTCCTGACCGGTGCTCTCTCACAGGGTGGTCTTGAGAGGAATTGAGATCCACAGGGAAAGCCCTCAGTGCAGGGCCAGGCCTAGAATGCTCCCTGCTGGCTGATTCCTCTCCCTACTTCCCCTCCTAGGAAGGACTCCCCAGGAGCTCACAAACCTCATAGAGTGACTTATATACCAGCTAAGTATCATAGCGTGTCGTGACTACGCCTTGTGTCCTCTAGAGGACACTGTACATTTCTTAAGGACAAGGGCCTTATCATTTTTGTAGCTTCTATGTTGATTGATACACATGCATTCAATACATTAAAAACAATTATTGAGCAAATGAAGGGCAACCCTCTCTGTGGCCACGGATGCATTTGGCTATGCCTGTCCGTGATACAGCAGAGGTCGTGCAGGTCATCACCCAGTCGATACTGTGCCCCAGGCCCACCGAGAGACGCACCCAACCATCACAACATTCCGATCAGGTAGAAAGTGTGACGATCATGATTATCATCCCCCTCTTACACATGAGGCTAAGGGGTTAACTTACTCAGGGACCCACGGCTGACAGCTGGAGGTGCAAACCCAGCTCTGACCTCCAGGTGGCGTGATCCAGCCTGACCCCACAGTCTCTGCCCGTCACCAGAGCACATGCTGCTAAGTGACCCCTTAAGTCCACAAGGCCGCTCTTCCAGTTGCGGGCTGGGGTGCATCGATGGATCCTGAGCACCACTTTTTTTTTTTTTTTTTAAATGCAATAGAAGAAAACAGAGTAGAAAATATCAGAGGCTGTGGTCTGGAGGAAGGAGAAGTGCAGTTTCAGAAACTTCTCTGCGTGCATCTCTCTCAGATCACCAGGCTCACAGGTCTTGGTCAAGCCACTCGTCTGAAAGAGTCACTTCTACAGAGTGACCGCCTTGTGGCTCTGATACGTGGAGATCTCTGCACGGTGTTGTAATCTTCCAAGGAGACAGGTGTTAAGGGAAGCTGCTCGCCCAGTCCTGCATGGCTGATGTTCCCATGCTGGGGCCTGGGGGGTTAGCTTCCAGTCCCTGCTCAGCTACAGCTGGCCAGTCGAGCAGCAAGGCTTCCCCTCAGGGCCTTGCTGTGAAGCTCAGATGAGATCATGAATATTAAAATACTTTGAAACAGCATCATGTGCTATGTAAATATAAGGAGGTGACATTCAGGTCTCAGTGGCATTTATATGTATCATACGTTCAGCTGCCACCAGCCTGAGGGTACAGTGGTTGGGCTCAGGGAGCTACCTTAACAGTAACCGAGTCTTTCCTCTGGCCTGAGCACCGCCCCGAGCCCCTGCAGCTCCTGGCAGGCTCAGCTGCAGGTGGACACAGCACCAGCCGCTCTCTCTGTGGCCAGAACTCCCTTTCTCCAGTTCCCTCCCCAGGACTCCTTCCTTTTGCCAAAGCACTGTCCCTTCTCTTTTTTTTTTTTTTTTTTTGCGGTACGCGGGCCTCTCACTGTTGTGGCTTCTCCCGTTGCGGAGCACAGACTCCGGACACGCAGGCTCAGCGGCCATGGCTCACGGGCCCAGCCGCTCCGCGGCATGTGGGATCTTCCCGGACCGGGGCACGAACCCGCGTCCCCTGCATTGGCAGGCAGACTCTCAACCACTGCGCCACCAGGGAAGCCCTGTCCCTTCTCTTAAAAGCCAGCAGTACTGGTACAGCAGGTATGGGGGGGTCTGAGCCCACCTCCGGCCCCCACATCCCAGGCATCCCAGAGCCTTGCCTGCTAGAGAGCCAGATGCCCAGCCTCATTCACTGGAGATGGGGCTCAGGCCGGCCCACTGGGTGCGTGGCCCAGCTCTGGGGTGGCTCTTCCCTACTAGCGGGGGGCCCTGTGCTGTGTTTCCCAGTGGGCCAGGCTGCCCCACTACCACCAGCCCACTGGTAGGCCCACTTTTCCTTCTCTCCAGAGCATAAAATCTCCTCCTCCCTCCCGCTTGGTCAGAGCATCCCCTGCTGCACACACCACTATATTGCTCTTCTGTCTTTGAGAGCAGAGGCACGGACTTCTTCTGGTATCCCCTTTGCAAAGCTGTTTCCACTCCTGACCCCATGTGAAAAGAACACAAGACAGGTTTCGAATAAATGCAGACCCACAGGGAAGCAAGACGTCATTTGAGATGGGTAATTCAGCTTGGGACCTGTTGAAGACCACTTCTAGAAGTCCCAGACTGTCTTGCACATTGAGGGCACTCGATAAATATGCACTGTGGGTGTTGAGGGGAGGCAAGGCCAGAGCGAACCAGGAAGAGCGACAGGACAAGCGCTCTCCCTTTCAAAAGCACCCAGCACGTGGAGAGCATGCTGTCACAGGCCAGAGAGGAGAGGAGACAGCAGCACACATCCGTGTGAGGGGACGAGGGCCGCCGTCTCATGCAGGTGCTATGTTCTTGTTCACAGTGACTGTTCTGGCAGAAAACAAGCACATTAAGGAGTTGCTGAGGAAACATGGGGTGAGCTTGCAGAGTATTGCCGACATTCATCCAATCCGAGTCCAGCCAGGCCGGATTCTTAGTCACATATATGCCAAGCTTGGTAGGTTTGGGGAAATAGCGGGGCATTTTTGGCGAGGGGGCATCTCGGTTCTAGGTTTGGGGTCTGGGGGAGACTGTGATATGTGTAAATTCAAAGGAATTGGGCAAAGCACTAAAGTAGGTGGTTTGACAGCTTCCACGTGAAGAGGAACGGCCACCAAGCACATTCCTCTCATGCCTGTTCAGGAGATGTCACCACACGTAGCAGTGTGATTCATCAGCTCTGTTGTAAAAGAAGGAGCCACCTTTGAAATTTCACAATTGGAACAGTCATTTGTGTCTTGGTGATGTTTCTAAATTTTATCTGTGGTCTAAGAAAATGCCCATTTACCCATTAAAATGGGAGATGGGTTCTCTTTACTTTTTCTAAAATCTGACTTTGTTTAGGATCATGGTTCAATACTAAATAAATAAAAAGTGAACATTAATAAAGTCCTTTTAATAATTTTATTCCATATAGATGTGGCACCGGGTGCTGTTCTTCTATATGCATGAAAAGAAGGGGGTGGGATTTGTTTTTAATTCATCCTTGTCCCAAAGAAGGATAACAGTATTAGAAAAACCAAACCTCAAAGTGAGTTGTTTAACATATAAATAAGCCCAGTCTTAGCCAGAATCACTTGGATTAGATGTCACTGTATTTGCTCTAGCTCGAATTGCTCTTTTATTTTCTAAATAGGACGGAATAAGAATATGAAATTGAGTGGGCGACCATATCGGCACATCGGAGTCCTTGGAACATCTAAACTATATGTGATTAGGAACCAAATCTTTACTTTCACACCCCAGGTGAGAAGAGCAGGCCAGTAACAAGCCAACAAGCATGTTTATTAAGCTGTCTTTTCTGTCTGGGGAGGTGCTTTGAATGTGCGTGCATGTATTCAAACAGAGACATAAGATGACGCCCAGTACCTAATACAGTTCTTTACTCGTGGTAGGTGCTCAATAAATGCGGCTTGAATCGAATTGAGCGTGCCCTCACTTCCAGTATGAAATTCATACCACTTTACAAATTCGCTAGTGACATGCCACTTGACTCGCAGCCCTTGTGCCCTAATTGCAATAGTCCTTAACCCTTGCTTGGGCTGTTAGCAGGTCCTCTGTCAGCAGAATCCCACATGGGAAGTCTGATTTCTTAGGTCCCAACCCCCTTGACAGGATCCTGAATATACAGATTATGGAACCTTTCTTCAGAGTTTTTGTTTCCAAAGGAAACTAGTCCTGTGGAATGCAAACGAAGCGTTTTTCATCCATTTGGGCAGCTAGAAAGGCCAACTGAGGGATCACTTTGTCAACATGGGGCATAGCCGCCCAGCTGTCTGGGGACGTAGTTGGACTGTAGGGTCATGGGTCAGTAGCCTCAAGTTGCTCTTTTTCACCCAGCCTGTGCTGCTTGCTTAAATCTTGTGAGTTATTTCCCTTCGTAACAAATTTTAGACCAGAACTGAGCGTGCACTGGTCCAGAGGCCAGGACGACAGTGATTTTCATCAACATCAGGCAACAGTGCCTTTAGTTCACATTAACCAGGCCATGAATCAGGTAAACACAGTCTCCACGTCTCACCTGCTCTCAGTGGCCCCACTAGGGAAACATCACCGAGCCCAGCAGCCCTGGACAGTGTAGGAATTAAGGAGTTATTGCTTTACTTTCAGGGACAGCGGTATTGGGGCAGGTCCTTAAATCCCCATCCAAGGAGCTGTAAATAGATCTCGTTGTGCAAGTTTCCCTTCTGCGCTAGCACTAACGTAGCTCTGGCTCCTGGGCAGGCGACAGATCGATTTGTCTGATCGCGAGGAGAGCCCCATTATGGGGGCGGATTACAGCCAGGGTTGAGCCTCTTCTCTGGAAACAAAATGCAAGGATTAGTGCTGCCGTGAATGACAGCTGGGGTTATGTCGAGGGAGATGAAGGACAGCCTTGAACCTGGCCTCTTCTGACTTGCAGTTCACTGACCAGCATCACTTCTACCTGGCCCTGGACAATGAGATGATTGTGGAGATGCTGAGGATCGAGCTAGCCTACCTGTGCACCTGCTGGCGGATGACGGGCAGACCCACGCTCACCTTCCCCATCACCCATACCATGCTCAGTAACTCCATGAACTTGATCTGCTTGACTCATGTCCCACTGGTGGTTTGGACCCTTTTCAAAATGTTTAAAATGCGTCCCATGGACAGAGCTAAGTACTGAAGGGGGTTCTTAGCAGTTAGATTTCTTAGGTCGGGAATCTTCTGCACCATACATATTTTAATTAGATTTTGTTGATGAAAACGTTTCAGTGCATAACGAAACAAAGTATTCCCAGATTAAGTAAACTAATTGATCTTTTTTTTTTTTTAAGCAAACGATGGCTCAGATATTCATTCTGCTGTTCTTTCTACAATTCGAAAACTAGAGGATGGATATTTTGGAGGAGCTAGGTAATTTGTGATTTTTTTAAAAAGCAAAAGTAGCGTTGACCTTTCTTAAAGTCTTTTGCTGCCCTTCTCCCATTTTTCGTATCTTGCCGAACATAGAAGCGTGGAGCTTTAGAGTAAAAAGGGAGTTAAAACATCTAATCCAGTCACCCATGTGAAACTGGAATCATCTCTAAGCATCAGTTCGTGGGTGTTTGTGAAGCTTTTATGGACGCCAGGAGGCCTGGGGCATAGAGAGATGAACATATCAAGTCTCTCCGAAGTGGCACTCTCGGAATGCATGTATGGGATGCTGTGTCTGTTTCTACTCAAAGGCTAGAAAACACCCAGGGCCTAGGATCTGACCGGTGCTCAATAATCAAATCACTCCTGGAATTGACTTGAGTGTGCTAACGCCGTAAGAATAATTCACAGAACTTTACAAATTCCTTCGTGGCCCTCAGAGCAGAGCACCTGAATGGGCCTCCCTAGACCACTGTCCCCTCATCCTCCGTGGAACGACGCCCATTCCGATTTGCAGGCCCACAGTCCAACCGGTGCTCCCAGCTATTACAGTGAAGCACCTTGAGGGATAGGGGGCTCACCTCCCATGGAAACCCCTTTTTTTTTTGTACCCCATGACTGTCACAAGGCAGAAGATTTCTCAGTAGCATCTATGCCCTGATCTCTGTGAATCTCCTGGAATATGCCAGAAGGGCCCCAGGATAACCTCACCACGCAGCTGGTCCGAGTAATGTGTGGCCTTTGCCGAGCTTGGGGAGGCTGCCGTTTGGGTCCTGATGGAGTGCCAGTTGCTAAAAGTGTTTGGGAGTTGAAGTCAGCCCTTCTTGTCACATCCTCCCACACCAGGGACCCTGCTGCCACAGTAATTTTTTTAAATTATAAAATACACATAAAAATTGCCATCTTAACCATTTTCAAGTGTACAGTTCGGTTGCGTTAAGTATATTCACGTAGTTTGCAACCAATCTCTAGAACTCTTTTCATCTTGTAAAACTGAAACTCCCCCCACCCCTGCCCCTGGCAACTACAGTCTGCTTTCTGTCTCCAGGTGTCTCGTCTCAGTGGACTTATCCAGTATTTGTTTTTTTGTGTGACTGGCTTATTTCACTTAGGCTGATGTCCTCAGGGTTGAGTCACTGGATTTCTAAGCACTGGGTTTGGCACCTCTGCTCACCAAGCTCGCTGCGGGTTTTGCTGTAGACTCGAAGTGGCCCTCGCTCCAAGCTTCTCCTGGCCTCTCTCATGAGTGTCAGCGAGGCCATCCCCAGCATTCTGCTATCTAGCTCCCAGGGCTGGCGCCATAACTGCAGTTGGCATCTGCTTTCGTACATTTCATATCCAGCTTGGATAAGTTACCACCTGGCATATGGCGTCATAACCGAGAGACAATACTATACGCCCATAATTAACTGTTTTCCAAAATGAATTCTTTAACTGAAATCTAATCATTGTCAAAAGGATACCGTGTGCAGTTAGTTGAGCACTTGCAGTGTGTTCTTTGTGGCTTTGCACCTGTTGTCTCATGTTGTCTTCACTTTGTCGTGCAGGCTGTATTCCTATTCTATGGGCAAGGATCTGTAGGCTCAGAGAGCCAGGGGCACAAGATGAGTAGGTGCAGAAGCTCTGTGTGAATCCAGAAACGGGGCTGTAACCACCATCCTGAGCTGGATGAGGGCTTACAGGAATCAGGAGGGCCTCCTGGTTACAGAGTATGGCAAACAATCCAGAGAACCATGGAAAGAAACAGGAATGCCTAGGCTCCATCAGCTGCCCTTCCTACTTAGTTCTTCATAATTAACGCTGAATGTCATTTTGTCTCTTTTTTAGGTCTGAGGGTATTTAAAAAACTGAACTCGCTCTACATGCCAGACTCCACCCTCTGCACCCACCTGGGGTCGCTTGCCATCAGAGGGTTTAGCCTTTCCGCCTTTGACCTGATTCCTTTCAACTTCATCAGAGAGGAACTGGTCCCTGGCTCCACCTCATCTCCTACTGTTTCCAACCGCAGGGCAAAACAATCCTTAGAACTGACCCCAGGGCTCTAGGGGGAAAGTTTTACTTGATTTAAGGGAAGGCTTTTCTCTCCCTCAGGCAATGTCTCTTGACAGTGTACTTGCCCGCGGAAGCTCAGGCACCTGTGAGTTCATCTGAGCTGCGTGCTTCTGTTTACTCTCCTCAAACTAAGCCATTTAAACACGTCATAATCTGATGCTGGTAGCTCTGAGGCATCCTACACTTTTCTGCCTCCAGATCTAACACTTTAAGAAGCACATAGTGCCCGCTTTCTTTCTGTACAGTGGACATCCCACTTGCCCCCCGAACCTGGGGGTGAATCAGGTTCAGGGAGCAAGAACTCGGAGGCTGCTGCCTTTGTAGCAGAATCCCATACTGCCAAACCCCGCTCCCAGTTTTCGGTGGAACTTTTCCCAGCCTGATAATAGGGCCCCTCTGGGCCACTGTCTCTATCCGGGGATGGCCCGGCCATCACATTCTTTCTAGAGAGAACTTTGGCTCTGAGACGTGCCTCTCCCAACATTTCCCCTCACCCTCCCCCGGGCCTTGTGTGGCTGAGTGATAGGGACTCATAAAAGGTAGCACGAGGGCACCCAAAGAATCGTTGCTTGTGGTTTTGTCCTGGTCCAGTTGTTTTAGGGCGAAAAATACCCGAGGGTTGGTTCTGTTTAAAAGTGGTTCGCTCAATATGTTTTGTAAAACTTTGGTTGGTTCAATAAAATAGATTTCTATTTGTGTTGGGTTTGGGGATAGGAAATCAGCATGATGCATTTTGGCTTTCAATATGCTGTGTGCTTCTACTTCATACTTGCTATTGAATTTTCATTTTCATTTCTTGGCTGACTGCTTGTATGGGGCAGTCTGCAGAGTGACGTGCTTACTGATTCTGGCAGAAGTGCCACCTGGTTATTGAAAAGTGTCTCGATGATTCATAGTGGAAGTTTGTCCACATCCACCTATATCTCTAACATAGTGTTTCCTTGGCAGAGTAAAATTAGGGAGCCTTTCGGAATTTCTCACCACCTCTTTCTACACGTATCTGACCTTCCTGGATCCAGACTGTGATGAGAAGTTGTTTGACGATACCAGTGAAGGGAGCTTCAGTCCTGATAGTGATTCAGATTTGGGAGGATATTTCGAAGACAACTATAATCAAGGTACGGCTTGGAATGCCTTTGCAGGTGTCCCTGAATTTATTTAAACCTTGGCATTGTGATAAAATTGCCCTAAAACTCAAGCACAGAAAATGATTTGTAATTAACATGACAAAAGAGTCTTTGGAAACTTTCACGTATTAAAATGCCACTTTAATAAACCTAAACTGTGAAAGTGGGGCTTTTTTAAACCTAGAGGGACAAAGAGTTTCAGGAATGTGGACTTTTCACGAAATATAAAGAAAGAAACACACTGCTTGAATTTTCAAAGAAATGGTAGAATGATCTTGGTTTGACTGGATATAAGTGATGAAGTCCTTTGTGTATAACATTTCTCAAACTGAGGAAGGTTTTGGGTTGGAGTGACCTGTTTTTCACTTTTAGATAGTACTTGGGATTGCGGCTGGGGATTCCATAATGCTTAGCTCACTCATGACAAATTAAAACCAAAAGATCAGATGTTGGCTGCTGGCCCTCTCATTGTCTACATATTCAGCTCATCTTGGGATGATGTGATGTAAACACTATTTGGACCTGTATTTTCTTTTTCTAGGATGAAGTTTTTCCAAACAATAACTTTATGAATACATGCATTATCTATGTAAATCTCTTTACTTTCCAGGGGTAGAGTGGAGGTCAAATATCTATATCAAAATGTTGTCTTTCACTAAATCTACTCAGCACTTCATGCTACACGTAATCACTATTATGCATTTAGGTTATTTCTGCAGCTTGTTTTCACTGGCTCTTTTTCTTACCTGTGTAATTATAGAAAGCCAGGATGAACTTGACCAGTATATCAACCACCTCCTGCAAAGCACATCCTCGAAGTGCTATCTGCCACCTCTTTGTAAGAAGACAGAGGACAGCCATGTTTTCAGTGCCATCTACTCCACTCAGGATATACTTTCCGTGATGGCAAAAGCAAAGGGTTTGGAAATTCCATGTACATTATTAACTCTTTTCTGCCTGTTAAAATAACTTCTTTTATCAAAGTAATGCATGAGCATAATGTAAAAGTCAAAGAATCCTAAACGACAACAAAATGCAGCTGTTTCCTGCCTCACCTCTCCCCTCCTCACTGCCCCCAGTCCTTCTACTTAGAGGCAACCACTTTCAACTCTTAGTTGTTTCTCCTGGTATTTACATATTTCTAAATAATGTGTCTGTAGTGCTGTCTTTGATGCATCGATTTTATTCAGTATCTGTTGACTTTTTCTTGTGCAGGTGAGGAATTCAGCTGTGTTAAATCACCACTCCTCTGCTTCACTTCCCCTAACCTATCCATGCAGTTGTATTAAGGTTTAGTTAAATCAGTATTCACTATTTCTGTCATTGTATGTATGCAAATATTATTCCCAACTCAGTATAATAATATACTACATTATCATTTTTCCTCTTCGTTTTCTCTAAAGTTAACAGTTGCCCTATCTTTTAGTTTGCTTCGCTTCCTTTCTACACCTTCCAATGGCCTCGCAATACAAATTTCCACAAGGTGAATCATGTATGAATCTCACGGTTCCACTGCTTTTCTTAGAGTCCGAAAGTTTCCTCCCATCTGGCTGATTGCACTCTAAGCCTCTTGCATACCTGGCATCCTGGGTCTTTTCTTTACGATAATCCTTGGAATCTCCTTTGCTTGTCTCTGCAGTTGGGTTCCCTGTTTCTTGATTCTGGCATGTTCCCCTTTCTCAATTTATTCCTTTGGTGGAATACATTCTAGAACAGTTTCAGTAGGTTTTAAGAAATGGTGCAATGGAAGAGGGCACAGTAATGACAGCCCTTAACTTGCTTGTTTCTGGAGTTCACTGCCCCTTTTGGCCTGGCCACCCTCCACGTCCGGGATGTAGATCTTATCCTGGGATGTTCCTTCATCATCATCTGGGAGACTTCCTTGTCTCCTTTGTTAGCTCTCCTGTTTTCTGTATCTCAACTTTTCCTCTTTCTTAGCTTACTATCTTATTTTGGTGGAGGACATCCAGTAGTTTCCTAGGAAACAGTTCATGGTGGGTAAAATTGTTGAGACCTTTCAAGTCTGAAAATATCTACAAATTCTCCATTTGAGAGTTAGGCTGGGTATAGCATTCTAGATTGAAAATAAATTTTCCTTAAGAATTTTGAAAGCATCTCTTCATTGTCTTCTAGCTATCAGTGTTGCTTCTGAGAAATCGGAACCCATCCTGATTTCTTTTTTTTTTTTTTTTTTTTGCGGTACACGGGCCTCTCACTGTTGTGGCCTCTCCCGTTGCGGAGCACAGGCTCCGGACGCGCAGGCTCAGCGGCCATGGCTCACGGGCCCAGCCGCTCCGCGGCATGTGGGATCTTCCCGGACCGGGGCACGAACCCGTGTCCCCTGCATCGGCAGGCGGACTCTCAACCACTGTGCCACCAGGGAAGCCCCATTCTGATTTTTGATCCTTGAAATATAAACTGTTATTCTCTTTCCAAGTTTGTAGGATTTTCTCTCAGGTTCTGAAATTTCAATGATGTGCTTTGTTCTGGGTGTATTTTCATCCACTGTGTTGGCTACTCAGTGGGCCTTCTCTATCTTGAAATTTATGTTTTTTAGTCCTGTAAAGTTTTTCTGAAAAATTCCTTGACTCATTTCCTTCCCTACATTTTCTCTGTCCTCTCTTTCTGGTACTTGATGATTCCAATGTTGACCTCCTGAAGAAGTCTTTATCGTTTCTCTCCTGTGTTCCATTTCTCTGTCTTTTGATCTGGTCTGAGGGCAATTGCTTCAACTTTTTGTTCCACCTGCTCAGTTGAGTTTTTCCACTTTTGCTGTCATGTTTTAAATCTTTGTTCTCTGAATTGTATCTGTTCTTGTTTCATGAATGCAATATAATTCTTATTACTCTAAGAATTAATGGCAGGGCTTTTTGTTTTTGTTTTTACATTTTCTTCTCCCTAAATGGTTTCCATTTCCCCCAAGTCAATTGTTCCTGTTTGTATTGGTTTCTATCTTCCAGAGTAGAGTCTTTCCTCCAGTGCTGGGTGTTCCTTGGTTAACTGCTCATGCATATAAGAATCTCCAAGCCTGTACCTGTAAATGGGGCCTGTTGGGTTTATGGGTGAAGGCAGGGCAGATTTCCCAGAGATGTTCTGCGATCTCCTTTGCAATCTCCTTTCTAACCTGTAAGGGTCTGATTGCCTCGAGCTATACAGTCATTTATTCCCCCAAGGAATGTACCCACACCTTCAGACATGTGGGTCAGCATCCCCTCCAGAGACACACATACCACCCCTTTTTTACCCTCTTCAGAGAGACCTTCTAGCCTTCTATCAGGGTGAGCAAGGCAGTTGCCAAGCTGTGTGGAGTTGCACAAGGCATCTAGGGAGCTCACTGCCTCTCACACACCTTCTTCTCCATCTTCCTTCTTATGGTTACCCTCTCTGGACCCCCAAGTTCTAGAGGTCCATGGAGCAGCAAGCTCCTTAGACTTCTGAGGATTCTCTGTTAGAAATCTGACTGGTTCTTGCTTTTCCCCACTGCAGTCTTGGGTTTGGTTGCCTTGTGTCCACTAAATGTTTTCATCCTTCAGCTTTCCCACTTCCAAAATGTTACTATTGTCTTCTCTCCTGCTTCCCTATTCTTTAGGATTTGCCTTTTTAAAAATTATTATTTTTTGTAGTGTTAGTGGGGGTTTAAGAGAAACTAAAACTTATGTTTAATCCACTAGTGTTACCTGAAGGTCTATAAATGCCTTCTATTTATTTATTTTAAAATTTATTTATTTTTAATTTTTGGCTGTGTTGGGTCTTTGTTGCTGTGTACGTGCTTTCTCTAGTTGCGGCAAGCAGGGGCTACTCTTCATTGCGGTGCGTGGGCTTCTCATTGTGGTGGCTTCTCTTGTTGCAGAGCATGGGCTCTAGGCACGTGGGCTTCAGTAGTTGCAGCACGCAGGCTCAGTAGTTGTGGCTCGTGGGCCGTAGAGCGCAGGCTCAGTAGTTGTGGCGCACGGGCTTAGCTGCTCCGCGGCATGTGGGATCTTCCCGGACCAGGGCTTGAACCCATGTCCCCTGCATTGGCAGGTGGATTCTTAACCACTGTGCCACCAGGGAAGCCCTATAAATGCCTTTTAAATATACCTCATCTTTACCTGGAAAGCTTCCTATTTTCCCAAGGTGATATGACATACCCTGGCAGACAGAGATGGCTTAATGAATAAATACTGATAACATCTAAAGGTGGTTAAAAGGGGAATTCCCTGATGGTCCAGTGGTTAGGACTCAGTGCTTTCACTGCTGGGGCCCAGGTTCAGTCCCTGGTCAGGGAACTAATAAGATCCTGCAAGCTGCACAGCGCAGCCCCCAAAATTAATTAATTAATTAGGTGGTTAAAAAAACAGAAGCGCTAACACCCAGCAGTGGCAAAGTGAAACACACAGTGGACAGGAAGCTGGTACACCTCGATTATGAGAAGGCCAGTGACCTTGGGCAAATGACAAGGTCATTGGACAAACCTTGGACAAACCCTCTCTGGTTCTCAGTTTCCACATCTGAAAGAAAAAGAAGCTGGACTCAATCATTTCTAAGTCTCCTTCCAGTCCTAGATGCTATGTAGTTTTCCCTGAATTCTAAGAGAGAAAAGTGGAATTCAGCTCCTTAAAGCAAGATCTGTGTGTGTCCTGCTCATTTCTTATTTCCAGAGTTAGCACATGATGTGGCCACATGAAAAATTCTTTTTGAAATCAGTGAAACTAAGTAAGTAATCATTTCTTACTTGGTTTGTACTGAATAGGGAGTAGCCACCGTACCTCTTAAAAGAAGTATTTTATCCTTCCTCCTGCTCCGAAGAGCTTTCTCTTTATTCGTTTGTTTTCTAGTTGTTCCCATGGCTTTGCCAACTAAAGTCCTAAGTGCCCACCGTAAATCGCTGAATCTTGTTGATTGTCCTCAGCCACTCCTAAAAAAGGTAAAGTATTTAGAATCACTTTTTCAAAAAGTGTGATGTTCTTTGGTGCTGGTGTAGCCCCAAGAACTCTTTTAAATGGTTGAACTCAAAAGAGCACATTTCTTGGTATCCAGAACTTTCAGGATTAGAAGTTCTGGGTTTTGATGTGCACCCACTCACTTAGTTGTCTGGCTTCTGGTTTGTGTCGGTATGCACACTGAATTTGATGCAAACCTTTATATTTTGCGTGTAGGAGATGGCTACTGACATTCTGCCTACTCATCAGAATCTGTGTCACATTAGAGGAAATGAGCTAGCTCGCTACCAGCCCCGTCCTAGCTGTGCCAGCCAGCCAAAGCCGGGCTACTTGTGGAGCAGGGCACAAAACCAGAAAAAGATTCCTCTGGAGAATAAAATCCCAGGGTGTTCCCCACTAGTTCCCATAATTTGTTATTTTATCCAAAGTTCCCTTTGATTTTATCAGAAAGATTCAGCGTCTGTTGGAGACTATTTTAACCTAACCACAATTTTAGGTTGTTTAAAACTCACATATTTTTTATGTGTGTTTTGCCTTCAAAAAACATTTTATTGAAGTTTAACATATATAGAGAAAAGTATATAAAATATAAGTATAGAGCTCAATGAATTATCACTGAGCCAACAGACCCGTGTGCGTAACAAGCGCCCTTTGTGTCCCTCCCGGTCGCTTCCTCCCCCTCCACTCGAAAGGTAACTGCTAGCATGAATTCTAACACCAGGGGTTGGTTTTGCCTGTTTTTGACCTTTACATAAATAAAATTTACACATATTTTAACCTGTTCAGTTCAGTCTCCTGCAAACATCCACTAACACAATGATTCACCGATCAGGAATATAAACAAAAAGCCCCAAAAGATACAATGAAAACCTGTAGCATAGCACAGCAGCAGAGTTCCAAGACCGGGTTGGTGTGTCACTTCCTGGTCTTCTGGAAGTTGGCATGCTCAGCCCCCCTCCCCTGCTTTCTGGCTTTTGTATGGACAGGCCCCCGAAGATGACTTCCAGTTTCCCAGAGATGACCACGGCAACATAGACTGTGAGAAGCTGGCTGAGCAGCTGAAAGACTGTTCGAACCTACAGGACCAAGCGGACATTCTGTACATTCTGTATGTAATAAAGTAAGTGGGTGGTCTTCACTAGGTTGAGCTTTCTCTCTTCTCCTTGCTCTTTGTCCTAGGCTTCTTGGCCTTCCAACAAGCCACATCATGGTCATAGTCACCCAAGCTACCCAGACTCACCGTGAACAGACTCCCATCCCCTTCTCTACCTACTAGTGTTGCCCTGCCAAGATGAGAAGGCTGGGTGAGGCCAGGACCTCATCATTTCCTGATGTTAGGCTTCTGTTTCAAATAGACAGAAGACGACGCAGCCCTCTCGGTGAGACTCAAAGGCACTGGGAAGCCCCCAGGCACTTGGCAGAATGCGTGGTGATTCATTCCCCTCCCTGCCAAGTGAGCTCTATTGTAAGAGAATCTGGCCTTGAAACGTTCTGGGCCATACTTCTGGGGTTTTCCATGTCTTGACAGGGGTCCCAGCTGGGACACAAATCTCTCTGGACAGCACGGGGTCACTGTTCACAACCTCCTCAGTGAGCTCTATGGAAAAGCCGGCTTGAACCAGGAGTGGGGTCTGATCCGCTACATCTCTGGCCTACTCAAGAAGAAAGTGGAAGTCCTGGCTGAGGTCAGAACCACCATGCACGTGAAGGGTGTCTGTTTGTCTTCTCTAGCCCGGTGCCGTCTTCCTATTAGGAAAGCTGGAGGCAAGCACCTTCATTTGTAAAGGAAACACGTTGTTTAATATACAGACGGAGCTGGGCCTTCTGTCCTGACCTCCCACTGTTCTTGGAAGACAGGCAGAGGAAATGAAATTCAAGTTGATTAGTTTTGTTACTCCTTAGCTGCAGAAAAGGGTTTACCAAGAAATGAAATGAAAATGCTCTGTGGCCCGGCACCCTCTTAAACAGAGCTCTCTTATTTCTGCACATCTGCCATACAATCATCATCAGTATTTTAACCCCAAGGCCCTGCAAAATCCAGAATTGCTTTCTATGACATTCAGGTTCTTTTTTTTCCCCATTCATTCATTCATTTATTTATTTTATGGCTGCATTGGGTCTTCATTGCTGCACATGGGCTCTCTCCAGTTGCGGCGAGCGGGGGCTACTCTTCATTGTGGTGCGCGGGCTTCTCATTGCGGTGGCTTCTCTTGTTGCAGAGCATGGGCTCTAGGCACGCAGGCTTCAGTAGTTATGGCGCGTGGGCTCAGTAGGTGTGGCTCACGAGCTCTAGAGCGCAGGCTCAGTAGTTGTGGCGCATGGGCTTAGTTGCTCCGTGGCATGTGGGATCTTCCCGGCCCAGGGCTCGAACCCGTGTCCCCTGCATTGGCAGGCGGATTCTTAACCACTGTGCCACTAGGGAAGTCCCCAAGTTCACTGTTTTAGTAAGGTGATGGTATTTATTATATGTGAATAATGGGGAAACTGGCAACTTAGGACTATAATATGGTCATTAACTCTTAACATCAGTATTTTAGGACTCATAGCAACTCATCCTCCTTATGGAATATCAGGGAATCCAGTGTGTTTGCTACAGGGGGTGAGCATAAAATACCCACTAATAGGCCCTGCAGAGCCAGGCCTGGGACCACATTTTGGGGACAAAGATCACGGGGACCCAACTCTGGCTGGGTTGCTCAGTCTGGGGTCTGTGTATGAATTTTCAAATAAATAGCAGCATGGGTCATGAAGTTTGTAAAGGTAAATTTATGATCTTATTGGCAGTGGTCCTTCCCCACCGGCTTTGCTAATCTCCCTCCCCCTCCCCCTTTTCCTAAACGTGCAGGCCTGCACGGACCTGCTGTCGCACCAGAAGCAGCTCACGGTGGGCCTGCCGCCAGAACCCCGGGAGAAGACCATCTCCGCGTAAGGTTTCAACCTGGGGCCTCAGGTTTGGGGGCGGTACCTGGGGGGAAAACATCAGTGCTGTCCACCATTCAGGAAGAGAGGCTTTTTATAGACACTGTCACTCGAGCACTTCCAGCAGGAAAAGGAGGATATTCCATAGAGGACTAGGAGGCATCTTTCGTGGTGTTTGTGTCCTGACGCTCCTTCCTAGGCCTCTTCCCCCCGAGGAGCTCACAGAACTCATCTACGAAGCCAGCGGGCAGGACATCAGCATCGCCGTGCTCACACAGGTCAGCTGGCCACGGAGGGGCAGGGCTGTCTCGGGGCAGCAGGGGCTTCTCCGCCACCAGCCAGTCTCTGAAGCCCTGTCTCCACGTCTGTCTGTGTCAGGAGATTGTGGTTTACCTGGCGATGTATGTCAGGGCACAGCCCAGCCTCTTCGTGGAGATGCTCAGACTCCGGATTGGACTCATCATTCAGGTGATGGCCACGGAGCTGGCGCGGAGCCTGAACTGTTCAGGTGCGATTCTCACGCGCGGCTCCCACAGCTCCTGCACCCACCCGCCCCTGGGGAGCCCTGCTCAAGTATTCTGGAACCAGGGCTTCTGAGCCTTTGGGTGGGCTCACGGCTTCACCAGATTCTCTCGTTTAGATGTAACTTCCGCCAAACCAACCAGCACAGGGTGTTGAATTTCATAGGTTAGGGAAAATGAGGTACTAGAATCTTCTGCTCTGCTCCTGACATCTGAGTTCCTCACTGTTTCTCCTTGTGGTGAGATGTCACCCCCCATTTCATAAAACCTCTGCTGGGAGAAATCCTACCAATTTAAATATGTAAATCAACTGCAAGGGGCATTCCAACATTGGGGGTTATTACAGTGAGAAAAATTATGCGTCTGAGTTAAGAAAATATACAACTTAAATAGCAGCATTTAGAATCACCAAGGATCGGTACCTTTCAGTCCTGAAGCAGTAGAGAGGTGATCCTGAGCAGGGAGACCTCCCACAGTACCCTTTGTCTCCACCACCACCCCACGCCCACGCCACTCTACCTTCCACTGCCACCAGGCCTGTGTCGGGACACTTACACGATGTTTGTTTTTAGGAGAAGAAGCTTCTGAAAGTTTGATGAACCTCAGCCCTTTCGATATGAAAAATCTCCTACACCATATTTTAAGTGGAAAGGAGTTTGGTGTTGAAAGAAGCGGTAAGTAAATGCCCATCTTACTGAGGGGAGGGGGTCAGAGAGGGCTGGACTGACGTGTCCAGCGTGGCCTGGAACTGCTTCATTTCTATACAGATCAACACCAGTAATCGCGATTCGGGACATAATGTTTGGGTAGCAGGTTCCTACTTCACTGAGATGGACAGAGTTCTAGGTTTAAGGTTGTGACTTGTAGGGCTTTGTGACCCCTCGTCGGCTGGCTGGGAGAGCTGCGGTCCCATGTGGGCGTGGTGCACACCCTGGCCTGCGGCCTCCCTCCTTCTGCAGTTGGTCCAGGCACTGTCACTTGTGCACAGGGGTTAGGAGCAGGTGAGGTGACCAAGGTGTCAGCATGCAAGGGCTGTCTTTTCCCAGCACCTGAGGGCCCCACCTTTAGTGTGGGTTGGTTTTCAGTTAGACCCCCATCACCCTTCATGGGCCCAGATAAAAGCCCTCTGCAGCCTCACAGCACCTTCTTGCTGAGTGAGTTTGCCTCGTCCCCTTCTTGCTCTCTCTCACTTTTTATCTGTACCGGAACCCTGTTTGCAGTGCTAGGAAATATAATCGCCCAAGTCCTGGTGGAATTCTGTTCTCAAATGCTCCCTAATTATAATTGAAGCAATTATCATTTACCCTCCTCATAATAAGGTGAAATGATTTGCAGACACATTGGTGAATTTGTTTCATCAAGCCAAAGAAATGCAGTGTGGGCTGTCATTCTTTTTATTTAATAAGGACATTGGGTACTTCGGATCTTTTCTTTCGAGTGGGCACCAGCAGGCAACCAAACCGGCATCGTGCGATCAGGTGTGTTTTGGTGGGTTTTCTCCTTTCCTGAGGAATGGTCAAGATCCTTTTCCAAAAGTAATTTTCAGTTCTTTCAAATGCACAGTCCTTGAAATGTAAATATGTAAGATTAATATTTAATGTGTTCTGCTCATCAAAATAATATATGTGGTTTGACACAGATAATTACTAAAAATTGTTATTAAACAGAGTAATGTCACTTGAAACCATAAATATGTCTAATTGCAAGCAAGGCCAGAAGAGGTCCTGTCTTTTTGCGTACAGCATCATTTGTTAATTGTCCTTTGTAATTGTTCAATTTTTATAAATCAGGAAACTCAAATAGTCTTAGAATTTTTATTACATCCTGAGATGTCGGAGATGAGTATTTTCAGCTAATGCCCACTCTATACAGGCCCCACTGTAGCTTCCCAGACCCCTTTGGGTTCCGTTTTCCACTCTCCCAGTGTCCCTCCTCCCTCTCTGGCTAATCGTCGTGTCTCCTTTGTGGGTCCTCCCTCTGTGCTGTCCTTTGGCTCCTTATTTGTCTCTACTCCTCTGGGCAGTGCCCTACTCCCATGGCTTCGGGGGTGGGGTGGGTGGGAAGGCAGGGCACGCAGAGGATGCTGCCCGAGGAAATGACCTTAGAGTCGGGCCTTCAGAAGGAGAGGACGCACCTGGCAGAGGGGAGCAGGCAGGCCAGGAGGGAGCCGCCTGTGCAATGCCCAGTGCTGAGTGGCTGGCCTGGAGGGGACAGCTAAGAGCGGCGGGTGGGCTCAAGTCGGTAGGGCTTTGTGTGCCCCTGTGAGGCTTTAACCTGAAGAAGGATTCGAGGTGGACAGTGACATGGTCACACGTGCCTTTAAGAATGATCGTTGTGAGCACACCGTGGAGAACCGGTTAGTGGGGGCAGGGCGGGCAGCAGAGTGGAGCCAGGTGACGGATCCTCCCTGCCCCTTCTGTGTGTCTTCGCCACCTCCAGCCTTTGGTCGGCTTGTTCTCCCAGGACTTCCCTCTCCGGCCCCAAGGCTGGACCTTAATTAGGTGGTCTCAGTTTTCTGCAAGGAAGGGGGTGCATTTGGAGAAGTAAAAAATTATTTTAAAAGACATATCCAAATCATTGAAGGGTTTCCTGGCCACTCAGTGTTTTCTGCATGCTGCTTAAGTGATGTTCACTCTGTCACTCATCCACTCAAACACATATTGAGCCTGTGCTGTGTAGCAGGCGCTGCCCCAGGTGCTGGAAACAGAGCGCTGGCCAGGGCAGACACGGCCACCTCTAATGGAGTGCATGGTCGAGTGGGAGAGAGAGACGCGGATAAAAATAAGCACATGCGGGCTTCCCTGGTGGCGCAGTGGTTAAGAATCCACCTGCCAATGCAGGGGACACGGGTTCGAGCCCTGGCCCGGGAAGATCCCACATGCCGCGCAGCAACTAAGCCCGTGCGCCACAACTACTGAGCCTGCGCTCTAGACCCCGTGAGCCACAGCTTCTGAAGGCTGCGCGCCTAGAGCCCGTGCTCTGCAACAAGAGAAGCCACTGCAATGAGAAGCCTGTGCACCGCAACGAAGAGTAGAGTAGCCCCCGCTCACCACAACCAGAGAAAAGCCCACGCGCAACAACAAAGACCCAACGCAGCCAAAAACAAAATAAATAAAATAAAATAATTAATTAAAAAAATAAGCACATGCATGCATTCCTCTCAGGGTGGACAAAATATCGTTTCTAAGAACGATGTGTGTGTTTCCTCTCCAGTGCGGCCTATCCATTCCTCCACATCCAGCCCTGCCATCTCCATCCATGAGGTGGGACATACTGGAGTCACCAAAACCGAGAGGAGTGGCATCAACAGGCTGAGGAGTGAGATGAAACAGGTAAGAAGAGCTCTCGGCGCCAGGAAAGAAGTGGTTTTCCTATCTGGGCTCAAGTCAGAAAGTGATAGAAACCCAAGGCATGCAGGGTACAGCCTGCTTTGTAAAGGACGTGCCATCCCTTCTGTCCTGGAATCTGAACACACCCTGTGCCCAGACATCCCAGAGCCACTCACGTGCACCCACCACATGCTCATCCTTAACGTTAAGGTGTTATGCGAGCATTCTGGAAAATACCCTTCCCCGTGTTTGCCTGTTGCCCGAGAACTAGTCATTCAAATGGATCACAGCCATTTAAAAAGTAGAGTCGCGCAAAAGGTAACTGAATCATCTCTCCATCAAATGTGTCCTTCAGGTGAAACAGAGACACCTTTATTTTCCACCATCCATAGGTGTCTCTTTTGTGCTCACCTTTATTTAATTCACAGTAAGTTCCTTCTCAACTGATCCCACAGGACTGCAAGTCAACAGCCTTTCAGTCCTAATGTGCCGGTTACTGTGGTAGGACTTGACAGTGATCTACAGTAGGAAATAGTTTCTTTCCTTCTGACTGTGACCTGCAGTGAGAGACACACTCGGATTTTCTTCTCCATTTCAAATGATGACTCAGTAGATTGAGTCTGTGAGGCACTGAGGGTCACACCCTGCAGCTGGAGCAACACTTCCTTGGACAATCTAGAGGGTGATAGAAGTAGTAAGGCATCCTTGATTTGAAACTGGTTTTTGTTTATCTTCTGATGTATTTTTACTTTCAGATGACTAGGCGATTTAGTGCTGATGAACAGGTGAAACATCTTTGTCTTGTTTCCTCCTTTACTGTGCTTCATGTTCTTTCTGGCTTGAATGGGGAAAGCAAGGCTGTGAGTACAGAGAGTCTGAGTGGGTGGAGAACGGTTCTGCCCGTCCAACATGCTTGGGTGGAGGGGACTCTGCAGGCTGTGGGAGGCAGCCCTGGGGACAGGCAGAGCACTGGACTTGAAAGCAGGAGAGCCCTGCGCCTTTAAACAAATCCATGTATCAAACTTGGATTTTACAGGAGGCTATGTGAAAGGGATGGTCCCGGGTTCTGCCTCGGCAGGAGTTTCTGTTCAAAAAAAGGGAAGAAATAGGGACAAATAGATTGTGGTCATTGATTATAGCAGTAGAAAGAATACTGCTACTTCCTGTCCCTAGATTGCCTGGGGGAATTTAACCCTGGAAGGAAAAGAAAATGTAAGGATACTGTTCTTTTATGTCACCCTTGTGACATACTTCCTTCGCCTCCTCCATCCAGAAGATCAGAGCCCCTTTCCTAATGATTTAATGTCTCTGTGAGAGAGCTCAGAGGAGTCACATACTGACACGCGGATTCTCTGTGTTGTCCCAGGGAAAAACGTCCATGCTGTCTCATTCGAATTTATGCTCTTTCCAAGTAAGGAACAGATTTTCCAAACATCTTCCTTTGCCCACCACTAGGTGGCACTGTCCCTCTTGTTACCTACATCCCGATGGCCGCTGACTGTGGCTGAATATGGGTGGTTCCTTCCGTCTCCATTTAGTGCCGTCCTTACATATTACGGGGACAAAATGATCACCTTTTTTCTTTGATGGGTTTAGATTCAGTTAGCCAGTACAAGTTTTGTATTTGGCCACTTATATCAAAGAAGTATATTATCCTCTTTCCAAAATTAACATAAAAGATTAGCATTTCATGGCTGGGAGTTTGGAAAATAAGTCGTGTGCTAACTTGATGAGGCACCCTCCACATCTGACTAGATATGGGAACACTCCACACTCAGAGAAAGCATTTCCCGGGACCTCTATTGCGCGAGCCCAGAGCTCTGCCCGCTGCTCTGCAGGCCATCTGCCTGGGGGGGTGAGTGAGAACTTGTGGCCACCCGCATCCTCTGCCTCTTCCTTCCTTGGCTGTTTCTGAGGCTGTTCTATGTTCCTTCTCTCTGCGTGCATCCTTTGGTGTCATTGCACATGACTGAGTGGACTCTCTTTGTTTTGTAGCTCTTTTCTGTGAGCCAGGCCCCATCCGGCAGCGCACACTCCTCCAAGTCTGTGGTAAACAGTGTCTCCCAGCCATTGTCCCCTTCGCCACCTCATTCTCGTTTATGGTGTCTGAATCCTCTCGTTGCCCTTCTCGTGCTCCCGCCACCTCCCTCACTTCCGAAGATGTGAACAGGTTTAAGTGTTTCCACTTGACTATGATTATGAGTAGAGGCTAGAAAGAAAGCCGAGAACCTGTGGAACTGAGCTCTGTTTTTCCATCTTGAGCTCTCTGCTTATGCTCCTCGGTGGGGTATGACTGAGGAGCACTTTTCTCACCAATTCCCAGGAGCTTCTGGAACTTTCGAGGCAGTGGTTATGTGCCTTTCCGTTGAGTCACGGGAGTGAACCACTGCCAGCACGTGCTGATTGGCACTTTGTACGCAGAATGCCCCCCCCCCCGCTTGGCTTGAGGCCGCAGCTGAGATGGAAGGCTAGGAAGTGTTCTCATTGCAGAGGCGAGTCTGAATCCTCCTTGCGAAACTAGAGGCAGAAAACCAGCTGAGTCATTGATGAGCGTGGCTGTAATTACTTTTATTTGTATCTAATTGTTGCCGTATTTAAATGGCAGTAATGAGCCCAATGGAATAACCCAGCCTAACAGCCTTTTCAAAATAACATCCGATGAAGTCTCAGTGCGCTCCAAGAAGACTCCTGCCCTGCTGGCCTGCTTGACATTGGGATTGCATTTTAAACCTTTAAATTTGACGTTGCACACTGAGAAACGAAAGTGCCAGGTAGTCCAGAACAGAGATAATGTGTAAGGATGAAGGTTATCCCTTCCCCGACCCAGAGGCCAAGGGGTGAGAATCCATCCACGGGAAGAAAGCAGGTGTGAGCTTTGCCGCAGGGAGGCCACCGCTGAGGGAACCGCTTTCAGGCCTGGTCTCAGGCCCCACTGGGAGCCTCTCAGAGCTGCCTCCGCAGTCGTGGGCGGGCCTGTGGCTCCCGAGGCAGAAGCAAAACTGCTGGCCCTGCCCCAGCGCTTCCCTCGTGGAGGCCGGAATAAATCCAGCCTCGGGGAGGAGGTGGGAAGGAGGTGATACCCCTCCTGCCTCAGCAAAGGCTCCTGGCTCGGAGGTGGTCATCGCCCCAAATTAGGATAAAGTGCCGTGCTGAGAACAGGCAAAGTAGAAAGCGATTGAAAAGGAAGGTGGAAATACCATAGCCCCTGAGGCCCCGCCACAAACGTGGGTTCCAGCCTTCCCTCCTTCCAGGGCTCCAGAGCCTTGCCCTGCGCTGTGTTGTGTTCTCGTGGCAGCTGCACTGCAGGGGAGTGACCACCACTCTCCGCGGCGCCACAGGAGGAAAGTGGTCACTGTGGCGTTGGTCTCCGTGGGCTGCGGCACCCGAGGAGTCACCTCCTCCAGGTCCGAGACCTCCCCAAGCCCTCCAGCAGCAGTGCCTGCCGACCCCACGGCCGGGCGTGCTCCCAGGGTTTCCCGCATCTGCACTCGGGGTGCGCACCTGTGCCCCACTGCTCAGATGAGGCTGAGCGTGCTCGCGGCAAGTTAGAGACTGGAGCAGCCGATGTGGAGTCGGGATTTGCAGCCCCCCCAGAGCCCACCCCCTGACCTGCTCGGCCTCTCCGTTGGGTCAGGGGCTTCTTATGCTGTACTTCCTCTTGGGGGCTGGGAAGAGTGCACGGAAGGAGCTTAGTAAACGAACCGGGGCAGGAAGGAGTGAATCCAGCTGGTGGTGTTGACTGGTTTACGGAGCCGCCCTCTCGGTGACCAGCACTGCCAGGGGGTGCCGGCTGTGAGGCTTCTGAAGGCCGCACCTTTTCTGTCTTGCAGAGGTCCAGCACCCCATCCTCACCCACGGGCACGTCATCGTCAGACTCAGGTGGGCATCACATCGGCTGGGGGGAGCAGCAGGGCCAGTGGCTGCGCAGGAGAAGGCTGGACGGGGCCATCAACAGAGTCCCCGTGGGATTTTACCAGAAGGTGTGGCAGATCCTTCAGAAGGTGAGCTTGGCCACTGTGCTGCATTCCATAGGCACTGGTGCTGAGGCGTGCTGGCACCTACAGGTAGCAGGCGGCTGCAGAACAGGCACATAAGCCCCAACCTTAGGTAGCTCACGGCCTAGAGCAGGGTTTCTCCCCCCTCGGCACCATTGACATTTGGGGCTGGGTAATTCTCACTTCCGGGGCTGCCCTGTGCATTGTGGGATGTTAAGCGACATCCCTGGTCTCTACCCGCTAGATGCTGGTAGCACCCCCCCCCCCCGGTGTGACAACCAAAATGTCCCCAGACATTGCCGAGTGTCCTCCGGGAGGCAAATTGCCACTGGTTGAGAAACACTGGCTGGAAACCCAACAAGATAGATAAGGTGGCAGCCCAGGTTGTGGGGGGCCACCTTTGACGTAATTTAGGAACGCAGAGAAGTCGGAAGGTAGGCAAGAACCAGAGAAGGCAGGGAGAGCTCTGGATGAAACGCCGTAACCCGGCTGACCCAGAACAGCCGCAGGAGCCACGCCCCTTGGTCCCTGCCCCCGCCTCCTGTCTCGCTCCCTCATCAGCCTCAGAGCGTCCCGGTGTCTCCCTGGGCCCCACCAGAGGGACTGTCTGCCTCCATTAGAAGCTTCTGTGCAAACCAAGAACCACAGGCAGGACCGAGTTTTTCCCTAAACTATTTTTGTTAGCTCATTTCACAGTAGAAGAGGCGAGGAGAGAAGAGGCATCCCTAAGACCCCGTACTGCAGCCCCTTTCGGCTGCGTTATGTCCCCTGTGAGGTCCTCCTCGTGGAGCTGGGCATGGAGAGGTCAGAGGGGTCCTTGTCCTCACAGCTGAACTCCGGTCCCCACGTGGGGGCAGGGCCCGAAGAGGCCTCTTGTCAGGAGGAAGGAGCGTTTGCTGCCGCTGCATCCTCAGCCCACCTGGGACGGAGGCGGTGCAGCTGCTGTCCCCAGGGCACAGGGAGTCAGGAGGCAGCCTGTGAGCCCAGAACTGTTCCTGGGGCCGGGCTTCCACCGGCTTCATACCAAGATGCTTTTATTATGAAAAAGCAGCATTTTGTATTGAGCCAGCGCTGGTTATTTATATACACGGGTGTGCGTGTGCGTGCATGTGCTCTAGTCTTTTGTGATTGGTGCTTATTATAGAAATCTCAAAAATAGATGCCTGCAAAGGCATAGAAGTATCACTTCGCCAGCAGGAAACATGCACATCTCCCTTTATCTGGCACCAAAGGGGGCCTCTCAGCCGCCAGGGCCGGGTTGCCAAGTGAAACTCGGAGCTCCCACAGAGGAGGACCCGGCAGCTCCCTGGGGCGTTGTTCGGGTGAGATCTGAACGATGCCTGCTGGTTCCATCGAAAAACACAGCCTGTGGGCAGTGAGAACAAGCCCTCTAAAAATAACTCCGACAGTCTGGCGTGTGCCAGTCCTCGTGCTGGCTTCCAGGGCAGAGCGACTTGAGCGTGTGCGCGCCGTTTTTAATCACGTTCTGGAATCTGACTGAAATGTGAAATGCGTGTTCTGCCTCCAGTGTCACGGTCTGTCCATCGACGGTTATGTGCTCCCATCCTCGACGACGCGAGAGGTAGGATGGGAAAAACCCAAACGCCGTGAGTTTTCACTAAGTGCTTTATTTCTTGGACTCTGACCACTCGCCCTTCTTTCAAGCTTGTTACATACAGGGCATTTGTAGATCCGATCTTTCTAGACACTTAACCCTCAAGTTTTGCAAAGTTTTTTTTTCCCACATTTGTTGCATCATCTTTTCTCTTTCCCCTCAGAAAGAGTATGTCTGGACTGTCGACATCTTTAGATTTGTTTCTGAAAACTCTCTTAAGAGAAGAGCAAAGTTGCTCGCCATGCTTATGGGACCCACGGCAGAGAACAGTCATCTTCCCTGGTTTCTTTCCCCCGTTCATTCTTTTAAAAAATTGATCTTTTAGTTTTTACACCACCCAAGGCACCATGCTGTGCACCACAAGGAATAATGAAGAACGAGAAATAAGAAACGGCCCTGCCCCTGGAAGTCGCAGTCCAGCGGGATAGGTGACTAATGCTAGGACCAGGCTGACTGATGCCCAGGGCAGAGCTCTCAGCTTCCTGCCCCAGAGGATTCCTGTGGGCAGAATTAGCAAAGTGGCCGGAGAGGAGGCAGCGTTTACGCTGAGCCACTGGGTGCTGTGGGCAGCGTGGGTGACAGGACTGTGTCTGTGCTCGCTTCACTCGTGACCCCCTGCTGGTCCCTTTGGCAGATGACCCCACAGGAGATCAAGTTTGCTGTCCACGTTGAGTCGGTGCTGAACCGAGTGCCGCAGCCTGAGTACCGGCAGCTGCTGGTGGAGGCCATCATGGTGCTGACGCTGCTCTCGGACACGGAGATGAACAGCATTGGGGGCATCATCCATGTGGACCAGATCGTGCACACGGCCAACCAGCTGTTCCTGCAGGACCAGGTGGGTGTGCCCAGAGCCAAGGTGGGGACGCGGCAGTGCAGCCGGCTTGGCTGGCATTTATCTCTGTCGAGGCTGGAGATCCTGTGACCAACAGGAAATATTCTTGAACAAAGATAATGTCATCACAGATGGTGGGAAAATGTCAACCATTTGGTTTGAAAATGGCACAGTGGCCACTGGGAGATCTAAAGACCTTTGGAGATGGACAGGCCCATTTCAGCATAGGTTCTAGTGCCAGCACCAGCCTCGCGACATGTCTGGCCCCAAGTAAACCAGCCACTTAGCCTGCACCAAAGTCGAGCTAGAAGAAGCCGTCCTCCCATCCTAGAATCAGTGATGTGCTGCCAGCTCGGGCGGGTGGGGACACGGTGCCCAGAGCAGAGGCCATCTGTCCCCCCGTTAGGCCGGTAGCGCCAGCTCTGCTCACGTGTTGCCTCTGCCCTTTCCTGCTGCAGATGTCGATCGGTGCCACGGACACGCTGGAGAAGGACCAAGCCACGGGCATTTGCCACTTCTTTTACGACAGTGCTCCCAGCGGGGCTTACGGGACAATGACCTACCTAACGAAGGCGGTGGCTTCTCACCTGCAGGAATTGCTGCCCAATTCAGGCTGCCACATGCAGTAGGGCCTCGGCGCTCTGAGCCCAAGATCCCCTGTGCTGTCACAAAAGCATTTCCCATCAGCAGCCCTGGCAGGGAGGAGGTGGCAGTAACACACCTGAAAGCAGTATACGTCCAAGCCGCAGAATCCTGTGCCCGCCCCCGAGGAGCGCCCTGGGATCATCTTCTTACATTCATTTTGCTGGGAAGTTTGTCATAGCATCTGGTCTCCTGGAGTCTGAGGAGGTATCGGAAGTTGGTCTCCTCTTGTGAGTGCAGAGTGAAGTGAGAAGGCAGCTTAAACTGGCTTTCGCAGAGTTGCCGAACAGGCTCAATGAGCTGGTGATACATCTTCCAGATGAAAAGATCCTTCCAGCAGCTGCGGACCTTGGCCAGGGGCACATCTTAACGGTACAGTCTGTCTGTGGGTCAAAATGTGTAGCAAATAGAACAACTCATCGTGCAGAGGTGTGGCTGTCTCGTGCCTTGCTTTCCTCCTCGGCTTGTTGCTGTCTTACTGGCAGCTACCTTTGCGTGACGGTTCTCCTTCACCAACATTTAGAAAATTGCTCCCACTTGACTTTGGCTCATGGTCTTCAAGGATTTTATCTTGGCCACCCGTGAGTTAGGGATTTCTCCTGCCTTATGAAAATATCCCACATCATCTTCCAGAATCTTACCAAAAAGAAGCAAGGCAGAGGAGAAGCCAACCCTTCTTCTAGCTGGGCCAACTGTTGTTTTGGGGCTGGCATGGGCAGGGAGTCCCTCTGGAAGGCCTGTGCCCCCGCCCCCGTCGTGGGGTGGCGGCCGGCAGGGAGCGGCACCCCCACCGTGTTCTGGGGGAGCCACGTGCTGAGTCTGCAGCACCAGACGCCACAGAAGTGCGTGCCGTGCTCCCTCTTCAATGCTTCCCTCTGCGGCAGGGCCAGGCTGGGGCCTCAAGCCCTTCTCACAGCAGCACTTTTGCCTTAAGGCTCTCAGGTGGGGTGTAGCTGGAGGCCTTGCTTGCAGAGGCGTGAGGACAAATCCTGATGGGGCAGGGCCTCGCCAGTCTTTCCTTGCCAAGGTCCTGAGGGATGGAGTTTCTCTCCAGGTGTCTTACGGGGATGGGGGGTGGGCATGACACACAACAGGGAAAACCGTTTCTGTGGATAATGGACTCTGAAGGACAGTCACCTGGTGGCCTCGTGGTGCGCTCTGGCTGGTTGAGGGTGACGGCTTAGATTGGTGATGACTCTGCCTCTGAAATGGAAACTTGGCCATTGGATCTTTGCGTGGAAGTTTGCGTGAAGGTGGAGAAAGCCGATGCTCAGGCTGCTTTGAGAGGACAGCAAGGTGCCCAGTGCCCCCCAGAGTCAGGATGCGGCACTGACCAGCATTCTTGAAGCAGAGGAAAGGCAGGGAGGGTTCCTGCTAAAGAGCCTCACTTCAGTCCAAGCCAAACACTTTGTAGTTGCCCCTGGGGGAGAGAGTCTGGAACACGAGTCTTGGCTCACTTACCCGCTCGGTGGTGCACAGGCGCTGTCTACACGGGACATCAGTGCCTTGGCTTCATATTTGTTTGAAACCATAATATTTTCCTTGCTGAGGTACAGAGTAGTTACATAAAGAAAAGTGCCCAGGGGCTTCCCTGGTGGCGCAGTGGTTGAGAGTCCGCCTGCCGATGCAGGGGACACGGGTTTGTGCCCCGGTCCGGGAAGATCCCACGTGCCGCGGAGCGGCTGGGCCCGTGAGCCATGGCCGCTGAGCCTGCGGGTCCGGAGCCGGTGCTCCGCAACGGGAGAGGCCACAGCAGTGAGAGGCCTGTGTACCGCTAAAGAAAAAAAAAAGAACAGTGCCCAAAATCTCTCTCAATTTCTGCTCCAGTGGACTCCCACATCCCCTCCCCTTCCTATTACTGTCGGTATGTCAAACCTTTCTCCTCAGATTACTAGATGGTTCCTTCTGTCATTCATCGGCACGTGTGAGATGCTCTGTCTGTGACTCGGTGCTCAAGGCCCTCAGCCTGCGCAGGAAAGCCAGTGTGAACAGATGACCAGGCTTTAGCGTGGTGGGGGGGGGGGTGTGAGGGAGCTGGACGAGGGCTGGGCTGGGAAGGTAGGGACGGCCCAGAGCCCTGCCATCAGCATGGCAGATCCCGGAGACAGTGTGGGTGGCCTGGCGCCGTGCCCCGAGCCCCCCGCAGTGCCCGGAGCCTTCCTGTTTGTGCCCCGTCTTCCCTTGGAAGCCAGTTTGCTCTCATTTGCCTCGGCGGGTCCAGGGGGGTCACAGCCACCCACGTTTCATAGTCGCGTTTTCATGGCCTTTATTTCTGGTGTCTTTAAGACATGCTTGACGTAAACAAGACTCATGTCATTCACCAGATAGACTCCCTGGTGGATCATTTCAAACACAGATAATGTAAGAAAGGTACAAGCCGCTAAAGGCCCGGTTGCTTCTTGGGCAAAGGCTCGAGAAGAGTTACAGCCCTCCAGAATGAGCCAGGTGCTAATTTAGAACGATCACCTGCCTGTGGATGACGCGCAAAGTCGCAGATGCTGTGTTTGGGCTCACCAACCGAGACGCGGGTGGCCAGGAGAAGAGCCATAATAAGCAATTCAACTGAGCCTTCGATTCACTCTTTTGAAACCTCTTTGAAATGAAATCCTGAAATAGTACCACATTTCCACAGGCACCAAGCTGTCAGCTTCAAAGAAGAACAGGCTTCTGAGGCTTGATCCCTTTCACGAGCAGCTGAGGCCCACACCACCAAGAAGAGGAACAGATGTTCGAGGGGGATGGGAGAGGCGTGTCCTGCCACCATCCTGGCCTCTGCGGATGGGCCCAGGTTTCCATACCAGGAGCCCCTGGCACCTTGGGGCTGGGCAGCAACGAAGACCCCACAGAGCCAAAAATAATAAATAAATACATGCATACATTTTATAGGAAAAAAGAAGAACCTGAATGTTATAGAAAGCAGTTCTGGATTTTGCAGGGCCTTGGGGTTAAAATACTGATGATGATTGTATGGCAGATGTGCAGAAATAAGAGAGCTCTGTTTAAGAGGGTGCCGGGCCACAGAGCATTTTCATTTCATTTCTTGGTAAACCCTTTTCTGCAGCTAAGGAGTAACAAAACTAATCAACTTGAATTCCAGTCACAGGAAGCCAGATATGCCCAGTAGCAACCCAGGCTGGGCTGGGGGAGCCAGGAGGCTGTCCGGTCAAGCCAGCATCTCCCCAGTGGACATCAGTCCGGAGGTCAGAGCCTCTGCAACTCCCCTGAGGTGCGGCGAATAAAAGGAGAGATCGTTACGCAATAGCTGCCTGGATAGAGAGGATATAAATGCTCCTTATGTAAAAAAAGAAAGAAAAAAGACCAGAAGATCAGGAGGCAAGAGAAACAAGTTCGTCAGTTGATGGATGCCATTTATTTCTGGACAAGAAGACAGGTGGCTCGGCCTCCCTTGATGTAAATTACAGCAGAGCATCTCTCAGTTCTGTTGACTTGCGCTGGAGTCTGGCAAATCGCTTTTGTCTTCCCTGCTTCCTTGTCAAAAGGTACAAAAGCCTCCCACCCCCTCCCTTGGCGCCATCATCTTTCAAGGTGACTCTTATGCTTTTGAAGTCCCTGCCATCTGTTCTGTACAGCTCTGCACTTCGCATGTTCCCAGAATGCCTTCTGTTCTCCCGGACTTGGCCACTGATAACTCTGCTTGTGAGGGGAAGGTAAAGACACACTGCCACCTTCTTAGAGCCCAGTGTGCCCTTGTTCCCTCAAAGCCATTTAGGAGAAGCCGTATCCTTAAGTTACCAAGAGAACTCTCTGAGGAACAAGACCCCTGAAACCGCAAGAGAGACTAATTCTCAAACCCAATGCACACAGTGTTTGATAGTTTGGGAGAGGGAAAAATTCCATCAGAAAACAACTGTGTATGTTTTTAAGGAACATATGTGCAATTTTGGCAAAAATGCCTTCTTAGAAGGACTGGCATCATCGTAACCATTGAACTCTGAAGTCACGTGATTCCTCCCTCTGTCTTGTTGCAGTATGTCAGCTATTCTGAAAAATGAATTGCTCAAGAAGGCACTTACTGGGGGCCTATTACAGTATTACCCAGGCGTCACTCTGCCCACAGAATACGGACCAGCGTGGCGGGATGAAGAAACGCCTGTCGTTTGAGAACACCTCTAAGGAGGCACGTTGTCCAGCGTCCCATGGAAGCATTCCTAGCACCGCTCCACCAGGACAGCCATGCGTCGGCCCTCAATCCTGAGTGTTTCTGACATGTCTCAGCGGGGTGGCCGCCAGATGCCTCCAGCTGGTGGGCTAAGGGTGTGGCCCCGAGCTACTTCTGAAATGGGCACGGGGCAATGGTTACGCCTTCCAGTTTTCCTTTTTGAAAGACCTTTCCAGATACAAGCCCAGGATAGACTTGCCAAGGAGAATTCATAGTCACTGGCTCTATTCTCTCACGGCCTCTGTGTCACCTTTCACCGCTGTGTTAGTTGCAAATTACAGACAGCAACTCTAGCTGGGTAGGAAACACGTTTCTTAAAGGATATTGGATAAGTCACATGATCACTAGACTTGGCGACTCCCCAGCCAAGAACAAGGCCCCAGGTCACCGGGCTCACGCCCTGGAGCTTACACCACAGATGCCCCCAACGCTGACCAATGTCACGAGGACCACCGCCTCCTCTCTTTCAGAAACTATTTTAAATGTAGAGGCTGCCACCTGTCAACAGAGTAGGTTTCATACAGTCACTAGCCGTCAAGTCAGACTCCGGCAGGTGTGTTCCATCAGCTGGGGCGGGGCTGTCAGCTGAGAGGGAAGTTGGAAAAGCCAGCATCTGAGACTTCCTCCTCCTCGAGTGGCAGCGGGGCCGGCTTCATAACATGGGGGACCACCCCCCCAGACCCAGGAAGGGTGTTCCGATGCTGAGCATCTAAAACTAAGCGTCCACCACAGCCAGGACCCTTGGCTTGTATTCCTCTGTCCAGAGACGCAGGACATGTGCTCTCCTGGGGTCTGCCCTTTGGCGAGGCTTGGTCAGTGGGAGTGAAGAGGGTGTGCACAGCAGGCGGCCAGTGCCCCCTCTGGGCTCAAGCTGGACCAATCACAGCTTCTCTCTGCCTGTAGAAATGTTTCTAAGTCATAGGGGCTGGGTCGCTGCTGCTACCCGGACTGCACAGCAGACCACCTCCTGCCACTCAGCTTCCAAGGAGCTGTTGCAAAGCTACCGGCATACCAGCCCAGCCCTGGTAGCCTTTTCCTGGACCCTCTGAGTGACAGCCCATCTGGGACAAGACGCAAATGATTGTCTCATCTTTCCTTCTAAGTCTTTAGCCAGCTGGGGGATTTAAAAATAAAGAGTTGGAACTGATTTGAAGTGTAAGCCTGTGTCCTGACAGTGTGAATAAATTCCCCCAGCTGTCACCGAGGTTCCATCCCTGAATTCTCACAAGCGTCCGAGCCACTGTCTCCTGAGCTCCAGAGAGCCCAGCCGCGGAGGCGAGTCAGCCTCTGGCGCTCCCCTCCCTCCCTCCCTCCCTCCCTCCGTGGCAGCTCCCCCGAAGTGCTCTCCCCCTCATTAACCACAGAGCTCCATCTGGAGTGAAAAACGGCCCAGCAGGCGCCGAGGCGGTCTCTGTGCCGGAGATGAAGCCAGGCTTGGCGGCCCCGGCGGTGCAGAGCACTGGAGCCTGAGTTGACCTTGCAGCCCGAGTCTCCAGAAAGGTCTCTGGGCTTTTCATCCCCTAAAGCAGCGAGCTGGCATGTGCTACGGTGATCACACACACACACGCTTCTGTCCCCAGGTCCCCTGAGACCAGAGACGGCTTTTGTGCCGCCAGCACATTTCTGCGGCTGGCGCTGTGCTCAGCAGGCTGGGACACAGCAGCGCGCGCCTGCTAAAGGCAAGAGACAAAATAAGCAGGTCAGCCGTGGGAGGGGGGTCAAATCAAGAGCCCAGAGCAAAGCGTCCACTCTGAGCACGGGGCCAGTGGGGAATCTGCAGAGTAAACTCACCAGCCCTCCACCAGGACCACTCTGTTTTCTCGACAATGACGACACAGGAAGAAGAAAGGGCAGCCCCAAACCCTCCCCTGGGTGCGATGGGCCTCCCTCCCCGAGCAGGTCACGGATGAGTAAGATACCCACCTGCAAAACGTTCTGGGTGACGGGGCAGGAGCTTCTCAAGAATGTACTGGACCTCGGCCTATAGCTGTCCGAACCCAGCGCGGGGGAGGGGGTGGGGGGTGGGGTGCAGGGGAGGGCACGGGGCCAAGCCCATCTCCCTGTCTCCATGTAACTCGGCCAAGAGGGCTGAGAAGCCAACCCCCAAGTCCTCCTTCCTCTCCTGGCCCAGATCGTAAACGAATGAGCAATTAGATACATAATGTGTTGGGATGACAAGAGGCTGGACAAGATTAAAGCAGACAAAGAGGGCAGGGAGGCCTGGGGGCAGCGGGGACTGTCATATGGGATGAGTAGACAAGACCCCTGATAAGGCAGGATTTGATCAGAGACCTGGAGGAAGTGAGGGCCTGAACTTAGGGGAAACTAGGGGAAAATGCGCCAGATCGAGGGAACAACCAGTGCAAAGGCCCCGAGGCAGGAATGCACCTAACATGTCTTTGGAACAGGAAGGAGGCCAGAGGGTGCAGACTGCTACCATCAAGGGGAGGAGTGTAGACCTTGGCTTTTGTCCCAAATCACTGGGGGGTTTGGGACAGAGGAATGCCAACCCTTCCAGAGATCGGCTCCACAGGGACGCAGGGGCAGAGGAGAGAAGGGTTCATTTTGCAGCAGGTTTGGAGAGACTGTGTCTCTGGGAGGGTGAGACGAAAGGGGCAAGTGCCCAAGGTGATTTAACTTCCTTCCACCCCACTTGAGAAGCAGACAAGCTCCTCCTGGAGCTGGAAAATGGAGGTGATCGAATGACTGAATGACAGAGGAAAACTATTCCTGTTCCCTCCCTCAACCCTCCTCTCCCTCTCAGGCCTAAAACCCCGTGTCGTCCTTAGATCATTTTCAAGCAAACATACACACGCGTGCGCCCAGCCATCGGCCGGCCACCGCCTGCCACACTTCCTGTGCCGGGGCTGCAAGTCCTGTGCAGAGCAAGGGGCCGCAAAGGGAACAGTGGCTGCACTTGGTCCCCAGGGCTCCGCCCAGGCTTGCAGTCTCCTGCTGTCCCCACCCCTGAAGAAGTTTCTCCCCGTCCCCAACCCAGGGGACATCAGACCTCTTCTCTGCCATCCACAAGAGCCCAGCTGCCTTTCAAGTCGGGCCTCAGAAAGCACGAGGAAGAATGGGGTGGCTGAGGCCTTCTAGGCTCTAAAGGCTTCACATTCTGCAAGCCATTCAAAGGCTGCTTCCTCTGCACTTTAAATAGCTGCGCTGTGCTGAGTTTTAAATTTGACACATTTCTTTTTCTGAAGCTAAAAAAGGCACAATGGAGAAAGCAAGCAAGCAAGAAATGTAGTGAGTCATCGGGAGGAAGAGAGCTGCTCCCGCTTGGAGGCCGTGGTCAGGGGAATGGTGGTGGGAATAGGTGAGGCCAACAGGATTGGCTCTGAGTCCTCTCGGGAATAGGCAAGACTCTGGCGGGTCTTAACAGCTGGTAAGCCCCAGGTATGTTGGAAAGATAGAGGAAGGCGGCAGACATTTAAACTGAACATCTGGTCGAGTAGCACATCCCTCAGACATTGGAAAAGAACACACTTTCACCCCCGTACATTTGCTTAGTTAGATGACCATTCTTAGCACCAGGATTTTACAGATGGGGAAACGGAGGCTCAAAAGGCTTGTGAATTTCATAAATTCTCCTGCGTTAGATCAGGACTAAAGCCTGTGTTTCAAGTCTCCATGTTTACCTAGATCTGGGCAAAGAATATTGCATTTCATTTACAAATTTACCTCAGAAGACAGCCTCTCATTTTCTTGGATTACACAAGACTTGGACGGCAGATACGGAGACAGCTATTGCAGGGGATGCATTCCAGCCTACTTAAGAACCAGACGCGCCGTACAGGCAGGCGCCAGGCCTCGGGTGGGCACAGAGCTCGGGGCTAGACTAACAGTGCTCCGAGCGTGGCCCTCAGCCGGCCCCTAGGTGGCCCTTAGCTCCCCAGCTAAAGCCGGGAGGCCATGTCCTGCTCCACTTGCTCTAAGGGTCCATTTCAATTTAGAAGAAATGTGGTTAGTGCTTTGGAAACTGCAAAGCTCTTAACCAGAGTGTCTGTTTTAATGTGGGCCCTGCCACCCTAGAGACCTTGACCAGATGGTGAGCCTCTGACAAATTGGAAGCGAGGCAGAGGCAGCGGCTGCCTTAAGGCATCGAACCTGGCTTTGACCGCTTCCGGGGCCCCCAGCCCTTTCTCCCCCAGGCACTCTGGGGTCAGCCGGGCAAGCAGTCAGATCCCCACATTGCTGCTGGGAGCTGGGCACCCTTGGATTGTACATAGTCTCTAGGTGCCTCAGTTTTCTCCTCTGTGAGATGGGATGGGGATTATATAAACCGTCCTCACTGGAGGTTCCAGAGATTAACAGGATACTGTGTGTAATAATAATCATAATAATGTATATATACTAATGTCACGATAACGCGTGTAAGCCACTGGCACGCGGCAAAGGCTAAGTAGACAGCGGCTGTAGTCACCTTCCCCCACGGCGCCGCCCACCTAGGTCTGTAGACTCCAATCCCCATGGGAGGCAGCCCAGGTGCTTTTGAATGTGGGCTGTGGATCCAGACAGGCTGCTTTTTAGCTGAATACCCGTGGACAGCAAGTCCTTCCTCTGAGCCGCGTTTCCTCGTTTGTCAAGAGGGGATAATCAGAACTCTCCATTTAAGGATTTGGAGGACGATTAAAAATTAGATAATGGGAGTAAAAAATTGTTTAAAAGAAGGTCCATCAGTACTGCAACCTGGCAAAGCTTGGGTTAAGCCCAATTCAGGTGCTAGTTACACTCTAGAGAGGCCAAGGTCACTGCCCTCTTCTCCGCCCTGAGCAGGGCTCTCTGCTGTGGACCAAGGACAAAGCAGGGCAGACAGAGGCAGGGGATGGCACTTTGGGGAGAAGGAGCAAAGAGTTTCAAAGCCCTATCTTCATCTTCAACCTCTGAATTCCTTCTTCCTCTTGGAACTTGTCACCAAGGGCCTGGCGTGACAAGAGAGGGCTGGAGCCTCCTCCCTTCCTTGGGAGAAGTATTGCTGCTCTCGGAGAAGAGAGCATCTGGGATGGGCGCAGGCCAGGCAGCAGCTGAGGGGCAGAGCCAGGGAGCCAGCAGGACATGGCGTTGCTTTGCTGAGACCACAAGAGCTGCCTTGCTTGGGAATGGTTCAGAGCACCGCCCCTGAGCTGGTGCCTGCCTGCCTGGGGTCCAACCCCGCTGTGAAGTGGGGCCTGTGATAGCACCTCCATCTCATATGATTGTTACAAGGATTAAATGTATTCATTCTTAAGGTGCCTGGATATCACTTGGTACCACAGTAAGTGCTAAGTAAATGTTTGTTTGAATTTTTTTGAAAAAATTAGATAGAATAAAACTCCTGAAACCTAGCAAACATTCAATGAATTCCTGTTTAAAAACAGCCCCCAAATGCCTTCTCTCCCCGACTGTCCTCACTCTAGCCAGTCTTCTGTTTCCTCTGAGAGACTCATGTTGCTGAAGTATTAGAGGAAAGAAACCTTGATGGTCATTGGCCATTCCCAGCCTTTTCAGAGGTGTTTGCCTTTCATAAGTCATGTTTTAGCCTCAGTGAAAGCAATAACTTGTGGAATCTCAGCCTCTGAGCTAGAGAGTATGATGGGGAGCTAAAGGGGAAAGGAGATGGGACAGTAAAAGGCCCTCAACCCCCTCCCGTCATGTTTTTTGCTTAAGTATGGGATGGCACTGCCCGAGGCCATGGCGGGGGTGGGGGCGGGGGGGGCACACGTGCTCTGAAGACCTGTCTCTTGCCAGAACTCTAAAAGGCAGGATGATACTAGTGGATAGATTCTTCAGTAATCTCTCAGGATACTTTCAGCTGTACATCATAGGCTACCCAGCTATCAGTGGCTTAAACAATAAAGATAATCATCATCTCATTTAACAAGGAGTCTGGAGCCAGGAGGTTGCAGGGTTGGTTCAGTGGCTCAGTAATGTCATGAATGATCCATACACTTCCCATCTTCCTTCTCTATCATCCTCAGAATGTGTTGTTTCCTGCTCTCATGGTTGCAAGACAGCTGCCACAGCACCAAGCATCACACACTTAAAAGACAACCAGAGGGCTTCCCTGGTGGCGCAGTGGTTGAGAATCTGCCTGCCAATGCAGGGGACATGGGTTCGAGCCCTGGTATGGGAAGATCCCACATGCCGCGGAGCAACTAAGCCCGTGAGCCACAACTACTGAGCCTGCGTGTCTGGAGCCTGTGCTCCGACAAGAGAGCCCGCAATAGTGAGAGGCCCGCGCACCGCGATGAAGAGTGGCCCCCGCTCGCCACAACTAGAGAAAGCCCTCGCACAGAAACGAAGACCCAACACAGCCAAAAATAAAATAAAATAAAATAAAAAATAATTAAAAAAAAAAAAAAAAAGACAACCAGAAAGGGAGGGGCAGGGCTTTCTTCTTGAGTCTCTCTCTCTCCCTCTTTCTCCCTCAACCCATTCCAGGCAGGGAAATCTTCCCCAGAAACACTCTAATAGATTTTCCCATAATTCTGATTGGCCAGAACTGAGTCACATGCCTGTTTTAGACTAATCATTGGCAAAGACAATAAGGATTAACAGGAGAGCTTTAGAGCTACCATTGTTTTGAATATACAACTATTTGTGGCCCTGGGGGAAGGAGCCACCTTCTGAGACATCACCTGTCAAATACCTGACACAAAGTTGGGGTCCTATTAACAAGGAAGGGGAGGGATGGCTGCTGGACGGGCAACCTGGAGCTTATCCTGAACACTTAACCCCCTGGGTCATTGTCTTGGCCTCTTTCATGTTTCTTGAAATTTCCTGTGCCTTGTCCAGGGCCCTTTGCAGCTGTAGGAAAGGTGTTGCTCACTAAATACTTCAGGCGCTTCTACTTGTTGCCATAACTGTAACCACCTCCCCCTGCCTTCCGACCTTCCTACATGGTGGATTAAAGCAGAGAAACATAGACAAGATGAGACAAGCCACAATGTAGGTGAAGGTGTTAGAAAAAAGCTACAAGAGAATCATGATTAAATGTTCCAGACTCACCAGTTAAAAGACAAATGTCAGCAAATTAGGTTGATATGGAGAGATATGTACTGCTTATAAGCATACAGACATGAAAGGTTGAAAGGAAAAGGATGAAAGAGGACATGTCAGGCAAATGTTAACCAAAAGAGAGCTGGTATCACTGTGTTCATGTCAGGTAAAATAGACTTCAGGACAGAAAGCAGTATTAAGGATGAAAAAGGTGACTATGTGATGATAAAAAAGCAAATTCACCAAGAAGAGATTTCCATTTTAAACATATATGTACCCAACAAAATAACTCCAAAATATATGAAGGAACCATTGATAGAACTACAAGAAGAAACCAATGAATCCATCTTCCTAGTGAGAGATTTCAACATATATCTTGACTACTAACAAGTTAGGCAGAACAAAATATCATCAAGGACGTAGAAGACCTGAATGACACAATTAACCTTGATCGAATGGACAGATAGACAAGTCAACGCAACATTTTGAGAATACACTCTGGGTTCTCCATGCACACGTGTAACAGTAAAATTTTGATTATATACTAAGCCATAAAGAAAAAAATTTTTTTACAAAGAGCAAAGCTGGAGGAATCACACTCCCTGACTTAAGACTATACTCAAAACTACAGTCATCAAAACAGTATGATACTGGCACAAAAACGGACACATAGGTCAATGGAACAGAATAGAAAGCCCAGAAATAAACCTACACACCTATAGTCGATTAATCTAGGACAAAGGAGGCAAGAATATACAGTGCAGAAAAGACAGTCTCTTCAAAAAGTGGTGTTGGGAAAACCGGACAGCATCATGTAAAAGAAAGAAATTCGAACATTTTCTCACACCATGTACAAAAATGCACTCAAAGTGTATTAAAGACCTAAATGTAAGACCAGAAACCATAAAACTCCTAGAAGAAAACAGAGAACACTCTGACATAAATTGTTTCAGTATCTTTTTGGATCTGTCTCCTAAGGCAAAAGAAACAAAAGCAAAAACAAATAAATGGGACCTAATTAAACTTAAAAGCTTTTGCACAGCAAGTGAAACCATCAACAAAATAAGACAACCTACTGAATGAGAGAAAACATTTGCAAATGATATGACCAGTAAGAGGTTAATATCCAAAATATATAAACAGCTCATACAACTGAATATCAGAAAAACAACCCAATCAAAAAATGGGCAGAAGGTCTGAATAGACATTTTTCCAAGGAAGACACACAGATGGCCAAAAGGCACATGAAAAGATGCTCAGCATCCCTAATCATCAGAGAAATAGAAATCAAAACCACAATGAGATATCACTTCACACCTGTGAGAATGGCTATCATCAAAAAGAACACAAATACAGGGAACTCTACTCAATACTCTGTAATAACCTATATGGGAAAAGAATCTGAAAAAGAATAGATATATGTATATGTATAACTGAATCACTTTGCCATATACCTGAAACTAACACAACATCGTAAATCAACTATACTCCAATATAAAATTAAAAATTTAAAAAAAGCACACAAATAACAAATGTTGGTGAGGATATGGAGAAAAGGGACCCCTGGTACACTGTTGATGGGCAGGTTAAGTTGGTGCAGCCACTGTGGAAAACAGTATGGATGTTCCTCAAAATAACTAAAAATAGAACCACCCTACGATCCTGGTCATGTGGTCCCCACCCCATCCCATGCCCCATCCCACTCCTGGGTATATATCCAAAGAAAATGAAAAATTAATTCAAAAAGATACATGTACCCCAACGTTCACAGAAGCATTATTTACAATTGCCAAGATACGGAAGCAACCTGTCCATCAAAAGATGAATGGATAAGAAGGTGTGGTATATGTATACACAATGGAATACTTCTCAGCCACAAAAAGAATGAAATTCTGCTGTTTGCAACAACATGGATGGACATAGAGAGCATTATGCTCAGTGAAATAAGTCAGAGACAAATACTCTGTTATCACTTATATATGGAATCTAAAAAATAAAATGTATATTAAAAAAAACCAAACAGACTCACAACTATAGAGAAGAAATTAGTGGTTACTAGTGGGGAGAGGGAAGGGGGAAGGACAGATGGGGTAAGGAATTAAGAGGCACCAACTACTACATATAAAAATAAATAAGCTACAGGGATATATTGTACAGCACAGGAAATATAGCCAATATTTTATAATAACTATAAATGGACTATATTCTATAAAAGTATTGAATCACTATGTTGCACACCTGAAACTAATATAATATTGTAAATCAAGTATACTTCAATAAAGAAAGAAATACGCAGACCACAATCCTTGACCTTCAAAAATGTAAATAACCCCGAGACATTTACAAATGTTTTAAAAATTGCTAAGTAACTCACAGGCTAAAGAGGAATTCACATGAAACTTTTTAAAATCTCCAGAGGTGAATGAAAATGAAACTGGTGCATATCAAATCTTGTGACATACAGAAAAAACGACGCTTTGAGCGAAATTTATAACCTTAAATACTTGTATTAGAAAAGTTGACAACCTCAAGATTGATGAGCTAGGTTTCCACTTTAAGAAATTAGAGAAGGAACAACAAAGATAATAAAATAAGCACAGATCATTGAAATAGAAAACAAAGATACAAAAGAGATCAACAAAGCCTAAGGTGACCTTTTTAGGAAAAGTAACAAAATAGGTAAACCTTCATCAAGTTTGCTCAAGAAAACAGAAGAAACAAAAAGTATTATGAATGAAAAGGGGGACATGACTACAGAAGAACTAGATGTTAATAAAAAGATAATAAAAGAATACTAGCAAATTCAACAATATGGCAGCAATTTTCAAAGTGAGACAAGAAGTGTCGGTGATGCTTGTGGCACACTATTCACGACAGCAAATGCCTGCAAGGGCGTCACCTGTCTGCGGGCGGGAATATCTTCACCTGGCCAGATTTTCTGAGGGATTCAGAAAGAATGGAGCACTGTGAGATGCAACAACATGGATGAATCTTAGCAATACAGCAGGATGATCAAAAAGATTACAAACAGCATGACACCCTTCTTATAAAATTAAACACACACACACATTTTAGGAACATATACAGATGCATATGAAACCACAGAAAAGCAAGGGAGAGAAGAACAAGGCACACAGCCTTCTTTAACAAGATTCTGTTGGCTGGTGAGACAGGCATGAGATGGGGTAAGGACCATGTGACCAGGCTGAAGTTAGTGTCAGGGTTCTGACTTTTGTTTGGGGTAGTGGGTTTGCATGTGCTTATTGTTAAAAGTAGCAAGCTAAGGATTTCCCTGGTGGCGCAGTGGTTAAGAATGCGCCTGCCAATGCAGGGGACACGGGTTCGAGCCCTCGTCCGGGAAGATCCCACACGCCGTGGAGCACTAAGCCCGTGCGCCAGAACTACTGAGCCTGCGTGCCATAACTACTGAATCCTGCGTGCCTAGAGCCCGTGCTCCACAACAAGAGAAGCCACCACAATGAGAGGCCCGCACACCGCAACAAAGAGTAGCCCCCGCTCGCCGCAACTAGAGAAAGCCTGTGCACAGCAACGAAGACCCAAGGCAGCCAAAAATAAATAAATTTATTTAAAAAATTAAAAAAATTAAAATAGCGAGCTAAATAACTAAATAAATAGGAGCAGGCCATGCTGGACCAGTGATGAAGAGTAGGTTGAGTGGAGAAGAGAAAGAGGCAGAAAAGCTATTCAGTTGGCAATCGTCATCATTATTCTTCCCCACAATCTAGGGGACAGACAGAGCTAACACAGCTGAGCGGGGGTCTTCGCCTGGGCCACTGCTGTGGGTCTGCTTCTTAGCTTCCCCCAGCTCAGCCCCGGCAGCTGACACCTCTCGTGCCATGTGGAGGAGACAGGGAGCCAGGGAAAGTGAGCCGCTGTAGGGTGGAACTTAGAACAGCTGAGGTCAGCTCTTCATTCTGACAGGAACCAGCAAACGTTGAGGATTATGTCTTGACCCTCCCTGATACAAAACTAACCAAAGAGGAGAGGACTGCTGAGATGGCACGGTTAGCCTGAAGGCAAAAGGACCAGGTGACAGGCCACAGAGACCTTGGAAACATCATTCAGGTGTCTCTCAAACTCAAGGGCCACTGGCTGCTGCAGGTGCCTGAGGGTGGCGGGTTATGACCTCCTAGAGAGGGTCTCCATCAACCTAGGGCAATTCAGGGGAAAGTAGTGTAGCTGTGAGTACTTAGTGATGGAGAGGGGGAGGGCTGCACCGCTGAGCGGGATGTGGGCGGCCACTGCAGCTTGCCTCTGCCTCGTGTGCCAGGCGCTCGGCTGCATTCTCTTTCACCTGTGCCATCGTGGCCGCACTTACTCTCATTCTGCAGGAGAAACAGAAGCTCCAAATACTCAAGTCATTTTTTCCCCCAGCGTTTCAGAGCCCCTTCTGCTCCTGGCAGAAGGACAGACGGGCAGAAGTTGTGTGACTTCAAAGGCCAGGTAGGGTTGCTAAAGTCAGCAAATAAAAGCACAGAATGGCCAGTTAAATTTGAACTCCATGTAAACAGAGTCAATTTTTAGTTCACGCATGTCCCGGCTAATATCTGGGACATGCTTATACTAAAAAACTGTTTGTCATCTGGAATTCAAATTTAACTGGGTGCCCTGTATTTTGTCTGGCAACCCTGAAGCCCGCGGTATCAGGCCGCCCTCTGCCACCATTGGTGACTCAAGAAACAGAGGCCAGGTGGTGTGAATTACGCAGAATGCCAGGCAGTGGAGGCAAATGCACCATGTGCAGCTGAAATGCACACTAATGCTTTCCCGCTTTGCAGGGGAGGGGAGCTACTGGTTTTGTCTGCGATCAAGGATGTAACTGTGGGCTCATCCCCACATGTGTGAAGCGATCCCCTTCCAACGCAGAAGCTCCGGCGCCCGCACGAGCCAGCCGGGAGGCAGCCTCGGTTTCCCTCCACCTCGGCGCGAGGGAGCCCTGACTAAATGCTGTTTCTCCCCCTCCATCCATCACTCCAGACACTCCCGCTCCGATGCTCGTGCATCTCAACTCCAGCCTCTGCACAAAGGGGAAGCCCGAGACGCAGACACCGCACAAAGCTTTGCGGGCTTGGTGGAGGAGGCGCCCTCCTTGCCCACGTCCCCTAGAGAGCCGCCCGCCGCGCCTGATGTAACCAATGGCACCCGCGGCAAACCATTTCCAGTGCCCTCTGCCACTCCCCCCCAGAGGCATTTCAGCTTGTGGAGCACCACGGTAGGGAGGGATGGGGTGTGCTCCGGAGGCTCACCGAGGCAGCCGCGAAGCAAGGCTAAAATTAAATCAGACTGAACATATTGTTCGCGGAAACCTTAGCAGAGCATGAGTCATGGTGGTGAAGTGCATCACACAGCCTCAGAATTCCCATTTATATTAGGTTTATTTGGGGTCTTTATGCTTTGGCTCAGGATCCCTTGCTCCTCTCCCCTCCCCCGCCCCGCACTGATTCTCCCTCTTTGGGGGAAAGCCTCAAGCCTATGGTGGCTAAGGGTCCAGCTGGGCAGCCAGGAAGCAGAGCAGGGTGGGCGCCTGGCGGGTACCAAGGGAATCAGCTCACCAGCGCCAGAGGTGGATGCCCCGGGGCCACCAGGAAAGAAAAGGTGGGGAAATCTGGCCATTTCGACGAATGCTAGCATCTCAATTTTTTTTTTTTTTAAGTGAAATTCCGTGAGAGGCAAGAGGTTGAAACTCCAGGTTAAAATGAACTTGCCAGGTTCTTGTGCAGTTTTTGGTTAACTCAGCCTCCAGACAGCGCGGCCCAGTGAGCACACACACGCTCACTGCCTCACAGCCGTCTCCACAGACCACTTACCAGCTGCATGACCCGGGGCAACTGGCTTCATCCCTCTGTGTCCATGAAATAGGAGTGATGATAATAATATTTACCTCTAGGGTGGCTGCGACGATTACTGAGTTAATATGCGTGAAGTACTTAGCACTTGGCTCAGAGGAAATGCTAACGTGTGAGCTTTCATCACCATCACCGCCACCACGCCCCCCAGCAGCGGACCCTCGGTGGCACTGCCGGGCACTGGGGGAGCAGGGCCACACGTGCTTTACAGACAGCCACAGGCCAGAGACCTGGCAGAGGTAGGATTCACAGGCTGTGGGAGCCACAGGGCCTTCCCCTGCAACCTGTCCGGTCAAGTTGGTTGCAGGTGGGGAAATGCATGTCACGCACGTTAGCAACCCAGTGCGGCAGTCATCTTCTGACTCCCCATCCAGTGCTCTTCCATGTGTTCCCTGAGGGGCCCTGCTGCACTGACACAACTGGAGAGGGAAGCAGGTTTCACACCTTGGGAGACTTGCAGTGCAGGCAGGTGAAGAGGGACCACCTGCCACTTTGAGCCACACCAGGCTGTGTAGGCAGAGTCCCCACAACCACGAGGCAACCACCCTCATCACTCAGCACACGTTCAGGCTACAGCAAGTTCCAACACTGTCACCTCATTTGGACCCTCACACCAAACGCAGGGGGCTAGTGGCAGGGGGAGCAGGGGCCCCGCTCTGACTGTGGATTCCCTGGGAGCTTTTGAATGAAGAGCTATTTCATCTACTCAGACCCAACATGTAAGTGGCCTCAGGGATCCCCAACTTTTTCCAATGGGGGTCTTTTTACTATCACCCCATGTTCCCTCTGCTTTGAAAGATTTTATCTACCATGCTGCAAGTAATAAGTTAATTTTTTCTTCTGTAATTTATTAATTGGAGACCAACATAATGGCCAAATGAAGTTTCTGTGCAGGGGATAAATGCTGTGCCCAAGATGAGGAGCTGGGATTCCTGCCAAAAGCAAAGAAACGTGACATTTTTATTGGCCCAAGATGACTTATCAGAGCTCCATGAACAGTCTCTGGAAGGCTTTATAAAATGACAACATCTCATGGACTCCTGTTAAGATGACTGCCCTCCCAAGAGGTCCAGAGACCCCAGGAGGAGAGCCGTGTGCTCTGATCCCATGGCAGTCTAAGCCACCCAGGATAATGGCTGGGTAAGGACCCAAGGAGGCAGCAGTGTGGAAGAGGAAGGGACCTAATTGCTGATGCTGGGAACAGGGCCTCGAGCCTATGCCCAAGGCAGAGACTACCCACTCTGATAACTTGGGGCCCTCTTCCCTTGGTGACAGCCCCAAAAGCCATAGGGGCCCCCAGAATGGCACCTTTCTAGACCTCTAGACACAGAGCCCAAAGCTCTGCCCCTGTCCTAAGATGCTCAGAGTCTAAGGGAGTGCCTCTCTAGTGGTAAAGACTCATTCTAGAAGGGCAGGAAATCCAGGGCCTTCCTAAGGGTCCTCCTGGAGTACACAGCCAACAGGCCTGCAGTTCTAGCCATACCAAGCCTGTGGAGCCACGCTTCCCACCTGAGATGCTCAGTTCTCGCTCATTAGACATGAACATACCTCACAGATGTACCCCAAGAGAGAGGGACAGACCCTGACCCTCAGCTGACTTGAGCATGAGCCATGTTTATTTACTTACAAATTCTTGGCTTTGCTCTAAATCTCTGGTATTGTGGAAAGACCACTTGGACTAGAGTCAAAGGGACATCATTTTGATTTTCAATTCCATGAATTTATCTCTGCTCCTTTGTCACTTCAAACTCTGTGAAAGGCTTAAAAATAAAACAAAACCTATACAACTTTAGGTTCCATTAGAAGTCGATTTACTCATAGTAGGTATCAATAAGAAGGAAAATGTTTGTTTGTTTGCTTGTTTTTGCGGTACACGGGCCTCTCACTGTTGTGGCCTCTCCCGTTGTGGAGCACAGGCTCCGGACGCGCAGGCTCAGCGGCCATGGCTCACAGGCCCAGCCGCTCCGCGGCACGTGGAATCCTCCCGCACCGGGGCACGAACCCGTGTCCCCTGCACCGGCAGGCAGACTCTCAACCACTGCGCCACCAGGGAAGCCCAATAAGGGGGAAAATGTAATGAATGGCAACTTAAACTAGAAAAAATGAATAAAACAACAATTTAATAAATAAACACAGAGCAAGATGAGTAAAGTTAAATTGAGTCTATCGGTCAATTCAGCAAAGTTGATTAAACTGAATTCACCCAATAAAATACAAAGACTGTCAAAGTTAAAAATAAAAATCCAGGGGCTTCCCTGGTGGCACAGTGGTTGGGGGTCCGCCTGCCGATGCAGGGGACACGGGTTCGTGCCCCGGTCCGGGAGGATCCCACATGCCGTGGAGCGGCTGGGCCCGTGAGCCATGGCCACTGAGCCTGCGCGTCCAGAGCCTGTGCTCCGCAACGGGAGAGGCCACAAGAGTGAGAGGCCCACGTACCGCAAAAAATAATAATAATAATAAAAATTAAAAAAAAATCCAGGTGTATGCTGCTTAGAGGAAAAACAAACTGACAAAGACCGAAAATAAGATGCCAAAAAGATATCAGAAAAAATGCCAACAAGAAGAAAGCAGGCTTTCCACCGTCCTTTTACCTCCCTGCTCGCCAGCCCCATGCACTTAAAAAGAAGGTCATTGGAGCACACAGTGGAAAAGTGCCTATCTACAACCCAAGGACCCAAGGCTGCGCCGTGCACTTGAGGGATCTCAGTTCCCCAACCAAGGACTCAATCTGGGTCACAGGACTGAAAGCCCGGAATCCTAACCACTAGGCCACCAGGGAACTCCCACTTAATTTCTTGTCTTGAAAGCTCTTAAATTTTAGTAACAATTTCCATGAGTAAGAGAGTAATAAATCACGAGATTGGTTCAAGATGGCAGAGTAGACGGACATGCTCTCACTCCCTCTTGAGAGAACACCAGAATCACAACTAACTGCTGAACAATCATCGACAGGAAGACACTGGAACTCACTGAAAAAGATACTCCACATCCAAAGACAAAGGAGAAGCCACAATGAGACAGTATGAGGGGTGCTATCACAATAAGATCAAATCCCATAACTGCTGGGTGGGTGACTCACAAACTGGAGAACATTTATACCACAGAAGTCCACCCACTGGAGTGAAGGTTCTGAGCCCCACGTCAGACTTCACAATCAGCAGCTCTGGCAATGGGAGGAGGAATTCCTAGAGAATCAGACTTGGAAGGCTAGCGGGATTTGATTGCAGGACTTCGACAGGACTGGGGGAAACAGAGACCCCATTCTTGGAAGGCACACACAAAGTAGTGTGTGCATCAGGACCCAGGGGAAGGAGCAGTGATCCCATAGGAGACTGAACCAGACCTACCTGCTAGTGTTGGAGGGTCTCCTGCAGAGGTGTGGGGTGGCTGTGTCTCACCCTGAGAACAAGGACACTGGCAGCAGAAGTCCTGGGAAGTACTCCTTGGAGTGAGCTCTCCAAGAGTCCGCCCTTAGCCCCACCAAAGAGCCGGGGTAGGCTCCAGTGTTGGGTCGCCTCAGGCCAAACAACCAACAGGGAGGGAAACCAGCACCATTCATCAGCAGACAGGCGGATTAAAGTTTTACTGAGCTCTGCCCACCAAAGCAACAGCCAGCTCTACCCATCACCAGTCCCTCCCACCAGGAAACCTGCACAAGCCTCTTAGATAGCCTCACCCACCAGAGGGCAGACAGCAGAAGCAAGGAGAACTACAATCCTGCAGCCTGTGGAACAAAAACCATGTTCACAGAAAGATAGACAAGATGAAAAGGCAGAGGGCTATGTACCACATGAAGGAACAAGACAAAACCCCAGAAAAACAACTAAATGAAGTGGAGATAGGCAACCTTCCAGAAAAAGAATTCAGAATAATGATAGTGAAGATGATCCAGGACCTCGGGAAAAAAATGGAGGCAAAGAGTGAGAAGATGCAAGAAATGTTTAACAAAGACCTAGAAGTATTACAGAACAAACAAACAGAGATGAACAATACAATAACTGAAATGAAAACTACACTAGAAGGAATCAATAGCAGAATAACTGAGGCAGAAGAACGGATAAGTGACTTGGAAGACAGAATGGTGGAATTCACTGCTGAGGAACAGAATAAAGAAAACAGAATGAAAAGAAATGAGGACAGCCTAAGAGACAACTGGGACAACATTAAATGCAACAACATTTGCATTATAGGGGTCCCAGAAGGCGAAGAGAGAGAGAGAAAGGACCAGAAAAAATATTTGAAGAGATTATAGTCAAAAACTTCCCTAACATGGGAAAGGAAATAGCCACCCAAGTCCAGGAAGCGCAGAGAGTCCCATACAGGATAAACCCAAGGAGAAACACGCCGAGACACATAGTAATCAAACTGGCAAAAATTAAAGACAAAGAAAAATGACTGAAAGCAGCAAGGGAAAAACAACAAATAACATACAAGGGAACTCCCATAAGGTTAACAGCTGATTTCTCAGCAGAAGCTCTACAAGCCAGAAGGGAGTGGCATGATATACATAAAGTGATGAAAGGGAAGAACCTACAACCAAGATTACTCTACCCAGCAAGGATCTCATTCAGATTTGATGGAGAAATCAAAAGCTTTACAGACAAGCAAAAGCAAGGAGAATTCAGCACCACCAAACCAGCTCTACAACAAATGCTAAAGGAACTTCACTAAGTGGGAAACACAAGAGAAGAAACGGACCTACAAAAACAAACCTAAAACAATTAAGAAAATGGTCATAGGAACACACATATCCATAATTACCTTAAATGTGAATGGATTAAATGCTCCAACCAAAGGACACAGGCTTGCTGAATGGATACAAAAACAAGACCCATATATATGCTGTCTACAAGAGACCCACTTCAGACCTAGGGACACATTCAGACTGAAAGTGAGGGGATGGAAAAAGATATTCCATGCAAATGGAAATCAAAAGAAAGCTGGAGTAGCAATACTCCTATCAGATAAAATAGACTTTAAAATAAAGAATGTTACAAGAGACAAGGAAGGACACTATGTAATGATCAAGGGATCAATCCAAGAAAAAGATATAACAATTATAAATATATATGCATCCAACATAGGAGCACCTCGATGCATAAGGCAAATGCTAACAGCTGTAAAAGAGGAAATCGACAGTAACACAGTAATAGTAGGGGACTTTAACACCTCACACCAATGGACAGATCAACCAAACAGAAAATTAATAAGGAAACACAAGCTTTAAATGACACAATAGACCAGATGGATTTAATTGATATATATAGGACATTCCATCCAAAAAGAGCAGATTACACTTTCTTCTCAAGTGCGCATGGAACATTCTCCAGGATAGATCACATCTTGAGTCACAAATCAAGCCTCAATAAATTTAAGAAAACTGACATCATATCAAGCATCTTTTCTGACCACAACGTTATGAGATTAGAAATGAATTACCAGGAAAAAAACGTAAGAAACACAAACACATGGAGGCTAAAAACAATACGTTACTAAATAATCAAGAGATCACTGAAGAAATCAAAGAGGAAATCAAAAAATACCTACAGACAAATGACAATGAAAACACGACAATCCAAAACCTATGGGATGCAGCAAAAGCAGTGCTAAGAGGGAAGTTTATAGCTATACAAGCCTACCTCAAGAAACAAGAAAAATCTCAAATAAACAATCTAACCTTACACTAAAGGAACTAGAGAAAGAAGAACAAAACAAACTTAGCAGAAGGGAAGAAATCACAAAGATCAGAGCAGAAATAAATGAAATAGAAACAAAGGAAACAAAAGCAAAGATCAGTAAAACTAAAAGCTGGTTCTTTGAGAAGATAAGCAAAATTGATAAACCATTAGCCAGACTCATCAAGAAAAAGAGGGAGAGGACTCAAATCAATAAAATTACAAATGAAAAAGGAGAAGTTACAACAGACACCACAGAAATACAAAGCACCCTAAGAGACTACTACAAGCAACTCTATGCCAATAAAATGGACAACCTGGAAGAAATGGACAAATTCTTAGAAAGGTATAACCTTCCAAGACTGAACCAGGAAGAAATACAAAATATGACCAGACCAATCACAAGTAATGAAATTGAAACTGTGATTAAAGATCTTCCAAAAAACAAAAGTCCAGGCCCAGAGGGCTTCACATGTGAATCCTATCAAACATTTAGAGAAGCGCTAACACCCATCCTTCTCAAACTCATCCAAAACTGCAGAGGAAGGAACACTCCCAAACTCATTCTATGAGGCCACCCTCACCCTGATACCAAAACCAGACAAAGATACTAAAAAAAAAGAAAATTACAGACCAATATCACTGATGAATATAGATGCAAAAATCCTCAACAAAATACTAGCAAACAGAATCCAACAACACATTAAAAGGATCATACACCATGATCAAGTGGGATTTATCCCAGGGATGCAAGGATTCTTCAATATAAGCAAATCAATCAAAGTGATATACCATATTAACAAATTGAAGAATAAAAACCATATGATCATCTCAACAGACGGAGAAAAAGCTTCTGACAAAATTCAACACCCGTTTATGATAAAAACTCTCCAGAAGGTGGGCATAGAGGAAACCTGCCTCAATATAATAGAGGCCATATACGACAAACCCACAGCAAACATCATTCTCAATGGTGAAAAACAGAGCATTTCCTCAATTGGAAAAGAAGAAGTAAAACTGTCACTGTCTGCAGATGACATGATACTATACATAGAGAATCCTAAAAATGCCACCAGAAAACTACTAGAGCTAATCAATGAATTTGGTAAAGTTGCAGGATACAAAATTAATGCACAGAAATCTCTTACATTCCTATACCCTAATGATGAAAAATCTGAAAGAGAAACTAAGCAAACACTCCCATTTACCATTGCAACAAAAAGAATAAAATACCGAGGAATAAACCTTCCTAGGGAGACAAAAGACCTATATGCAGAAAACTATAAGACACTGATGAAAGAAATTAAAGATGATACCAACAGATGGAGAGATATACCATGTTCTTATATTGGAAGAATCAATATTGTGAAAATGACTACACTACCCAAAGCAATCTACAGATTGAATGCAATCCCTATCAAATTACCAATGGCATTTTCTCCAGGAGTAGAACAAAAAATCTTAAAATTTGTATGGAGACACAAAAGACCCAGAGTAGCCAAAGCAGTCTTGAGGGGAAAAAAACAGAGCTGGAGGAATCAGACTCCCTGACTTCAGACTATATGACAAAGCTACAGTAATCAAGACAATATGGTACTGGGACAAAATCAGAAATATAGATCACTGGAACAGGATAGAAAGCCCAGAGATACATACATGCCCATACATCTATGGTTAACTAATCTATGACAAAGGAGGCAAGGATATACAATGGAGAAAAGTCTCTTCAATAAGTGGTGCTGGGAAAACCGGACAGTTATATGTAAAAGGATGAAATTAGAACACTCCCTAACACTATACACAAAAATAAACTCAAAATGGATTTGAGACCTAAATGTAAGACTGGATACTATAAAACTCTTAGAGGAAAACAAAGCAAGAACACTCTTTGACATAAATCACAGCAAGATCTTTTTTGATCCACCTCCTAGAGTAATGGAAATAAAAACAAAAATAAACAAATGGGACCTAATGAAACTTAAAAGCTTTTGCAAAGCAAAGGAAACTAGAAACACGACGAAAAGACAACCCTCAGAATGGGAGAAAATACTTGCAAACAAATAAATGGACAAAGGATTAATCTCCAAAATATATAAACAGCTCATGCAGCTCAAAATTAAAGAAACAAACAACGCAATCCGAAAATGGGCAGAAGACCTAAATAGACATTTCTCCAAAGAGGATGGCCAAAAAGCACATGAAAAGCTGCTCACCATCACTAGTTATTAGAAAAATGGAAATCAAAACTACAATGAGGTATCACCTCACACCAGTTAGAATGGGCATCATCAGAAAATCTACAAATGCTCGAGAGGGTGAGGAGAAAAGGGAACCCTCTTGCAGTGTTGGTGGGAATGTAAATTGATACAGCCACTATGGAGAACAGTATGGAGGTTGCTTAAACAACTAAAAATAGAATTGCCATATGACCCAGCAATCCCACTACTGGGCATATACCCAGAGAAAACCATAATTCAAAAAGACACATGCACCCCAATGTTTATTGTGGCACTATTTACAATAGCCAAGACATGGAAGAAACCTTAATGCCCATTGACAGACGAATGGATAAAGAAGATGTGGTACATATATACAGTGGAATATTACTCAGCCATAAAAAGGAACGAAATTGAGTCATTTGTAGAGACGTGGATGAATCAAGAGACTGTCATACAGAGTGAAGTAAGTCAGAAAGAGAAAAACAAATATTGCATATTAACACATATACACGGAACCTAGAAAAATGGTACAGATGAACTGGTTTGCAGGGCAGAAATAGAGACACAGATGTAAAGAACAAATGAGTGGACACCAAGGGGGGAAAGCCGTGGGGGGTGGTGGTGGTGGGATGAATTGGGAGATTGGGATTGACATGGATACACTGATGTGTATAAAATGGATGACTAATAAGAACCCGCTGTATAAAAAAATAAAATAAAATTCAAAAAAAAAGAAGAAAGGAGGATGAGAATGCCCCCATGCAGCAACAAAGACCCAACCCAGACAAAAAAGAAAGAAAAAAAAAGGAGAAGAAAACAGGAATACCAGAGGTAAGGAGAAAATTAAGGCTCAAACACTAAACAGGATCAAAAAGGAACACTGTGTATGATAAAAATACACAATTAAGAACATATCATCTTTAGGGTTTCCCTGGTCGCACAGTGGTTAAGAATCCACCTGCCAATGCGGGGGACATGGGTGCGAGCCCTGGTCTGGGAAAATCCCACATGCCGCGGAGCAACTAAGACCATGCACCACACCTACTGAGCCTGTGCTCTACAGCCCGCGAGCCACAACTACTGAGCCTGCGTGCCACTGAAGCCCATGCGCCCAGAGCCAGTGCTCCGCAACAAGAGAAGCCACCGCAACGAGAAGCCCACACACTGCAACGAGCCCCTGCTCACCACAACTAGAGAAAGCCCACGTGCAGCAACAAACACCCAACACAGCCAAAAATAAAAAAAAATTTTTTTAAGAACATATTGTCTTTATAAACTTATGTGCATTAAATAACATAGATGCTAAAATCACAAGGCAAAGAAACCAAACTACATAAATGCAAATAGAATAAAAATGCAGTGTTAGTGGGATGCTTCAATTCACCTCTTTCAGAACTATATACATCTAATAAGGAAAAAGTTAGTAGAAGCATAGATGAAATGATTGCTGCAACTACTAAACTGGGGTAACAAATACATAGACAGCCTGGCATTCTTCAAATGGAAAAATACATTTTGTTTGTATGTACATGAAACATTTACAGAAATAGGTCAGGGACATGGCGATGAAGAAAATCTTACTAAATCTGTAAGAAATAATGAAAGAGTGACATTTAAAACTATGAACTATTTTAAATGTGGAAAGAAACATTCCACTAGAAACCCCTTAAAGAGGAAATTAAAAGGGGAATTACTGCCTAGAAACTAATGAAAAAGGGAACATTTCATACTGAAACTTACAGGACACAGTGAAAGCAGGGCTTAGAGGAAAATTTATTGCCTTAAATATCTTCATTGTTTTATTTAAAATTATTTATTTATTTATTTTTGGCTGCATTAGCTCTTCGTTGCTGCGCACTGGCTTTTTTCTAGTTGTGGCGAGCAGGGGCTGCTCTTCCTTGCGGTGCGCGGGCTCCTCACTGCAGTGGCTTCTCTTGTTGCGGAGCACGGGCTCTAGGCACGCGGGCTTCAGTAGCTGCAGCACGCAGGCTCAGTAGTTGTGGCTCACAGGCTGTAGAGCACAGGCTCAGTAGTTGTGGCACGTGGGCTTAGTTGCTCTACAGCATGTGGGATCTTCCTGGACCAAGGCTCGAATTCCTGTCCCCTGCATTGGCAGGTGGATTCTTAACCACTGCACTACCAGGGAAGCCCCTTCATTTTTTAAAATGTCTAGAAATGAAAGACCTATACGAATCTTAAAAAAATTAGAAAAAGAACAGCAAAATAATGAACAGAAATTAGAAGAGAATATTAGTACAAGTAAAAGCTCTAACAGTGAACAAATACCCCTCCCCCAAAATAGTTCAAAGGAAAAATAAATGCAAAAGCTGGAACTTACAAAAGACAAGCAATAGTGTCTTGCAAGCCCCCTTGCAAGGCAGATCAAGGGAAGAAGAAAGCAGCAGAAGTTCACAAGAGGAGGAATAAGAAAGATAACAAAAACACAGATTTAGTAGAAATTAAAAGAACTATAAGAAACAGCATCTTTCTATTTTATTAATTTTTAATAAATATTTTTTATTTTAATAACTTTATTTTTTCTTTCTTTCTTTCTTTCTCCCTTTTATTCTGAGCCGTGTGGATGACAGGCTCTTGGTGCTCCAGCCGGGCGTCAGGCCTGTGCCTCTGAGGTGGGAGAGCCGAGTTCAGGACACTGGTCCACCAGAGACTTCCCAGCTGCACGCAATATCAAACAGCGAAAATCTCCCAGAGGTCTCCATCCCAATGCCAAGACCCAGCTCCACTAAACGACCAGCAAGCTACAGTGCTGGACACCGTATGCCAAACAACTAGCAAGACAGGAACACAACCCCACCCATTAGCAGAGACGCTACCGAAAATCATAAGGTCAGAGACACCCCAAAACACACCACCGGACGTGGTCCCGCCCACCAAAAACACAAGATCCAGCCTCACTCACCAGAACACAGGCACTAGTCCCCTCCACCAGGAAGCCTACACAACCCACTGAACCAACCTTAGCCACTGGGGACAGACACCAAAAACAACGGGAACTACGAGAGTGGTAGTGTGGACATATATACAGTACCAAATGTAAAACAGATAGCTAGTGGGAAGCAGCCACATAGCACAGGGAGATCAGCTCGGTGCTTTGTGACCACCTAGAGGGGTGGGATAAGGAGGGTGGGAGGGAGGGAGACGCAAGAGGGAAGAGATATGGGGATATATGTATATGTATAGCTGATTCACTTTGTTATATTTATAAAGCAGAAACTAACAACAACAACAACAAAAAGATGGCCAGCCATGGAACACAAGTGTCTAGGGGTCCAGACTTCAGAATATGAAAAACCATGTTATGTCTTGCCCGTAGCATATTATAACAAAATGGGACCTAGTGGTTTTTTAACTTATCAGCTTCTTTATTTATAAGCTGGGGATGATAAAAACGCCCATGTTATGACATTAGAAACCTTACGAGTCATTGACATAAAAAATACAGTAAGTCATAAAAACAAAAAACAACAGCAACAAGTAAATGTGAACAATATACAGGAAATGGATGATTCCTTCGCAAAACTGAAGCCACCAAAATAGACCAACCTATCAAGATCATTTGCCATGGACGAGATTGAAAAGGAGAGTAGCTGTCCACCATGAAAAAGGCACCAAGACCACCTAAGCCCACAGCTGAATTTTATCTAACCTTTTGTGGACTAATGACTCTGATGCTCTTTGCACCTGCTTCTCTCAAACTGAATGTGTACACAAGTGATGTGGGGCTCTTGTCAAAATGCCAATTTGGATCCATCAGGTCTGAGATAGGCCCAAGACTCTGCATTTCTAACCAGTTCCCAGGGGAGGCAGATGCTGTTGGTTCATGGACCCCACTTTGAGTAGCAAGGATTTAACTATTTCAGGCAGTAGGAAGAAAGATATAAGGTTCTCCAGTTCCCCACAAGGCCAGCATAACTTATATACCAAAACCAGACAAAGCTAATTTCAACAATAACAAATACTCAATCTCAATTTCATTTATAAATATAGATGCAAAGTCTAAAAAAATAGTAGGAAATAGACTCAGATATGAAATTAAAAATTAGAAAGTGCTTCAATATGAAGAAACCTAGCAATATGAGTCTTTTTTTTAATTAAATTTTTTTTTAATTTATTTTTGGCTGCATTGGGTCTTTGTTGCTGCTCGCGGGCTTTCTCTAGTTGCCGCGAGTGGGCGTTACTCTTTGTTGCGGTGCCCAGGCTTCTCTTGTCGCAGAGCACGAGCTTTAGGAGCACGGGCTTCAGTAGTTATGGCTTGCGGGCTCTAGAGCGCAGGCTCAGTAGTTGTGGCACACGGGCTTAGTTGCTCCGTGGCATGTGGGATCTTCCCGGACCAGGGCTTGAACCCGTGTCCCCTGCATTGGCAGGCAGATTCCTAACCATTGCGCCACCAGGGAAGCCCACAATATGAGTCTTTATATCAAAAAACTAAGAGAAAATATAAGCATATTAATAGATGCTAAAATCAGCCATTCCTAATTAAAACTTTAAGGAAAATAGGAATAGATGGAAACTAAGGATATTCATCAAAAACCAACAAAAATTATTTTAAATGTCAAAACACTAAAAATATTTAATTAAAATCATGGAGAAGACAGGGATGCACACTAACACCATTATTATTTAACACTGCTTTAAGGCCGTAGTAGTTCTCAACCCCGCATGCCTATAAGAATCATCTGGAAAGCTTTCCAAAATATATACCAATTCAATCTCTGACCATAGGGGCCTGGCACTAGAAATTTTTTTAAAAGCTTTCTGGCTGATGTTAATGCAACCTGGGGTAAGAACCACTGTCTTAGAGGTGTCATCGAATGCAACATGTAAAGAAAATAAGACAGGTATAATCTTTGGGAAAGAAGTGGAGGGTTGCCAGACAAAATACGGAACACCCAGTTAAATTTGAATTTCAAATGAACAATGAATATATTTTTAGGATAAGTATGTCCCATGCAATATATATTTCCAGACAGTCTTATTCGAAAAATTTATTGTTTATCTGAAATTCATATCTAACTGGGCATTCTGTATTTTTGTTTCCTATCTCTGGTAGCCTTGAAAGAAGATATATAAATTAGATCTGTCTGCTCATACTATAACTGCCTACACTGAAAACCCAAGAAACACTATTAAAAAACTTTTAAAATTAATAACAATATTTGGTAAGAAGGCTGGATATCAGATATATTACAATAGAATTTTTTACTCTAACAATAACTACCTAGAAATGCAAATGGGGTTAAGTTTTTCATTTATAATAGTGGCCCAAAATATTTAGGAAGAAATTTAATATGAGAAACATAGACCCATAAAAGGAAACTTAAAATATTCTATTAAAAGACAGAAAACAGGGACTTCCCCGATGGTCCAGTGGTTAAGACTCTGCCTTCCACTGCAGGGGGCACGGGTTCAATCCCTGGTCAGGGATGCCTCATGGTGTAGCCGGGAAAAAAAAAAAAACTGTATTAAAAAAAAAAAAGCAGGATGGCCGAATAAAGGGTGATCCTTCATAGCACTAAATTATACTAGCCATTAAAAAGAATAAATTAATGGACAAAAACATTCCTGGCAGCACTGTCCATAATAACCCCAAAGCCTATCAGTAGAATGGATAAATTCTGGTATATTCACACAATAGGATATTATACAGTAACCAGAATGAACAAACTATAACTACATACATTACGAATGTCACAAATATATCATTAAAAAGGAGTATGGGGCTTCCCTGGTGGCGCAGTGGTTGAGAGTCCGCCTGCCGATGCAGGGGACACGGGTATGTGTCCCGGTCCGGGAAGATCCCACATGCCGCGGAGCGGCTGGGCCCGTGAGCCATGGCCGCTGAGCCTGCGCGTCCGGAGCCTGTGCTCCGCAACGGGAGAGGCCACAACAGTGAGAAGCCCACGTACCGCAAAAAAAAAAAAAAAAGAAGTACTGAATGGTTCCATTTGTATAAAGCATAAAACAGGCTTAAAAGAAAATCTATGCTGTTACAAGTCAGGATGATGGTTACCGCCAGGTTGGGGTAGAGGGGGGTATATGGAAGGAGGCATGAGGGGGATTCTGGGACACTGGTAATGTTTCTTGATCTGGGTGCTGGTCACATAGGTGTATTCATTGTGGAAATTCACCAAGCAGTACACTCATGATTTGTACATTAAAAAAAAGAAAAAGAATTACAGTTTACAGGGATCTCAACTAGGTATTGTTGGTTGAGAAAAGCAGAATGCAGAAAATTATGTATACTAAAATATCATTTTTATAGAGCATATAACAATAAACCACCTTGATTATGTAGTACTGTATATGTAAATATATGTGTATATGAGGACATATTTAGCTCTATATAGGTCTATATGGGACAGATAAAAATATGGAAGAGGCCATATAGGAAGTTAACATGACTTCCCTAGGTGAGGGCCATGCTAATGTTGGGAGAGGAAAGGTAGAAGAAAAAAAAGTGTGCCCCTGTCTTTTAAAGATTGTATAATATGGTCCCATTTATGTTAAAAAAAACAGTAAAGAAGAAAATTATTTAGAAATAAGTTCTAACAAAGTTTAAAAATTGAGACCCAGTAAATGACACATGTTGCATAATTCAAGCCCCATGTCATATTATGAACACTGTCCAGGTAAAAATACGAAGTCTCAAGATTATGAACAAATAGCAGTGGATACAAAAAGTCTATTTCTCAGCTTTTAGCAATATGGTGGACTCAGACAACCTGAACATTCTTTTACTATAATCACCTGTAAGTACTGAGTAAAATGTAACATAATTACATTTAAATGTACAGCTAAGGCCACGAAAAATAAAGGCAAATCCCCAGGTGCCAAAAACAAAGAGGGAAGTGAAAAAGCACAGGGGTAAGTGCTTGAGCTACTAGCGGGTATTTGTCTCTAGAACCTATAGGGGTTTGGTGTTAATTCCCACACAGGGGTAGCAAATGAAGCTTCGGGCTTTGGGAGGTAGGGAATTGGAACTGAGAACTTTATATAAAGCCAAGACCCTCAAAAGACTATTCTGTTTATGAAAGGATTTAAAAACAAGAGAGAACACAGGACACAGGGCTTTGGGTGGGAGAAAAAAAAGAAAAGCTCTCCGAGAATTCAAAACCACAGGACCTCAATTCACATCACTTTTACTCTACCCACATAGTGCAGAAACTGCAGACGAAAAAGTAATGCAAGATTTATTCCTCAAGCAGTGATACTCCTGACACACGAAGCAGAAGCAAACAAAAAACTTCTCTGAAGAGATGCTCCCACAACCCAAATACCACGGGATTTTCACAGAAAAAAATATAAGCCCTGCTAATGAGTTCACAATAAAAAATGTCAAAGCCCCTGAGTGAACAACCCAACCTGTTCAAGTCTGCACATACAAGAAACATCCATTTCTACCCCCAGGAGCTCCAAATACAGAGAGAAACAGAAAGAGATTATAAAAGAAATACACATAAAATGACTGAAGACTAGAAAGGAAGCAATCAGATCTTATGAACAGAACTAAACCCTATGAAATTACGAACTTTTAGGGAATATATGGAACTTTTAGAGAATATAATTGATTCTCATTATTTGCAGTAGTTATGTTCTATATAATCGCTGTATAATGAATTAGTGAATACTGAAGCATCGCTCCTTTGTGAAATACAGGGTTTGGTCCTTGCGAGCCTATGGTCACAACATTTCAGTCGGCTGATCAATAACATAACCTTGTTTTATGTGTGCTTCTGTTTAAAGACAACTCATTTAATATATATTGTTGATTCATTAACACTGAACTCACAGCAGCACTGTAACTCAGGCCTGAGTGAACCTTACCTAATACACATATTTTCTTCTTAAGGCACCTCACAGCCTTCTTGCATCTAGGAACACTAGATAGTACTTCAGCACTACACATGGGGCTATTTTAGACACCGAGATCGCCAACAAAAAAGCATAAAAATGCAAAAAACAAGGCACTAAATACACCTCAAAAAGGTCACTTGTTTACAGTATGAGAGCAGACACAAGAAGGCAGAACGTCGCCTTGTCCCACCACAGCTGGGAATGTGTACAACTCAAAATAAACTCACTCCTTTGCACATGACCACCGTAAATATTCATTTTGGGTTACAGATAAATTTTAGAGAGTAGGTGAATTTGCAAATACAAAATCCACAAATAAGGATCCACTGTATCTTTACGGTATTTCCAGAGTTGGAAAGGATATTTTTGTTTTTAGACAAGATGCAAAAAGCACAAATTATAAAGGAAAAGACTGATAAATTGAAATAAAATAAATTGAAATTTAAAACTTAGTTGAAAACATATGTCAGAAAGGAAGTGAAAAATCAAGTCACAGACTGGGATAAGATACCTGCTTCCCGGGAGATCAGCTCGGTGCTTTGGTGCTTTGTGACCGCCTGGAGGGGTGGGATAGGGAGGGAGACGCAAGAGGGAAGAGATATGGGAACATATGTATATGTATAACTGATTCACTTTGTTATAAAGCAGAAACTAACACACCATTGTAAAGCAATTATACCCCAATAAAGATGTTAAAAAAAAAAAAAGATATCTGCTTCCCAAATCAAGAACAGAGAATTCGTACCAAGAAGCGTTTTAAAGTTCCTAGACATCAGTAAGAAAAAGACAAATAGCTATTAGAAAAATGAGCAAAGGATAAGAATAAGCATTTTCTCAGAAAACAGACTGACCAACAAACTAATGAAAAGATGCTCAATCTCATTTGCAATTAAGAAATATAAATTAAAAATGATATTTCACAACTCTATACATATAAATTTTTAAAATATATACATATACGTATATATACATACTTTGTAAAACTGAAGTGTGGTTAAGCACAACTCGTGTCAGGCATAAGTTTACAACATTAAATGATAATCTTTAGTAAAATCAAAGGACATTTTTAGGTAAAATTTCCAACAAAGGCATATAATTAATTGCAGGGATTAGAAACCCAAGGGAGAAAATGAGAGTTGCAGGAGGAAGCCCGAGAATAAATAACCAAATGACATTCAGGAAGCAACAAAAAAAGACTCATCTGGTTGTGCCAGAGATTGGACGTTTCTTAAAACAACTATTCCGGGATGAGCAGTGGATTTTCACGTGAGATAACACAGCAGAAGCTCTGCACACGTCAGCTTATACACACTCAGAGCACACGTTTTTTTAAGATTCTGTTTTTCCAGAACTACTCTCAGTACCAAATTCTGTATCAATCAGGGTTCAACCAGAGGCCAAGCCAGTAGGAGATATACATACGTGTGCGTGTGTGTGTATAAACAGTTGAAGTGGCTTGTGCAAATGTGGGAGCTGGCTAAGCAGGCTCCGTAAGGCTGTTGACACCATACCTGATTCCGGAGCTCGAAGTCCACAGGGCAGGCAGTCAGGGAAGATCCGGAGCAGGCTCAAACCCACAGGCACAAGCTGGCACCCCACAAGAACGGACTAAAGCCTGAGGCCTTGGCGACCTGAAAAAGCCAGGACCCTTCATCATGGCGGTAAACACGCACACTGGGCCCGAGAAACCGCATCATGGCGCTAAACACACACACCTGGCCGGAGAATCGCATCATGGCGCTAAACACACACACCTGGCCCGAGAATCGCATCATGGCGCTAAACACACACACCTGGCCCGGGCGGCCATCACGGAGCTAAACACACCCAGTGGTCCCGGGAATCGGAGCAGCTAACAGGGGAGCCAGGGGACTGTAGAGCAATTGCAGGCCTAGCTGCTGCTTCACACCCACAAGGTGAATCGGCAGCTCAGCAAGAGCGTGTGGGAGCTACACAATGGTTGCCGCTTCTCTTTGCCTTCCAACTCTCAGGAATCTCCACTGTGGCCCACCTTAACCAGAAACATACAAGAAGGGAAACTGTGAGAAATGTAGTTCAGCCTAGCCAAACCGACACATTCTTTAATGGTTATGTGTCTCTTTAGCCCCTCCTATTGTTCTTGAGTTAGCATTAGTAAATTATATTTTTCCCCAGGAAAATTATGCACAATGACCAGAAAATGTAGTATCTTTGTTAACTGATTGCTTAGTATTTGAGATATGTTTTGTGGTCTAATACATGATCGGTTTTTATAAATGTTCCATAAGTGCTTGGAAATAATGTGTATTCTCTAAAACTGATTGCAGAGTATACATATACATGCATGATCAGGTGGATTAACTGGGTTGTCCAATTTTCTATACACAAGTTTTTTATTTACGTGCTCAATTACTGACAGAGGTATGTTAAAAATCTCCCTCTATCAATTTCTCCTATTAGTTATGTCAACTTTTGCATTATCAATTTTAAAGCTCTAATTTTTTAGATGCATATCAGTTCATAAACTATTACATCTTCCTGGTGAATCATTCCTTTTAGCATTCAGTAATGACCTTTTTATACCTAATGATATTATTCTTTGCCTTAAAGTCTATCCTGTCCAAAGTTAATATTGCTATGATTTTAATTATGCTCTCTTTTTTCCTAACCTTGGGGTTTCTTTTTTAATTTTATTTATTTTTGGCTGTGTTGGGTCTTCATTGCTGTAGACAGGCTTTCTCTAGTTGTGGTGAGCAGGGGCTACTCTCTGTTGCAGTGCACGGGCTTCTCATTTTGGTGGCTTCTCTTGTGGAGCATGGGCTCTAGGCACGCAGGCTTCAGTAGTTGCAGCACACAAGCTTCAGTAGTTGTGGCGCACAGGCTCAGTAGTTGTGGCTAGCGGGCTCTAGAGCACAGGCTCAGTAGTTGTGGCGCACGGGCTTATGTGCTCCGTGGCACGTGGGATCTTCTTGGACCAGGGATCGAACCTGTGTCCCCTGCACTGGCAGGCGGATTCTTATCCACTGAGCCACCAGGGAAGTCCCCCCTGCCCCTGGGGTTTCTTTTACTTACTTGCCAGCTCAGCTATGCATTTTTAAAAGATATTTGTTATATGTGATCCATTATTTCTGGTGTGTGTAGCAGGATATCTAACCTGGCATATTCATAGATCTTAAAGTTCTCAAACTTCAAGAAGAAAATGAAACAAATACTCACCTTCAAACAGAAATCTCTTATTATGTTTGATAGGCCATCAGAATGGCAGAATAAATTGCACAACGTATGCATCACCAAGGCCCCATCTTACCAGTGAAGGTGTCAAACCATATTAACTATAGGGCTCAGTCTGAATGTACTCACTTTCTATCTCCAACAGACAAGAAAAAAATACGCTTTTTCAAACAATACACTCCCACAGCTTCCCCCGCAGATTCTGATATGGCCCCCATCCCTGAAGGTGGTTCCCTCACAGCTGAAAATCACTGGTTTATGATATCTCCAAAGAAGATTACAGTTTAAAGATGGAAATATTTTTAATAGTTTGGTATTCCTCCTCCCATCCCTCAACCACTCACAGATGTTGAACTTTCCTCTGGTATTCTATGGGTTCTTTTCAATATGTTTACAAACTGCTCAGGTCTCCTGGTTAGGTGGCATCCAAGAGACCAACACTAGGCTCAAATCCAGTTACTACCTGGCAGTGTGAGTCCCGCCACTGGAGCCAAATCCTATCAGCTGACATTTAACCTAGTCTTACCAATAGCAGTTTACTAGGGACTTCCAATACCCACATTATACATCTGCTCATGGTGTGAATTGGGGTCTACTTTTCTCTACTACTCACTATGAATTTCAAGGGTCGTGGCAAAGATTGTGTCAGTGATTTGGGTCAACTGTTTACAAGGAGAGAAAGCCCTAATTCTTGTTAAGCAACCTTGGTGTCTGATTTACTCAACTTGTCAAATTTATGCACTACATAGAAAGCCTTTAAAAACTCATTAAAATCAATGCTTCCATCTTTGTTTAAGTCCATCCTTTCGGTGAGCTCATCTAACTGGGAATCATCAACACAGACACGGTAGTGACTTTTGAAAAGTTTCCATATGCTACGAAATTCTTCCATGGAGATCAGGCCTAAAAGAATATAGGAGAAGGTCATGAGTGTTCATTTTAAGACCCACCTTAGAGAGGGGTGGGGAAAGCCATACTGACTGAATAGTCCCAATTAGCAGCTCACTAACATGCCTGACCATCGAGACACTGAAGGAAATGGAAAAGTAAGATTGTAAATATAAGAAACAATATGTCACTTTCAACTACCAAGTGATCCTGAGATTATTCTTCTAAAGCTGGAATGAGTGAACAGTGAAGGAATGGGGCGGGGGAGATTGTAGATGTCGTACTATATGTAGTATAGAAATTACAAGATCTAAAACCTAAGGGAGAGGGACATGGAAGGAGGGCAGAGGAGAGCTACATCAAAGCAGAGGGAGAATTAACCCTGGGACTCAAAAAGAGGATTGCAGACAGTGGCTCTGCCATTTTCTATAGGCAGTAATTTACTTTTGTGTTTTGATTATTGGTTTTTTGGTATTCAATGGTCTCTGCAGTTGGGGATTATCTGATGATTTTTTTTTAAGTTTGAAAATAAATAACTGCCCGTCAAAGCTAAGCAGAAAATGAGTTCTTAGTCCCCAAAACAGAATCAGAACTCTAGGAATGATTTTTATTGCCAGGAATAAGTACAATTTTTAAATGGACAGTGAATTATCTTTTCATCTGTGCTGGTGATTTATAAAAGGAGCTATTCTTGTCTGACTAATGGATATATAAGCCTATACTATATGGACTCGAATAGAGAGTCTGTGGCCAAACTAAAAAACACAATAATATTAAACATGAGTTTGTCCCTACCCCCCACCCCTGAGTTAAATCAAGTTTGGATGAAGAATGCAATAGATGAAAACAGAATTCTGGTTTAAAAAAACAGACTAGCCTTTGCTTTCTATTGCTACTGAACCAATCAAAGTGAACCTACCTGAGTGATTAGAGTCAATGACATTAAAGATGATTTGCAGGTCAGATCGGTATCTGTACACTGTTTCAATCAGAGTAGACTGAACCTAAAATAAAGACTGTCTAAGTGTTAAGACATATAGAATTTATAACAGGTCAATTTTAGTAAAAGTAACAAACACACAACATGGTCACCAATTCGAAGTATGTGATTTAGATAGAAATTTGAGAAGGCAGGCCTTCCTTGGAGGCCCAACCCTCTTAAATCAGATAAAAGACCATGCTCTTGCGTTCTGTAGCGCCTGCAGTCTCTGTTCCTTAGGGGACGGGCCAAAGCGAATCTGTGTACCAGGCTCTGCACTGACAGCTTCTATGGATTATTTAATTCAGTCCTCAATGTAGTGGAATAACTGAGGACATGGAAAGGAGACGTGACCCATGAGCCCCCCCCCCAGCAAACCGGGGGCATGCGAATAAGCCAGAATTGCAAACAGTCCTGGATGCTTTGAGCCCCCCCCACCCCACCCCCCGGCAAACCGGGGGCCTGCGAAGAAGCATTGAGTGCTTTGGGCACTGATCCATGAGATGTCCCCAGTATAATCAGAATGGTGGGAACACAAGGAAATGTCCTTGTGCTACTTCAGTATAATCAGAATAATGGGAACACAAGGCAATGTCCTTGTGCTGCTTTTGCGCTCAAGGATGAAGCACGGCATGTCTTCAAGAAAGCCCATTGTTGCTTGTATAATCAATAAAAGCATATGTTTCTGCTTTGGCATTTCTGGAATGTTAAGAAAACAAGTCTTAAAATGAAAACATAGATAATGCTTAAATAAAAGCTACCACAGCAGGACAGACGGCGCTGTATTGCCTGAGCCAGCAGCAGCCCTCTACTGCTGTGCCTCGGCATAATTCATCCCGTGTGATGAGCTTACTTTCGGCCCTGTCATAAGAAAACTGCAACACCTCAACAATAGCCCCACGGAACAGAACTATTATTATGCCCATTTTACAGGCTGGAAGACAGAGAGGTAAAGTAAGTTTCCCAAGGTTCACATAGCTGGTAAGTGGGATTTGAATTTTGGCCTGAAGCCAAGGCCTAGGAGCTTAGCCACCATGGTAAAATGTCTCTCAAGTGAAGCCAAAAGCCTCCTTTCTGTGGATATTTTAGTTTCCCACGTGCAGTTTTACTTCCCTTTTCCTGCTCAACTTCTCAACTCTCCTGCAAACAATCACCCCAGTTCTAGTTCCCATCAACTCACTTTCAGCCCAATATTATAACTAATTGCTGATGGGTTGTTAACTAATAAGTACTGGGGGTCTGACAACTCTCCCTGGGGTATTCCATTTTAATAAGAAATTCTAAATTTTAAAATTCTTTAAGGTATAAGATGTCATATCAGTAAGTCTATACTTACTGACAGTTAATAGGAGTATGTTGAGTATTTTAAAGAGTATTATATGAAAGAATAGATGTCATATATGCCCTTCTGGTGGACAGCACTTAAGAGAAGAATCACATATGTGACACAGATTTGCTTGCAGAAGACTTTTCTTCTTTTTTCTTTTTGCCTATCCTTAGAACACACAAACTTCCTGAACAGATCACAATGTATCTGGAAGATCCCCCTTAGGTCTTTCCTAAGAGTGCCATGCCCACCCATTAGACGATTCCACTCCCAACTTTTCAAAGAACTAAGGAACTCTTAAAAGTCGTCCAAAGGCTGTTTGACGCCAGCCAGGTTTTAGCCGGGGGCTGTGTTTCACTTACCTCTTTCACAGGTTTCTGAATGTGGATATCCTGGAAGCTGGACATGTAGTCAATATTTCCATCTTTGTCTGTGGTTACCAGATGTGAACTCAGGGATCTCCATGGCAAGTTCAGCCCCAAAACGTTCTCCATGGAAAAAGCCCACTGGCCCACAGAAAGTTTTCCTAACGACAACAGCAACAAAGCCCATATAATTGGTTGATAATTTGATAAAAAATGCAACCTCATCAATGGAGCAAGCAGACAGCCTTGGTTTTGAGGCCTGGGTGCCTCTGCTCTCCTTTATGATCTGTCCTACCAGACCACCCGACTCTGAGGGAAGAATAACCTTTGGGGTTCTGCAAATCCTTCCTTTACTGTTATGGGTAAGCAATCAGAATTTGGGTATACTATATTTTTTCCCTTTTTTTTTTTTTTTTTTTTTTGTGGTACGCGGGCCTCTCACTGCTGTGGCCTCTCTCGTTGCGGAGCACAGCCTCCGGACGCGCAGGCTCAGCGGCCATGGCTCATGGGCCCAGCCGCTCCGCGGCATGTGGGATCTTCCCGGACCGGGGCACGAACCCGTGTCCCCTGCATCGGCAGGCGGACCCTCAACCACTGCGCCACCAGGGAAGCCCTGCTTTTCTTATTAACAAAGTAAGGTATGTTTATAATAGAAGATTTGAAAACACAAAAGGATATAAAGGATAAAAGATTACTTTTATTTTTAACATTTGGGCATATTGTTCATGTCTCATTTTCCCAGGTAATATCCTTTCATCCCCTAAAATTATATGTAGTTTTTTGAAATATAAATACCTTTATTTTTTCTGATTATTAAAGATATGTTCTTCCATGTATATAAACATGTATATATAAATGTATATATATTTTACCTTTCTTAAAGCCAAATATACTTTGTACCACGTTTTACATACGTGTATTACATATGGCAACACACACACATAACAAACATATATATTCTAGCCTGATTTTTTACTTACAATAAATCATGGACATGCATCTACGTTAATAAACATAGATCTACATCATTCTTTTAACGGCTGTGAAACTATTCCATTATTTTCTTAGGATCATTCCTAGAAGTGGAATTGCTGGATCAAAGGGTATGTACATTTTTAAGCCTTTTGATATATATCGCCAAACTGCTGTCAAGAAAGAGTAGCCAGGGGGCTTCCCCGGTGGCGCAGTGGTTAAGAATCCGCCTGCCAATGCAGGGGACACGGGTTTGAGCCCTGGTCCGGGAAGATCCCACATGCGGTGGAGCAACTAAGCCCGTGCGCCACAACTACTGAGCCTGCACTCGAGTCCACATGCCACAACTACTGAGCCCACGTGCCACAACTACTGAAGCCCGCACACCTAGACCCCGTGCTCCGCAACAAGAGAAGCCACCGCAATGAGAAGCCCGTGCACCACAATGAAGAGTAGCCCCCGCTTGAGGCAACTAAAGAAAGCCCACGTGCAGCAACGAAGACCTAATGCAGCCATAAATAAACAAACAAACAAATAAATAAATTTATTAAAAAGCAAAAAAGAGAAAGAAAGAGTAGCCAGGGACTTCCCTGGTGGTGCAGTGATTAAGAATCCGCCTGCCAATGCAGGGGACATGGGTTCGATCCCTAGTCCAGGAGGATCCCACATGCCACGGAGCAACTAAGCCCATGCGCCACAACTACTGAGCCTGCACTCGAGTCCACATGCCACAACTACTGAGCCCACGTGCCACAACTACTGAAGCCCGCACACCTAGACCCCGTGCTCCGCAACAAGAGAAGCCACCGCAATGAGAAGCCCGTGCACCACAATGAAGAGTAGCCCCCGCTTGAGGCAACTAAAGAAAGCCCACGTGCAGCAACGAAGACCTAATGCAGCCATAAATAAACAAACAAACAAATAAATAAATTTATTAAAAAGCAAAAAAGAGAAAGAAAGAGTAGCCAGGGACTTCCCTGGTGGTGCAGTGATTAAGAATCCGCCTGCCAATGCAGGGGACATGGGTTCGATCCCTAGTCCAGGAGGATCCCACATGCCACGGAGCAACTAAGCCCATGCGCCACAACTACTGAGCCTGCGCTCCAGAACCCACGAGCCACAACTACTGAAGCCCATGCACCTAGTCCGCACGCTCCACAACAAGAGAAGCCACCACAATGGGAAGCCCACGCACTGCAAGGAAGAGTAGCCCCTGCTTGCCAAAACTAGAGAAAGCCTGCATGCAGCAACGAAGACCCAACACAGCCAAAAATAAATTAATTAAAAAAAAAAAGAGTAGCCATTTTACATTTCCACCAAGACGATTCCCCAAACACTTACCTGCTAAGGACATAATTCTTTTTTTTTTTTAATTGAAGTTTAACGCACACAGAAAAGTTCACAAAACAAATACAGAACTCAGTGAATTATCACAAAGGAGTTTCTTATGCAACCACCACCAAGGACAAGAAATACAACATTGCCAATATCCAAAAGCCCCCTCTGTGGACCCTCATAATTACTATCACCTCCCACTTTCCCAAGGAGAGTCACTATATTGATTTCTAACACTATAATTTACTTTTTGCCTTTTTTGATCTATATATAAACAGAATCATAAAGTAACTATTTTGGGAGGAATCTTACTTCCTTTGCTCAACACTAAGTTCACGAGATTCAGCCATGTTCCATTTAGTTGTAGTGTCTTCATTTTCATTGATGTATAGTATTCCACATATTCAAAATTTATATACACATTCTATTGTTGGTGGACATTGGATTATCTACAGTTTGGTGCTATTACAAACAGTGCTGCTAAGAACATTCTGTACATGCCCCTTTGGTGCATTAAACCTATAGCTCAATTTGGGGAGAATTTATATCTTGACAACTTTGGCCCTTGAACACAGTAATACCCACCCATGTATTTCAGTTCTTTTTTATTTCTTTTAATAATATTTTAGAAATCTCACACATCAATCATTTGGTTTCCTTCTCGGTACTTGATTATCTATTGTGAATGGTATCTTTTAAGATTTTCATTATCTAAAAGTTAATGGCTGCCTATACCAGTTATCAATTTACTTCCACCCACTTAAAAATCTACCTTTCTTTGCCGTGTTTTGTGATATTGGAGCTGAACCCTGTAAATATTTCTCCTTTGGCACCTGGCATAATGCTAGGCTTTGTCAGCAGAGGGTGGAGGAAGAATGCTCTAAGACATAGCAGAAGAAACGGCTCTGGTGTACTTTGCTTCTTGCTTCTACAGCATAGCATGGCTGCTAGGTGTGTGGGAAATGCAGTGGCACCCACTCTCTAGTGAATTTCATGGACACCGCAGTGGGTGGTTCCCTTGCCAGCAGTGTGTGGGAGACACAGTGGTGCATAGCCCAAAGAGAGTTTTGATGGCACCACAGTGGGTGGCTCCATTCTCTTCCTAGCCCACTAGCTACAGGCCAACTCTGACCTGAGACACCTCAGTGAACTTACACCCCATCCAGCGGGCCAGAGTGACACCCTCTCCAATGAGGTCTGAATCTTAGCCTTGGTTGGAAGTAGGGGACTCTTCCAAGTTTGTTCCTTCCTTGGATACTCTCTCTCAGCCTTAGAGACAGTAGTTGTTCCCTACACTTTCTGTTCTTGTATTTTTTAGAGTTCTCTTTTATTCCTACTAGTAATTAATCACCTTTTACTAGTTTATAATTCTTTATATTTTTTCCTTGTTCAAATTACTGATGTGGTTTCTTTCTCCTGAATAGATTCTGACTGATACACTAGTATATGGAAGTGCAATCAATTTCTGTTTATTGACCTTGAGGTTCTACAACTTGCTAAATTCACTTATTAATTCTAACAGTTTTTCTGTGGATTTATTTGGCATGTTGTCTATGCACAGTGACATTTTATTTCTTCTTTCTAAGCCTTATCATTTTATGTAACTTGCCTTATTGTACTGGCTAGCATCCCTAGTACAAAGTTGAACAGAGTCTTGAGAGGGGGCCTCTCATTAGTTTCCTACTGCTGCTCTAACAAATTACCATAGAGTTAGTGGCTTAAAATAACACATATTTATTCTCTTACAGTTCTGGAGGTTAGAAGTACAAAATCAGTTTCACTGGGCCAAAGTCAAGTGTCAGCAGGGCTGGTTCCTTCTGGAGGCTCTGAAGGGAGAATCTCTTTCCTTGCCTTTTTCAGCTTCTAATGGCTGCCTATATTCCTTGGCTTGGGGCACCTTCCTCCATTTTCAAAGGGCATTATTTCAATATCTGCTTCCATCATCACATCACATTCTCCTCTGATTCTGACTCTTCCTATGTCCCTCTTATAAAGACCATTGTGATTACACCAGACCCACCTAGATAATGCAGGATAATCTCCTCAGGTCAAGATCTTTAACTTAATCACATCTGCAAAGTCCCTTTTGCCAAATAAGGTAACAGTCACAGATTCTGGGTATTAGAATGTGGATATATTATGGGAAGGGACATTATTCAGCCTGCTACAGCATCCTTCCCTCATTCCCAAACTTTGAAGGAAAGGTTTCAACATGTCTCCATTAAGTATGCTATTTTCTATAGGCTTTGGTAGATATCCTTGATGAGATTAAGGAAGTTTACTTCCATTTTTAGTTTTCTAAATGTTTTTTAAACCCATGAAACCAGGGCGAAATACATGAAACAATTTTTCTCTTGAGAGAATTATATTACCTCTTTAAGTTTTGTTAAGTGGTGAATTACACTGATTGATTTTCAAATGCTAAAACAACCTAGAATTCCTAGTGTTCCTAGAATAAACTAAACTCTGTTCTGATACACTAACCTTTTGCTATTATTTCATTATTTCTTCCAGGACTTTTTTCATCTAAATGTATGAGTGATATTAGCTTTTAATTTTCCTTTTCCATAATGTTCTTGTTAGGTTTTGGTATCAAGGTTATGCTGACCTCCTAAAATCATCTTGAAAGTGTTCCCTTGAGAATTCCCTGGTGGTCCAGTGGTCAGGACTCCGTGCTTTCACTGCCAAGGGCATGGGTTTGATCCCTGGTCTGGGAACCCTCAAGCCATGTGGCACAGCCAAAAAAAAAAAGAAAGTGTTCCCTCTATTTCTATTCTCTGGAAGAGTTTCTGTAACACTGGTTTCATTTCTTTCTTAAAATATTAAATATGCATACTGTAATGGCTAATGAAGCTATATGAGTTCAGAGCTTTCTATGTGGAAAGTTTCAAAATTTCAGATCCAATTTCTTTAATAGTTATAGGATTGTTCAGATTTTCTATTTCTTTTTGTGTCAGTTTTTATAAGTGTATGTGTACATATATATTTTAAGAATGTGTCCATTTAATCTAAAGTTTCCATTTATTAGCATAAGAATTTCCATAATATATCTTATGATCTTTTTAATATCTGTAAAGTCTGTAGTAATGTCCCCCCCCTTTCAATTCTGGCATCAGTTATTTGGTCTCTCTTTCTTTCTCTCCTTACGAGGGTTATATCAACATTTTCTTCAAAGAACCACTTTTTGTTACTTTGTTGATCACAGTTTCATCTTTTAAAATATATACATTGAAGGATATCAATGCCTCTCTAATTTGCATCCCATAAGTTCTGATATGTTGTATTTTCATTACTCAATTTCAGCATTCTAACTTCCACTGTGATTTCTTCTTTGATCCAAGGGTTATTTAGAAGTGTATTTCTCATTTCCAAGCCCAAGGGGATTTTCTAGCTACCTTATGTAATTGAGTTGTAGCTCAATTCACTATGTCAGAGAATTTATTCTATATGTTTCCAATACAAAATTTGTTGAGATTTACTTTATGTTCCATTTAATGGTCAATTTTTGTAAATGTTCCATTTGTGCTTGACAGCAATGTATATTCTGCAATGTTGGATGCAGAGTTCTATATATTAAATATGTCTTTTAGGGAACGTTAGCTAATCTTTTTGTCTGTTTATACTTTCGGTTCCTGTGAGAGAGGAGTGTTAAAATCTCCCACTATGATGGTAGGTTTTTCTACTTCTACTTGTTCGGTGCATTTTTGTTTTACATATTTTTGAAGGAGGCTATATTAATAGGTGCATACACATTTAGAATGGATTTAGTTGGAAAACTGAATATTTTATCATAAAGTGTCCCTTTATTTTTCTAGTAATGTATATCTCCTTGAAGTCTACTTTGTCTGATATTAATACAGCTGTTCCCACTTTGTTTTTGTTAGTGTTTTCATGTTGTATCTTTTCGTAAATTTTATTTTCAATGTTTTGTACAGATTTTCCCTGACGTAAAATGCAGTTACATCCCAATAAACCTATCATAAGTTTAAGATATTGTGAGTAAAAAATGCATTTAATATTTATATCTAACCTACTGAACAGCATAGCTTAGCCTAGCCTACCTTAAATGTGCTCAGAACACTTACATTAGCCTATAGTTGGGCAAAATCATCTAACACAAAACCTATTTTATAGTAAAGTGTCGAATATGTCATGTAATTTATTGAATACTGTACTCAAAGTGAAAAACAGAATGGCTGTATGGGTATGGAATGGTTCTAAGTGTATTGGTTGTTTACCCTTGTGATCTTGTGGCTGACTGGGAGCTGTGGCTCAATGCTACTACCCAGCATCATGAGAGAGCATTGTACCACATATTGCTAGCCTGGGAAAAGATCAAAATTCGAAGTATGGTTTCTACTCAATGCATATGGCTTTCACACCATTTTAAAGTTGAAAAATTGTAAGCTGAACCACCATAAATTGGGGACCACCTGTATATATGACTCTACTGTCTACTGGCTTCTGTTGCAACTGTTGAGAAGTCTGATGTCACTCTAATTGTTGTCTCTGTAGCACCGTGTGTTTCCTCTGCTTGCTTTTAAGATTTTCTCTTCACTGTTGGTGCTCTGCAGTTTCACCACAAGTGTGTGTAGGTGTGAATTTAATTTTATTTACCCTATTGGAGAATCACTGTTCCTCTTTACCTGTGAATTTGAGTCTTTCAATAGTATTGGAAAAGTCTCAGCCATCATCATGTCAAATATATTCTCTCTTACATTCTCTCCTCCTGGGACCCTGATTAGATGTATGTTACACATTTGATTCTTAATCTTTCTAATTCTTTTTTTTTTTTTTTTTTTGCGGTACGCGGGCCTCTCACTGCTGTGGCCCCTCCCGCTGCGGAGCACAGGCTCCGGACGCGCAGGCCCAGTGGCCATGGCCCACGGGCCCAGCCGCTCTGCGGCACGTGGGATCCTCACGGACCGGGGCACAAACCTGTGTCCCCTGCATCGGTGGGCAGACTCTCAACCACTGTGCCACCAGGGAAGCCCTCTAATTCTTTTTTAAGCAATGTCTAATCTTCTGTTAAACCCACTCACTATGTTTTCTTAATGAGTTTTTATATCTATATAAAATAAAAATGGTTCTTCTTTAAATCATTTTCAAATGCGTATTTGTGATTCCATCTTTCATTTCTTTAAACATTTTCTTTGTCAGTAATTTTTTATTTTGTATTTGATAATTCCAATATATGATGTCCTTGGGAAACTAATCTGTTGCTTATTGTTTCTGCTGACTCTCCCTCGTGGTAGCTTGTCCCCTTGTTTGTTTGGTGATCTTCGGTTGTGACCTCACATTAGTTGATCTTAATCTCTGGATATACTAGTGGCCCAAATTAGGGACACTTCCCATGAAGATGGATTTGCATTTGCTTGCCAGGAGTTGGAGGCACTACAGACCTAGGACTACTTTAGTCACTTTGAGGATCTAGGCTTAATGTTGTCAGTCTCAAATTCAGCTTATCCATCTTTCTACTATCCTATGGTTTAGTCTCAGGATTGACTGCTACACCAATATTAGTATTTGCCCCCAGGACAATCTAGCCTTTTGTGCTTGCTTGCTGCTCCATGTTCCAACATGTGGTTTTAAAAATCCTTTAATGGGGAGAGGAAATGCAGCCTAGAGATTTATCTTAATTACTGTGAGGCTGGTAAATGCATTAAACTAATGTATCCTCTAGAATCTAGCTGTTTCTAAACAGGAGGACCTTCCAGAGTGTCTAGTCAAACATACTACCAGAAGAGGAGTCTAATTCTGGGTTGTTGTTGTTTTTTTAAGTTGAAAGAAGCTTACTGAAAAGGAGGAATATGCTTTTGTCCAAGCATATAATGGATTATATTTCATTTTTATCTCTATCATTCCTTGCTGGTAAAAGTAGAAAACTGAAATCTTAAGGAAACAAAGAAAATGAAAACTGATTTGTATGTAACCTGGTATGTTAAGAAATGGTAAGCATTACATAATTTTTTTTACCTGATTTACTGCTGTCTTGAAGTTGGAAAACACGAATGAGGTCACTTTTTTGTGAAATCATTCTCTCTTTTAACATCCTGATGGCTCTACTTTCAACAGCATTCATCCTATGTTAAGAAAATAATTATTAGGTGAAAGTTACATAAGTCATTCCGTTCTGTTTCATTTTAATATGATTTGTTGCCACTCACCAGTTTCTACATTAAATGAACTGTCTAACTTAACAAATAGCATATTACTAGGTGGTGAATGTGTTTATATGTATGTGTGTGTGAAATTTTAAAAGGATTATCACCGGTGTTTTCTTTTTGATTTCAAAGATTCACATGAGGGCTTCCCTGGTGGCGCAGTGGTTGAGAGTCCACCTGCCGATGCAGGGGACACGGGTTCGTGCCCCGGTCCGGGAAGATCCCACATGCCGTGGAGCGGCTGTGCCCGTGAGCCATGGCCGCTGAGCCTGCGCGTCCGGAGCCTGTGCTCCGCAATGGGAGAGGCCACAACAGTGAGAGGCCCGCGTACCGCAAAAAAAAAAAACAAACCAAAAATAAAACAAAGATTCACATGAACAATTAGTGTACGAGAATATCCAAGACAAGAAGGAAAACAAAGAGGGACTTGCTATAGCAGATGTTGAAATTTACCTTAAAGTTACTTAAACAAAACAGCAGGTATTGACACAAGAGAAGACAGATACATACATGAATAGAATAGAATTTTCATAAATATAGTGAACTATAATATATATGGGAACAATATATATGACAAAGGAGGTATTAAAATTCAGTAGAAAAGGACAATTTTTAAAAATAGTGCTAGCACAATTAATGTCTGGATGTTAAACTCCTACCTCAGACCATTTACAAAAATAAATTCAAAATAAAGGAGGAACAGAGGAACAAAGTAGTCATGAGTCACCCCCAAAAAGCAAAATGGCAGATGTAAATCCAACCATATCAATAATAACATCGTATTTGAATGGATTAAATAAATTAAAAAGCAGAGATTGTGAGACTGAATTAAAAAAATAAGATCCAACTATATGTTGTCTACAGGAGACACACTTTAGTTTCAAAGATACAAAGAGTTTGAAAGGAAAAAGTATACCATGCAAACAGCAATCAGAAGAGAGTTAGAGTGGCCATACTAATAGGAGACAAAATAGACTTTAAGACAAAAGCTATTACTAGAGAAAAAGAGGGATATTTTATAATGATAAAAGAACCAATCAGTCAAGAAGATGAAATAATTATAAAACATACATGAAACTAACAACAGAGCCCAAAGCTACATGAAACAAAAACTGACAGAATTGAGGGGGCAAATAGACAATTCAATAATAACAGTTGGGGACTTCAGTACTCTACTTTCAATAACAGATAGAACAACTGGGCAGAAAATCAAAAAGGATATAAAAGACTTGAACAGCACTATAAACCAATTGGATCTAACAGATTTGTATAAAACACTTCACCCAACATCAGCAGGATATATATTCTTCTAAAGCGTATATGGAATATTCTCCACAATAAGACCCCATGTTAGGCCATAACGTAAGTCTCAATAGATTTAAAATGATTAAAACCATACAAAGTATCTTTCCTGACTACAAATAAATAAATAAATTAGAGATTAATAACAAAGAAATTGGGAAAATCACCATGTAAGGAAATTAAGCAATACAATCCTAAATAACCAATGGGTCAAAGAAGAAATCACAACAGAAATAGAAAATACTTTAAGATGAATGAAACTGTAAATACAACATGCCAAAACATATGAGATGCAATTAAAGCACTGCTTAGAGGAAAATATATATCCATAAATACCTATATTAAAAAAGAAAGATATCAAATCAATAGCATAATGTCTATCTTCAAAAGCTAGAAAAAAAAGATTAAACTAAAATCCAAAGCAAATACATGGACGGAAATAATAAAAAAAAAGAGGAGAAATACATGAAATAGAGAAATAAAAAAACAATAGAGAAAATCAACAAAACCAAAAATTGTTTCCTCGAAAAGATCAATAAAATTGACAAACTTTTAGCTAGACTGGCTAAGGAAAACAAAAAGACCCAAATTTCTAAAATCAAATGATTTTAGAAAGAAGGGTTATCACATCTGACCTTATAGAAATAAAAAGTATAAGGGAATACTATGAACAATTGTACACCAACAAATTAGATAACGGACAAATTCCTATAAAGATACAAATTACCAAAACTGGCTAGGAAGAAATAGAAAACTGAACATACCTGGAACAAGGAACAAGACTGAATAAGTAATCAAACAACTTCTCACAAAAAAAAGCTCAGGGCCAGATGGCTTCACTGGTGAATTCTACCAAACATTTAAAGAAGAATTAATACCAATCATTCACAAACTCTTCCAAAAAATAGAAAAGGTGGGAATACTACCCATCTTATTATATAAAGCCAGTATTACCATGATACCAAAACCAAAGATCACAAGAAAACTACAGACCAATAACTCTTATGAATATAGATGGAAAATCCCCAACAAAATACTAGCAAACTGCATCTAGCAATATATAAAAAGGATCACATACCATTAACAAGTGGGATGTATCCCAAGAATGCAAGGTTTGTTTAACATCTCAAATTAATCAATGTAACACATCATATTAATAGAATAAAGGACAAAATCCACATGATCATCTCAATACATTCAGAAAAAGTATTTGACAAAATCCAACACTCTTCATGATAAAAACAGTCAACAAACTAGGCATGGAAGGGAACATCCTCAACCTGATAAGGGACGTCTGCAAAAAACACATAGCTAATATACATAATGCTGAAAGAGTGAATATGTCCCTCTTAAGATCAGGAAGAAGACAAGGGTATCTGCTCTCACCACTTCTATTCAATATTGGTTTGGAGGTTCTAGCCAGGCAGTTAAGCAAGAAAAGAAAGTAAAAGGCATCCAGATTGGAAAGGAAGAAGTAAAACTATCCGCATTAACAGATAATATGATCTTGTATATAGAAAATCCCATAGATTCCACTAAAAACTATTAGAACTTTGTACAGCAACTATACTTCAATAAAAAAGATAAATTAAAAAAACTATTAGAACTAATAAAGAAGTTCATTAAGATTGCACAACATACAAAAATCAACTGTATTTCTATACATTATAAATGAATAATCCAAAAATGTAATTAAGAAAACAATCCCAGCTCTCACTCCCTCTTGTGAGAACACCAGAATCACAACTAGCTGCTGAACAATCATCGACAGGAAGACACTGGAACTCACCAAAAAAGATACCCCACATCCAAAGACAAACGAGAAGCCACAAAGAGACAGTAGGAGGGGTGCAATCACGGTAAAATCAAATCCCATAACTGCTGGGTGGGTGATTCGCAGACTGGAGAACACTTATACCACAGAAGTCCACCCACTGGAGTGAAGGTTCTGAGCCCCACGTCAGGCTTCCCAACCTGGGGGTCAGGCAACGGAAGGAGGAATTCCTAGAGAACCAGACTTTGAGGCCTAGTGGGATGTGACTGCAGGATTTTGACAGGACTGGGGGAAACAGAGACCCCATTCTTGGAGGGCACATACTAAGTAGTGTGTGCATCGGGACCCAGGGGAAGGAGCAGTGACCCCAGGGGAGACTGAACCAGACCTACCTGCTAGTGTTGGAGGCTCTCCTGCAGAGGCGGGGGGGGGGGGGTGGTTGTGGCTCACCATGGGGACAAGGACACTGGCAGCGGAAGTTCTGGGAGGGACTCCTTGGCATGAGCCCTCCCAGAGTCTGTCATTAGCCCCACCAAAGAGCCCAGGTAGGCTCCAGTGTTGGGTCGCCTCAGGCCAAACAACCAACAGGGAGGGAACCCAGCCCCACCCATCAGCAGTCAAGAGGATTAAAGTTTTACTGAGCTCTGCTCACCAGAGCAACAGTCAGCTCTACCCACCACCAGTCCCTCCCATCAAGCCTCTTAGATAGGCTCATCCGCCAGAGGGCAGACAGCAGAAGCAAGGAGAACTACAATCCTGCAGCCTTCGGAACAAAACACACATTCACAGAAAGATAAACAAGATGAAAAGGCAGAGGGCTATATACCAGATGAAGGAAGAAAATAAAACCCCAGAAAAACAACTAAATGAAGTGGAGATAGGCAACCTTCCAGAAAAAGAATTCAGAATAATGATAGTGAAGATGACCCAGGACCTCGGGAACAAAATGGAGGCAAACAGTGAGAAGATGCAAGAAGTGTTTAACAAAGACCTAGAAGAATTCAAGAACAAACAAACAGAGATGAACAATACAATAACTGAAATGAAAACTACACTTGAAGGAATCAACAGCAGAATAACTGAGGCAGAAGAACGGATAAGTGACCTGGAAGACAGAATGGTGGAGTTCACTGCTGTGGAACTGAATAAAGAAAAAAGAATGAAAAGAAATGAACACAGCCTAAGAGACCTCTGGGACAACAGTAAAGGCAACAACATTCGCATTATAGGGGTCCCAGAAGGCGAAGAGAGAGAGAAAGGACCACAGAAAATTGTTTAAGAGATTATAGTCGAAAACTTCCCTAACATGGGAAAGGAAATAGCCACCCAAGTCCAGGAAGCACAGCAAGTCCCATACAGGATAAACTCAAGGAGAAACACACCGAGACACATAGTAATAAAATTGGCAAAAATTAAAGAGAAAGAAAAATGATTGAAAGCAGCAAGGGAAAAACAACAAAAAACATACAAGGGAACTCCCATAAGGTTAACAGCTGATTTCTCAGCAGAAGCTCTACAAGCCAGAAGGGAGTGGCATGATATACTTAAAGTGATGAAAGGGAAGAACCTACAAGCAAGATTACTCTACCCAGCAAGGACCTCATTCAGATTCGATGGAGAAATCAAAAGCTTTACAGACAAGCAAAAGCGAAGAGAATTCAGCACCACCAAACCAGCTCTACAACAAATGCTAAAGGAACTTCTCTAAGGGGGAAACACAAGAGAAGAAAAGGATCTACAAAAACAAACCTAAAACAATTAAGAAAATGGTCATAGGAACATACATATCCATAATTACCTTAAACGAGAGTGGATTAAATGCTCCCACCAAAAGACACAGGCTTGCTGAATGGATACAAAAACAAGACCCATATATATGCTGTCTACAAAAGACCCACCTCAGACCTAGGGACACATACAGACTGAAAGTGAGGGGATGGAAAAAGATATTCCATGCAAATGGAAATCAAAAGAAAGCTGGAGTAGCAATACTCATATCAGATAAAATAGACTTTAACATAAAGAATGTTACAAGAGACAAGGAAGGACACTACATCATGATAAAGGGATCAATCCAAGAAGAAGATATAACAATTATAAATATATATGCACCCAACATAGGAGCACCTCAATACATAAGGCAAATGCTAACAGCTGTAAGAGAGGAAATAGACAGTAACACAATAATAGTGGAGGACTTTAACACCTCACTTACACCAATGGAAAGGCCATCCAAACAGAAAATAAATAAGGAAACACAAGCTCTAAATGACACCGTAGGCCAGATAGATTTAACTGATATTTATTTATAGGACATTCCATCCAAAAACAGCAGATAACACTTTCTTCTCCAGTGCACATGGAACATTCTCCAGGATAGATCACACCTCGGGTCACAAATCAAGCCTCAGTAAATTTAAGAAAATTGATATCATATCAAGCATCTTTTCTGACCACAACACTATGAGACTAGAAATCAATTACAGGGAAAAAAAGTAAAAAACAAAAACACATGGAGGCTAAAAAATATGTTACTAAATAACCAAGAGATCACTGAAGAAATCAAAGAGGAAGTCAAAAAATACCTAGACACAAATGACAATGAAAACATGACAATGCAAAACCTATGGGATGCAGCAAAAGCAGTGCTAAGAGGGAAGTTTATAGATACACAAGCCTACCTCAAGAAACAAGAAAAATCTCAAATAAACAATCTAACCTTACACCTAAAGGAACTAGAGAAAGAAGAACAAACAAAACACAAAGTTAGCAGAAGGAAAGAAATCATAAAGATCAGGGCAGAAATAAACGAAATAGAAACAAAGAAAACAATAGCAAAGATCATTAAAACTAAAAGCTGGTTCTTTGAGAAGATAAACAAAATTGATAAACCATTAGCCAGACTCATCAAGAAAAGAGGGAGAAAACTCAAATCAATAAAATTACAAATGAAAAAGGAGAAGTTACAACAGACACCACAGAAATACAAAGCATCCTAAGAGACTACTACAAGCAACTCTATGCCAAAAAAATGGAAAACCTGGAAGAAATGGACAAATTCTTAGAAAGGTATAACCTTCCAAGACTGAACCAGGAAGATATACAAAATATGAACAGACCAATCACAAGTAATGAAACTGTGATTAAAGATCTTCCAAAAAACAAAAGTCCAGGCCCAGATGGCTTCACGGGTGAATCCTATCAAACATTTAGAGAAGCACTAACACCCATCCTTCTCAAACTCATCCAAAACTGCAGAGGAAGGAACACTCCCAAACTCATTCTATGAGGCCACCATCACCCCGATACCAAAACCAGACAAAGATACTACAAAAAAAGAAAATTACAGACCAATATCACTGATGAATATAGATGCAAAAATCCTCAACAAAATACTAGCAAACAGAATCCAACAACACATTAAAAGGATCATACACCACGATCAAGTGGGATTTATCCCAGGGATGCAAGGATTCTTCAATATAAGCAAATCAATCAAAGTGATATACCATATTAACAAACTGAAGAATAAAAACCATATGATCATCTCAATAGATGCAGAAAAAGCTTCTGACAAAATTCAACACCCATTTATGATAAAAACTCTCCAGAAAGTGGGCATAGAACCTGCCTCAACATAATAGAGGCCATGTATGACAAACCCACAGCAAACATCATTCTCAATGGTGAAAAACTGAAAGCATTTCCTCTAAGACCAGGAACAAGACAAGGATGTCCACTCTCACCACTATTATTCAACATAGTTTTGGAAGTCCTAGCCACGGCAATCAGAGAAGAAAAAGAAATAAAAGGAATACAAATTGGAAAAGAAGAAGTAAAACTGTCACTGTCTGCAGATGACATGATACTATACATAGAGAATCCTAAAGATGCCACCAGAAAACTACTAGAGCTAATCAATGCATTTGGTAAAGTTTCAGGATACAAAATTAATGCACAGAAATCTCTTGCATTCCTATACACTAATGATGAAAAATCTGAAAGAGAAATTCAGGAAACACTCTCATTTACCATTGCAACAAAAAGAATAAAATACCGAGGAATAAACCTACCTAGGGAGACAAAGACCTATATGCAGAAAACTATAAGACACTGATGAAAGAAATTAAAGATGGTACCAACAGATGGAGAGATATACCATGTTCTTATATTGGAAGAATCAACATTGTGAAAATGACTATAATACCCAAAGCAATCTACAGATTCAATGCAATCCCTATCAAATTACCAATGGCATTTTTTTACAGAACTAGCACAAAAAATCTTAAAATTTGTACGGAGACACAAAAGACCCCGAATAGCCAAAGCAGTCTTGAGGGAAAAAAACGGAGCTGGAGGAATCAGACTCCCTGACTTCAGACTATACTACAAAGCTACAGTAATCAAGACAATATGGTACTGGCACAAAAACAGAAACACAGGTCAATGGAGCAAGATAGAAAGCCCAGAGATAAACCCACACACCTATGGTCAACTAATCTATGACAAAGGAGGCAAGGATATACAATGGAGAAAAGACAGTCTCTTCAATAAGGGGTGCTGGGAAAACTGGACAGCTACATGTAAAAGAATGAAATTAGAACACTGGCTAACATCAAACACAAAAATAAACTCAAAATGAATTCAAGACCTAAATGTAAGACTGGACACTATAAAACTCTTAGAGGAAACCAGAGGAAGAACACTCTTTGACATAAATCACAGCAAGATGTTTTTTGATCCACCTCCTAGAGTAATGGAAATAAAAACAAAAATAAACAAATGGGACCTAATGAAACTTAAAAGCTTTTGCACAGCAAAGGAAACCATAAACAAGACAAAAAGACAACCCTCAGGCTGAGAGAAAATATTTGCAAACGAATCAACGGACAAAGGATTAATCTCCAAAATATATAAACAGCTCATGCAGCTCAAAATTAAAGAAACAAACAACCCAATCCAAAAATCGGCAGAAGACCTAAATAGACATTTCTCCAAAGAAGACATACACATGGCCAAGAAGCACATGAAAAGCTGCTCAACATCACTAATTATTAGGGAAATGCAAATTGAAACTACAATGAGGTATCACCTCACACCAGTGAGAATGGGCATCATCAGAAAATCTACAAACAAATGCTGGAGAGGGTGTGGAAAAAAGGGAACCCTCTTGCACTGTTCGTGGGAATGTAAACTGATACAGCCACTATGGAGAACAGTATGGAGGTTCTTTAAAAAACTAAAAATAGAATTACCATATGATCCAGCAATCCCACTACTGGGCATATACCCACAGAAAACCATAATTCAGAAAGACACATGCGGGCTTCCCTGGTGGCACAGTGGTTAAGAATCCACCTGCCAATGCAGGGGACATGGGTTCGAGCCCTGGTCCGGGAGGATCCCACATGCCACGGAGCAACTAAGCCCGTGTGCCACAACTGCTGAGCCTGTGCTCTAGAGCCCGTGAGCCACAACTACTGAGCCCATGTGCTACAACTACTGAAGCCTGTGTGCCTGGAACCCATGCCCCACAGCAAGAGAAGCCACCGCAGTGAGAAGCCTGCGCACCACAATGAAGAGTACCCCCCGCTCACCTCAACTAGAGAAAGCCTGCACGCAGCAATGAAGACCCAACACAGCCAAAAAAAAGAATAAATTAAATAAATTAAAAAAAAAAAAGACACATGCACCCCAATGTCCATTGCAGCACTATTTACAATAGCCAGGTCATGGAAGCAACCTAAATGCCCATTGACAGACAAATGGATAAAGAAGATGTGGTACATATATACAATGGAATATTACTCAGTCATAAAAAGGAACGAAATTGAGTCATTTGTTGAGACGTGGATGGATGTAGAGACTGTCATACAGAGTGAAGTAAGTCAGAAAGAGAAAAACAAATATCGTATATTAATGCATGTACGTGGAACCTAGAAAAATGGTACAGATGAACTGGTTTGCAGGGCAGAAGTTGAGACACAGATGTAGAGAACAAACGTATGGACACCAAGGGCAGAAAGCCGCTGGTGGGTGGGGATGGTGGTGTGATGAATTGGGCGACTGGGAATGACATGTATACACTGATGTGTATAAAATTGATGACTAACAAGAACCTGCTGTATAAAAAAATGAATAAAATTAAATTTAAAAATTAAAAAAAAACAATCCCACTTACTACAGCACCAAAAAGAATAAAACACTTAGAAATGAATTTAACAAAGGAAGTCCAAGATTTGCACACTGAAAAGCACAAAATATTTTTCAAGGAAATTAAAGAAGATCAAAATAAATAGAACAATATGGACTGGAATATTTAATATTGTTAAAATGGCAATAGCCCGAAATTGATATTACATATTCAAAATAATCCCTATCAAAATCCCAGTGGGCATTTTTGCATAAGTTGACAAGCTGATTCTAAAATCACATGGAAAACAATCTTAAAAAAGAAGACTCAAATTCAACTCACCTTTCCCAATTTCAAAGTTACCAAAAAGCTACAGTAATCAAGACAGGGTGTTACTCACATTACGATAGTCATATAGGTCAATGGAGTACAACTTAAAGTTCAGAAATAAACCCATACCTTTATGGTCAATTGATTTTTGACAACTGTGCCAAGACAGTCAAATAGAGGAAGGATAGTCTTTCCCACTGATGTTGCTGGGAAAATTGAATATCCACATTTTAAAGAATAAGTTTGGACCCTTACCTCACACTATACACAAAAATTAACTCAAAATGGATCAGATATCCAAATATAAGAACTTAATCTATAAAAATAATCTATAAAATTCTCAGAAGAAAACATAGGAATAAAGCCTCATGACTTGGACTTAGGCAGTTTGTTCTTAGATACCTCATCACAAGCAGAAAAGAGAAAACAGATATATTGGATTTCATCAAAATTAAAAACTTTTGTGCTGCAAATAATAACATCAAGAAAGTGAAAAGACATCCCATAGAATGGAAGAGACTATTTGCAAATCATATATCTAATAAGTGACATGAATATAAGATATATGAATAACTCTTACAATGCAATAATAAAAAGAGTAGTAACTCAATTAAAAATGGAAAAAGGATCTGAAAGAGACATTTCACTAAAGAAGATATACAAATGCCCAAAAAGAACATGAAAAGATCCTCAAAGTCATTGGTCATGAGGGAAATGTAAATCAAAACCAAGAGTTCCTACCTCACATCCACTAAGATGGCTATAATCAAAAAGACAGATCATAACAAGGGTTGTCAAGGATGTGGAGAAATTGGAATCTTCATACATTGCTGGTGGGAATGTAAAATTGTGCATCCCCTTGGGAAAAAAGCTTGCAAGTTCCTCAAAATGTTAAACATAACCATTACTATATAAGCCAGCAATTCCACTTTCATGTATATACCCAAGAGAAATGAAAACAAATGTATACACAAAACCCTGTCCACCAACGTTCAAAACAACATTATTCATAGTAGCCAAAAAGTGGAAACAACCCACATTTCTATTAGCTGATAAATGGACAAAGAAAATGAGGTCTATTGATACAATGGAATGTTATTCAGCCGTTAAAAGGACTGAAGTACTGATACATGTTACAACATGAATGAACCTCAAAAGCACTGTGCTAAGAAAAAGAAGCTAGTCACAAAAGACCACATATTGTGTAATCCTATTTACATGACATTTCCAGAATAGGCAAATCTATAGGGACAGAAAGTAGATTAGTGGTTAACTAGAGTTGTGATGGGGGGGGCGGTGGCCAGGGATGGGGAGGCGATAATGATGAGTGACTACTAATGGATACAAGTTTTCTTTTTAGGATGGAACAAATGTTCAAAAATTAGTTTATGGTGATGTTACACAACTCTGTAAATATACCAAATATCATTGAATTGTATACTTTAATTTGGTAAACTTTCAACAAAGCTGTTAAAATAAATTACAAATATATATGTAATATATATATATATGTAATATATATATATGTATGTGTGTGTGTGTGTGTGTGTGTGTGTGTGTGTGTGTGTATAAAATTTATGTGGAGACATTTTTCTACTGAAGGGGAAAATCCAAAAGTTATAATGAAATTATAAAATGTGATTTCATAGAATAAAGCAAAATCAAGACACCAACAAAATATATGCATCATGCCCATAAAAATCCTCCATCCCTTCTATGCAAACAATTCCTAAAAATTTATCAGAAAATGACAAACAGCCCAATATAAAATAGGGGAATACTATAAACAGGAAATTCAAAGAAAAGAAAATGCAATGTTCAAAAATATAAGATGGGTAAACTCAGCTGTCTAAAATATGCTAATTAAAACAATGAGATTTATCATTTTTATCCATCAGCTTGGCAAAAATTAAGAAGAGTAATAACTTATGAGACTAATGAGGATGTGGAGAAATTAATATGTTATTTTCCAGATTGTTAATTGTTACAACTCTTTTGGAGTATCTAGCAAAATTTTAAACATTATAAATCGTATATTTTGAAATCTTATGTAAAAAAAAAGCGCTAAAAACTTATGGATATGTGTATACATATATGTACACACAGACAGACACACACACACACACAGAGGAATGTTTGTTATAGTATTGCTTTTAAGTACAAAACCCTAGAACCAATCTGGATGGCCATCAGTTGAATACGATTTAGCTATCCATAATTGTTATGGTATACATATACTACAGAATATTATGCATCTATCAAAAAGAATGAGTTAGGTCTATATGTATGAACTTGGAGTAATGTTCACGATATAATCTTTAGGGAAAGAGTCAGTTGCAGAATAGACCGTGCAGTGTGATTCTATCTTTGTTTAAAAAAAAAAGTATGTATGTTGTTTACTGCCTTTCTCCTCCCACAGGGATATGCTTTGATGAGGGAAAAGACTTTTGCCTATTTTGTTTATTTCAATATCATCTGTGCCTAGAACAGTGTCTGACACATAGTAGGTGCTCAACATTTTTTTAATTCAATGAATGAGTAATTGCTTGTCTATTTTTGTAGATGCAAGGAGAAGAGGGTGGAAGGATCCTCTCTAGGCTATTAATTTCAGTTGCCTCTGAGGAAAAGAATTACTGGGAGGGAAGATCATTAACATTTTCTTTATACATCTTTGTTTTGTCTCACTTGTTAACAATAAACATATTCATTCTATAATATAGAAAATATTAAAAAGATAATGTCAAAGGGAGGAATGGGAGATAAGCTATGAATGCCATCACACAGAGACACATACGCAACTCAGTCATATACACTTCTGGGTAGAGAAGAGCCAAAGAGGCAAGAGCAGACTGGGCTGTCTGGCGGCAGAGAAGGCTAGAGGTTACAGGAGTGGGTGGGTGCAGAGACCTTCTTTTCCTTATGTTCAATTAGGGACTGTTTGTGGATGCTGATGGCTTTATCCATCTAAAGAGATGCATACATTGAAAATTGCTGCTCTTGGTTTCAAATGTGAGCGCATTCACCACTTGGCTTCTGGAATTACTTCCATTTTGTTTATACTAATGAGTAATGAGTAAGTCATTTTCTTCACTCCCATGGCTGCTCTTAGTCACTCTGGACTGGTTCTACTTGGTCACTAGTACCAGAGCTCAAAAATCTCCTTAGAGTATACATACCTTTGGTAAAGAGGCCTCAAGCATGTTGCCCTAGTTACTTGGTACTGGAAAAATCGGGGGGGCGTACCAGAACTCACTCTGATGTAAGCTCCTCGATTGCTACCTTCTTCATAATAATTAGATGCAGAAAATACAGTAATAACCTGGTTAAAGAGAGTGTGAGGTTCACATAGAGTTAGTTCTCAAAAGGTCCTTCAATAAAGTCAGAAACAGCTCAATTCTTAAAAAGCAAAAATCAAAGTTTAAAATCCATACAAATCATCCAAGTCTGATGGGATTTCCTGTGATTCCATTGAAGAGAAACAAGGCTTTGAAATCACTGTCTCCAGGAGTACTAACTTCTAGCCACTCATCCCCACAGTGCATGGCCTTGCAATCTTGTGTACAATTTCAGTTCCGTATCTTACAATCCTCCTTAATGCTCAGTTCTGTAAGTTCTAATTTTCCAAGGGGGTAAAGCCTTTATTTTCTTTCCTTGTGCTATTTGAGCATTCAAAATAAAACTTGTCTAGTATCACAGTCCTTTTCTTTTGTCTGTAGCTGACTGATTTAGAGGGTTCAGGGCCCCCCACAAAACCAGTGCTTTAAGGTCAGAGAAATAGTGGCTAGATAAGGGACCATGGCCACTCTGTTGGGAAGGAACCAGCCTTGGGGGCGTGGGGGAGGATGGGGAGCCTTGGGAGGGTAATACTTGTCAGTGACAGGAAAGCTGGTTTAGGCCCAGTCCTGCCCTAATGGGCAGGTCACTTCAGACAAACCACTGCTACTTTCTCCCCGTTTTCTTATTACAAATAAACCCTAAATAATACTTGCCTTACCATTTCGCAATGTCAGTATGAGCCTCCAATGAACTAAAAGAGTTTGGAAAAGTAAAAGTGTTGAAATAGAAGGAAAGGCCATGCAATTTGGTATTCCTTTTTAATTATTGCTGTGCACTATGAGAAAAGGGGGCATCCCAGGACAACCTGGGACCAGAAACCAGCTCCTCAGGCCTCGCCTCTCTAGCCTATCAGACACCACTGAAGAAGCACAACGCATTCCATTTTAGTGGCTGCAGCGAAACTGCCCACAGAGAGGGACTTGCTAGAGCTCACCTACTCAGTGAATAGAAGAGAAGTATGTTTTGTGGTTCTGCTCTGCACAGGGAAAGTGCAAAAGGTGAAAGAGAGCAAACTGGATTCACTGCTGCCTTTCTGTGCTCAGTGACGATAAGTACATTCTTAACCCCACTACTGGAGATTTGCCTTGCGATTCGCACAGAACAAAGCCTTTCTGTGTGTGTACTTAGTGCCATGTGTCAGAGTTTCTATCTCTGGGATTAGGGAAGATCGGAGAAATAAACCAAATATCTCTTAGGGTGAGGGACAGTGATCTACCAAAGCATGCAGTTCTGTTTTGGGCCTAGGGAAGACATTTTCCCGTGGGCTTCGAGGTCAGACACATCCTGTGAAGAAAGACTAAGCTTAGGGGAAGGATGTCTGTGATGATGTCACCAACACTGTTAGCTTACCTTCCCATCATGGCAAATTTCATACCCTTCCGGCTTACATTCATGAGACCTAATGAGCATCTTCAACTGGTATTTATTGAGAATTTTGGAGGTAATGTCTGGTCCAAAATAGCAGCCCCCTCCTCGTCCTGTATTTGGGTAACAGCCTCTTTTGCCTCTCGGATCACTCCACAGAATGTCGATAACCTTGGAACAACAAATCAGATTAGGCTGCCACTTACAAGTGAGAGTTTATCTTTCTAGATTCCAACTTCTTTTCCAGAAATATTATCCCAAGTTATCCCAAAGTCTCACTATTTCTCATTCCTCCTTCAAAACTGTTTCACACTCATCTCCTCCATGAATCTTTTCCAGAATAATGTGAATGCCCATAGCCACCACAATCCCTTTCTACCCATCCCCAATAACCAATGTAGCAATACTTAGTAACCACGAAGGATCAGCCCTTGGGCTTTTTCTTTTTTTTTTTTTTTTAATTCCATCGCAATTGCTTCACAATTGCTTAAGCTACAGGGTCTTTTCTCTTAAAAAGAACTTCACTGCCATGCTCAAAGGAGAAAGTAGCTCCCCACAGTGAACATACAGGCACTTGGTGTTTTTAATATGTTCAAAGAGATAAGGTAAGTCTCCCAGCTATGGTTTTGGCCCTGGTTTTTGTCCTGTTGAGTACATAGCATGATAAAGCCTTTTCCCTATCACAAATATAGGCAACTGTTCACCCAAGAATACCTTGTAAAGCATCTCCTTCACTTTTTGCCCCCCTTGATAAGCACATTCTCAGCTTCAGGAGTACACTTAGCCATTGACTGGTTTTCCACAAGTATGTTATTAGCATAACATTTCCTTGTGGGGATGAAAGAGGCAAGTGCAGCCTGCATGATGCTCACGACTGAAGACCCAAGTTTCTAATAATTTTTTCATAAAAAATTGGGGGCTCCCTGTTTGTAGCGCTGATCTACATATAATGTTTCTTTATTCAAACATCTCCTATGGGAGCTTCAGCAGTAGTGTGAAAAACTAGCTTTGTAGTTAAAGCTATGCAACCTTGAGAAAAGTCTTTGGGTCTTACTTTCTTTAAAATCAGAGATTTGGGCCAGATGGCTTGTGAAATATCTCAAAGTTCTAACAGACTTCATTTTCTAATTTTTCATAGTCTAATAGACTGTATTTTCCACATGTTTCTTTGAAGGGCATGAAGAAGCATGTATTTTAAGTTGTGCAGTTATTCTAGTGGGTCCAAATCAGATCTTAAAAAGACCAGAAATGGTTGTCCCACTAAACCTGACTGTACACCCATTTATAGGTCTGGTATTGAAGGGGAGCTAGAAATAAGTGAGGGGAAAGACAGTGAGGTGGAGAGAACAGAACTGGTAGGAGAACTTCTCTGGAATGCTAAGCACCTCATCAGAACTGGAGAAACTGTGCACCAGGCACATTCCGGACACTTGCAGATGATTGATTTTTTTGATGATTGACTGAAGTGAGAATTAAAACCACCTAAGAAGATGCAGATCAGGATTCTCCTTTCTCCCCCACTGAATTCCAACACTGGCACAACCCTACCCTACAAATAAATATAATGGAACCCATTTACTTTGCTGGTGATTATGATGAAAATAACACTTGCATTTGAAACTGAGCCATATCTGAATCTTACACCATGAATTCATGTCTGGGAGACATGATCTGACCTTTAGTATAATGAAGGAGAAAACATGGAACACAAGGAGGCGTGTTTTATAAGGAGGGGATTAACTTTTAAATTCCTACATAAGATGCAAGTCATTTACAGCCAAAATTACCCCAGGAAAACCTTCTAAATTACTCTTAAAGCATAGTATACATGATTTTGTATATAAAACCCTATACAGACATATGGATGTGTGAATATTTTATATATGTGATAATGTAGAACATATGATAAATTATATGAAACTAAAATTTTATACTTTTTTCTCCTTTTTGCCATATGTATATAGTTGAAATTTACATAAGTTAAATGTACATATGATGGGACCCTGTTAAACTAGAATAAGCACTGGCCATGGAGTTAGCTCTTCAAGTGTCACCTATGTCACCATGGAACCTATTTGGGCCTTAGCTGACTCCTCAGTGAAATGAGGAAGATATAGCTAACATTCATTTTTCTTTGGTTCAAGGTCATAAGGGGTCATAAGGGGTATCAATTTTATAGAAGGGAGCTTCTTCAGAACCATCCATTCAATGAGTTCTGCATTTCTTTTCTCTGCCCAGAATTCATTCATTCATAAACTTTAGAGACTGTGACGACAATATAGATTTAATTCTGAGGCTCACAAACAAAAAATGCTATAAAAGTCACTTTGTTGGTGAAACAAATTCCTCAGCAGAGACAATCTCTTTCCTCTCAACAACATCCTATCCACTGAAATGCAAGGGCCTTTGGGAGTACATGAAAGAATAAGTATTTACAACATTCCTTCCTGAAAATTTTCAAACCAAAGATTGGAAAGGTTTTCACTGAATGACAACTTTTGTATGACCTGGTCAACAAAAATCTATTTGTGTCTCAGCCTTTACACCTCCTAAATCCAAAATAAATCCTGCAAGTGTCCCATGCTTGCCTACAGTTTTAAGTAATCCAGTTTTCAAAAGTATGCTTTTGGGGAGAGATAATAGCTCTGAAAGATGTATCTAAACGCTTCTCTTCTAAGACACTAACACTGTAGATTCACTTTTGTATTTTCCCTTAGTTATGTGTCCTCCTTCCAGCTTTTGAATATGTCGTCTTAAAAGCTGTGCTCAGTCCAAACCTTCCAGCCAAATACCTAGATGGCTTTAGATACCTACTCCTTGCCTACCCATCGCCTCATTGGATGAGGGGAGACTAGAGTAGTTCATTTCTTTCTTGAGATCTCCCATCACTCTTTTTTTTTTTTTTTTTTTTTTTGCGGTACGCAGGCTTCTCACTGTTGTGGCCTCTCCCGTTGCAGAGCACAGGCTCCGGACGCGCAGGCTTAGTGGCCATGGCTCACGGGCCCAGCCACTCCACGGCATGTGGGATCTTCCCAGACCGGGGCACGAACCCGTGTCCCCTGCATCGGCAGGCGGACTCTCAACTACTGCGCCAACAGGGAAGCCCTCTCCTATCACTCTTAAATCATCTTTCCCTTCAGAAAAAGAGGATGGGCATTAAAGTCAGACCTGGGATCAAATCCTGCTCTATCTTTCAGTGACTAGCCAAGTGACTACAAAAAAGCCATTTCACTCTTGGGAGCCTTCTCAATGAAGCTGACTACCCTATTTAAAATTGCACCTCTGTCCCCTACCTCCAGTTCTCTGTTTCCCCTAACCTTGTTCTAGTTTTAATTTTTTCCATAGAACTTCTCACTTAACATAGTTACTTGGTATTGTTATATAATTATATATGTAATATTATATAAATAACTTCATATATACATATTATTTAGCTCCTCCCCCTAAAACATAAACTCCACGAGGGAATATATCTTAGGTCACTTACTTTCTCAAAAGCTTAGAACAGTGCCTGACACATAGTAGATACTCAATAAATTTTACTTGTTAAGTGGATTAAGAGAAGGGAGTCACTCAGGACATAAATAATTAAAATTATTTTTTAAACCTTTCTGGTCTCTTTGTTGTTTCAAGTCTGTCCCGAAAGAAGAGGTCACGCTTGTCTCTATACGATGACTCAGCTATGAATACATACATCCCCCACATCTCAGGGAATGTAAGATAAAATTTAAATTACAGCACTCTGCCAAGAATCATGCACTTCCATGAGTATGGAACAAATAGCCTACGATCTTTACTGCAACACAGCTCACAGATATTAAGAAATAAAGTAATTGTGAAATCTGTTTTTATCTGGAAATTTCAACTCTAGCTAACTAAAGTGTGCATGTCCATGATATACCAGGAAATGAGGAAAGAAAATTAAAGGTACAACTGAAATTATTAAAATATTGGGAATGAGATTCTGGTCAATTTTACCCTGTGTCAGCTCCAGTCATGTACACTGAGTCTGTAACATGCCTCATCTACATTGTTGGGGTGAGGGGAGGTTCTATTACAGAATAATGACCACCAGTTTCCTTCCTCCCACTTCTTAAGGCTCCATCTCTCTACAATTCTAACTCATCCAAGCTTCCAGACTCCCTGATTTTCTTCTTGTGCAACTCCAATCTTTCTGGCATCACCCTTTTTATTCACTATAACCTTTGGTCTTTGGAATTTGGATATCAAAATTTAAGGAGGCATCTTTTCCTACTTGCTATAGGATGCCTCTTATACTTCTTTGATTTCTAAATACTTTGAATGCACAAGCCAGTGATGAATTCTATTTCTCTCTTATTACCTCTTCCTCTCTCTCTCTATCCTCCCACCTCTCTTTCTCCTCATTGATTAGAGATTATTTTATATCAGAAATCACATTTTAGGGACTTCCCTGGCAGTCCAGTGGTTAAGACTCCACGCTCAGGGTGTAGCTCGGGGTGTAGACTTAACCAAACTAGTCCAGGGAAGCCACTAAACAAATAAATGAGCAAGAAAGCAAATAATAACAAGCCCTAGAGGAGCATGGAAATAATTAGAGTTACTATATTACCTAAAATATCCACTTTTCAACAAAAAATTACAAGACATGCAAACACACACACACACACACACACACACACACACATACAGGGGAAAATAAGCAGATAATTGAAATTGCCTTTGAGGGGATTAGAAGTTGACTTAGCAGACAAGGATTTCAAACCAATTATTATAAATATTATATTAAAACACAGCTATATATATATATATATAACACTTCACTGAATAAGAACAGAATACATTTTCTTCTCAAGAGCACATGGAGCATTTTCCAAGATAGACCATATGCTAGAGCATTAAAAAAAAGCCTCAATAAGTTTTAAAAGGATTTTAATCATGCTAAGTATGGTCTCCAACCACAAGTGAATTCAAGCAGAAATAATTAAGAGAAGGAAATATGGGAAATGCACAAATATACAGAAATTAAACAACATATTCCTAAAAAACATATAGGTTAAAGAAGAAATCACCAGAGAAATTAGAAAATACTTTGAGATGATTGAAAACTAAAGCACAATACAGCAAAACTTACAAGATGGAGCTAAAGCAGTACTTAAGGGAAACTTACAGCTTCATTAGCAAAGGAAAAAGAGTTCAAATCAGTGACACTACCTCTCACCTTAGGAAACTAGAAAAAGAAGAGCAAAATAAATCTAAATCAGAAGGAAGGAAATAATAAAGATTAGAGCAGAAATAAGTGAAGGAGAGAATAAAAAACAATAGAGAGAAGTCAATAAAACCCAAAGTTGATTCTTTGAAAAGACCAATAAAATTGACAAACCTTAGCAAGATCGACCAAGAAAAAAAGAGACTCAAGTTACTAAAATCAGAAATGAAAGAGGAGACATCACTACCAACCTTGCAGATATTTAAAAAAATGTTTTAATATATATTTCACATATATGTATATATTACAAACAACTTTAGGCCAACAAATTAGATAAATTAGATGAAATGGACAAATTTCAAGGAAGATACAAGCTATCAAGGATACCAAGATACAAACTACTCAAGAAGAAGTAGAAAATCTGAATAGAACTATAGCAAGAAAGAAGACTGAATTAGTAATTTTTAAACTGCCTACAAAGAAAAAAGCCTCGAAAAGTATCAAAGTGAAGCCAGCAACATACAAAATGGATTATACACCATGAACAAGTCGGATTTATCCCAGAAATGTAAGGTTGGTTTAACGTCTGAAATCAACCAATGTAATACACCACATTAGTAGAATAAAGGACAAACAATACATGATCATCCTAATAGATACTGAAAAGCACTGACAAATTCCAACACTCTTTCATAGTAAAAACACTCAAAAAGTAGGCACAGAAGAGAAATTCCTCAATCTGATGAAGGGTAGGTAATATACGGACAAACAGCTAATATACTTAATGGGAAAGACTGAATGCTTCCCTCTAATATTAGGAATTAGACAATGATGTCTACTCTCACCACTTCTATTTTTCAACACTGTACTAGAGGTTCTAGACAGGGCAATGAAGCAAGAAAAAGAAATAAAAGGGGCTTCCTTGGTGGCACAGTGGTTGACAGTCCGCCTGCCAATGCAGGGGACACGGGTTCGTGCCCCGGTCCGGGAAGATCCCACATGCCGCGGAGTGGCTGGGCCCGTGAGCCATGCCGCTGAGCCTGCGCATCCGGAGCCTGTGTTCCGCAACGGGAAAGGCCACAACAGTGAGAGGCCCGCATACAGCAAAAAAAAAAAAAAAAAAAAAAAAAGAAGAAGAAATCAAAGGCTGCTTGATTGGAAAGGAAGAAGCAAAACTATCTTTATTCACAGATAACATGCTCTTGTTTATACAAAGTCCCAAGGAATCCACTAAAAACCATTAGAATGAACAAACAAGTTTATCAAGGTTCACAACATGAGATCAGTATACAAAAGTCAATGTATACCAGAAATGAACAATCCAAAATGCAATTAAGAAAACAATTCTATTTACAATAGCATCAAAAATATTTGGGAATAAACTAGGAATAACTTTAACAAGTGCCTCACTGTACGTGATTACAAAACACTGCTGAAATTAAAGATCTAAACAAATGGAAAGACATCCCACCTTCATGAAATTAAAGATATAATATTGTTAAGGTTGCAATAGTAACTAAATTGATCCACGGATTCAAGGCAATCCCTACCAAAATCCCAGCTCTTTTTTGGTAGAAATTGGCAAGCTGATTCTAAAGTTCATATGGAAATTCAAGGGACCCAGAATAATCAAAATAATCTTGAAAAAGAAGAATAAAAGTGGAGAACTCACACTTCCCAGTTTCAAAACTTTCTACAAAGCTATAGTAATCAAAACTGTGTAGTAATGATAAAAAGATAGACATATAGATCATGGAATAGAATTAAGACTCTAGAAATAAACCTTCATATTTACAGTCAATTGATTTTTCGGAAGGGTGTCAAGAAAATTCAAGGAAAGGAAGTCTTTTTAACGAATGGTGCTGCGATAATTGGATATCCACATGCAATAAAATCAATTTGGACACCTACCTCACACTATACACAAAAATTAACTCAAAATGGATTAGACACCTAGACGTAAGAACTAAAACTATAAAACTCTCAGAGGAAAACATAGAAATAAATCTTTATGATTTGGGGTTAGGTGATGGCTTCTTAGATACAACACCAAAAGCACAAAGCAAAAGCACTTCTTTTACTGTGACTGAGTAAAAGGAGCCAGAGACAAAAGATCACATACTGTATGAATCCACTTCTATAATATGTCCAGAATAGAGAAATCTACTAAGACCAAAAGGAGATTAGTGGTGGGACTTCCCTGGTGGCGCAGTGGATAGGACTCTGTGCTCCCAGTGCAGGGGGCCCGGGTTTGGTCCCTGGTCAGGGGACTAGATCCCACATGCATGTTGCAACTAAGAGTCCGCATGCCACAACTAAAAAGACTGTCAGCTGCAACTAAGGGGCCCATGTGCCACAACTAAGGAGCCCGCCTGACGCAACTAAGACCTGGCACAACCAAATAAATAATTTTTTTTTTAAAAAAAGGAGGTTAGTGGTGGTCTAAGTGTGCAGGGATGGTGGTCGGGGGTGGGGAGAGAATGGGAAGTGACTGGTAATAGGTATGTCAAGTACCTTTTTCAGGTATGAAAATGTTCTAAAATTAGATTGTGGGGATAGTTGTACAACATTGTGAATATACCAAACCCAATGAATTATATACTTTAAATACCATTTAAATATGGTATTTGAATTATATTTCAATTAAGCTATTAAAAATATAGTAATGAATTTAGAGAGAAGGATATGATCTGCTTAGAAAGGTAAGTCACTTTTTGTATATTATTAGAACAACATCATCTATGCTGCATCTTCACTGCCACTTTAGTGAACAGTTTGATTACTTACCTGTTCCCATTCATGCTTTGTTAATTGTTCAGAAAGGGATCCATTTGTTCTGATTCCCCGAGCTGTAATGGTTGTACCTACTTTATTTCCCTTCTCAGTAGCATGGTCTCCATCTATTGGAATTGGTGGCATCAGCACAGATTTCAACTACAAAACAAATTTATGCTTTAGCCAAACCCTATGCTCAGAGTGCTGCATGTAGAAGCTTCAGCACTAGTTGCTATTCTGTCTATATTGTTGTGCCTTGACCCAATGGAAAACACATGGTCCCCTTTTCCATCTCACCTACCTCATGGTCCCCTTTTCCATCTCACCTACCTCCTTCATCTTATTGATCAACTGATCTCTAAAAGTGGGGCTGTTATGTTCTGTTTGTACATTTTTCAAAAAGAGATACTGTCCTAAGGGAAAGTTTCCCATTAGAGTTTCTAAAAGACCCCAGAGGCACAGATATCAGTAGAGATATGTTCTGTGGCGTCCTGACAGGAAAAAGAAGATGCTAAGGGAAAACTAGTCTCCCTCTGAGCCTTTATCTATACATGGGGCTAAGAGAGAGAACTAACAGGCCTAGAGTTCAGAAACATCTCAAGAGGATGGTTGCTTTTCCTTTTGCTGTGTTTTCCAGGAGAAATGAGAGAAAGTACATCTGTGCCTAGGAAAGTGCACAAAGGGTACATAAGTTGAAAACTTCGGAAGCCCTTCAACTTAAATGCACTGGGTTCTCAGTCAGACCTGCAAGCAATTGATTATATTCTCTAATCCTAGTAACAAAGGCAATGTATTTCTTTGGAAATAAAATATCTCTCTGATAGTACATCAATTACTATAATCCCTTCTACATTCCCTTACATAACTTGAGACTGTAATTTTATACTTGTTTCTTTGCAGTACCATACCTTTATACAAAACAATTGGAAATAATACTTCTGTTACATTGGTGACCTTAGTTCAGTGATGGACAATTCTCTGTGGTAGGCACTTAAGCTTCTTCTATAAACTAGGGTGTATATAAAATCTTACCTTTGTTTTTCAAAAATAAAATTGAACCTTATTCTGAGGTCCTGTCTCATTGAGATGGTTGGAGTTCAATTTCAGCTATTATTAGTGAGTTCACAGCCTACCCTCCCTGTCTCCCCACCAGCAAATGTCGCCAGGTCTTAGGCAGAGCATAATATTCTGGGAGGACACTCTGGACGTGGCTCCACACAACACACTTCTGATAAGGTCATCAGGCAGGGCAAAACCACATGGTCTCTTAAGTACATGTGGCTCCACCGTTTTCAAGGCCACTTGGGATCAGGATACTTTGTTCAGCCCCTGCTAAGGTACCACATCATCATTCTCTCCTGGGGGTCCTACTAGCCATCCCTTCTCACAACCCCTGCCAGGGAGTTTGAAAAATACTAAACCAGAGTCTTAGTGTTATAGAGTCTTCCTTCTCTGTCCCTCTGCATTCACCCTCCTCCCCAACCTGCCTACCTTACAAAATACCTTTAATGAACCTAGAATGGAGGTTGTCATCAGGTTCCCCCAACCCTACCCCTCTCCTATTAACAATTATACCATAACAGCAGGTATCAACAGGAAGCATGGTCACCCCTACACTTGGAGGGTCCAAACAGATGGGCAAGTGGGGGTTATAAAACTGAACTTGAAAACCTGTTTTTGTATCTCATCTGGTAGAGTTTCACACAACAAGCACGTGCTACCAGTTCAACTTCACTCTAGGCAGGGTAGACAAAAAATACACAAGTCAAATTTCTACCTTTAAAGCCAGTCTTTTCAGTAGGTGGAACAATGATCCCCAAAGGGGGTGAAATTTGAGGTATCCTGGTAAAATTCCTGGCCCCAAAATTTCTCCCCAGGGTGTGTCTTGGTGACTGAAATTCAAACCTTAGTTTTAAGTATCAGGAAAAAGAAGAGAGAGTTGCAGAAGAGAGTTATGTTCAAAGCTTACTCTATGCCATTTTCTTCATCTAGGAAATTATATTTAATCCTCCCAACAATTCAATACAGTAGGTATTTTTAGCTTCAATGTATAATACATGTGGAAACTGAGGCTTAGAAATCGTTGGCAGCTTGCCCAGTCACCCAGCCAGGAAGTGGCAGAAGCAGGATGTAATGGATGTAATGCTAGCTACATCTGTCTGATATCAGAGCTCCATGGTGTTTGCTAGGTTAAGGTGGCTCTCAATTTAGGGTCTCCACAGAGACAGTAATGGGCATTCCAGACACATGCTCTTAATATCTCAAATAGCCCTAGAGAGGCCAGGCTTCTCAGGCTAACCTCAGGAAAGGAAAAATTTTCAATCTGATCATTTGGTACTGGCTGCCATGGCTGATTAGCGCTGTTGTCACAGGGCAAGTGGTGGTGGACTGTTGCATTCCTGCCATGTGCTTGCCGATATTTGACTGACAGAAACATCATGTTCCCTTGCTCCTGGCTAGAATCATATCCACTCATTATGTTAACAGTGACTACCCCATGTTGATTGAAACGTCTTATTGACTTGACTGTTTGCTGATATTATAAGAAAGGTGACTTAAACTAGGTACCTTAAAATTTACTGCAACTGGGATACTTTTGAGAGTAAAGGGATGTGCTATTAATAACTACACCAAGACAACAGGTGTAAACCAGGAAGTATGGTCATCACTGGGTGAGGCTGGGGACTGGGGTATGTAAAGTCACCACAGAATCAGGAAAGGGTTGTAAAAAGATTTTTTTCCAGTTTTATCTTACACTTGCCCTACTTTGGTCTTAAACCTCTTAGGAGATATTCAACAAACATTAATTAATACTTAACTACATCTTGGTGCTGGGGTTGTATCAGTGAACTAGAGAAGCAGGGGAGGATGGTAAACAAACAGTACTACAACTGCTTATTTAATTTTGGTAACTTTTATGAAGGATATGTACAAGGGGCTTGAAAGCACACAGAAGGGGACCTGATCTAGTGTGGAGGTCATGGATGGCTTTCCAGAGGAGGGGTGTATATTTAAGCTGAAATTAAAAGGATGAGAAGGAGTTAGCAACAATATGATCATTCATATGTGTATAAAGGCATAAGGGCTCTAAAAACTCAAGGTGGGACTTCCCTGGTGGTCCAGTGGTTAAGAATCTGTTTTGCAATGCAGGCGACGCCAGTTCGATCCCTGGTCGGGGAACTAAGATCTCACGTGCTGCGGGGCAACTAAGCTCACGCGCCACAACTACAGAGCCCACATGCCGCAACTATAAAGCCCACGCACTCCGGAGCCCGCGTGCCACAGCTAAGACCCGACGCAGCCAAAAATAAATATTTAAAAAAAAAACTCAAGGTGAACAGGAATCACATTTCTGTCCATATCAAATTAAATTCTAGCTCTAGACCCCACTTGCTTAGATTGGTTGGAAGTCGATTATCAGTCCTGAGGAGTAAGGGTTTAGGTTTCTCACTAGGACCGTACAAGATCACCTGGCTCCAGAGCTGCCACTGGTCCTCATGCCCACCTGGCACCCCGTCTACCCCCTAGTCTGGGAGTGTTGGCTGGGCTCTGGTACAGGCGGAAGACGATTGCAGTCACTCTGCAAGGCCCAGCCAAAGACGCTGTTCACTACGGCTGGGAGCTTCACAGGCCCCCCACACCCACTACCCTCAGAGTGTCAATACATATTCCTGCTCTGCTTCTGCTGTATTGAATATGATTGCTTAAGTTGAAATATTAAAATATTCCCCCCCAGATTACCCTGAGCCATTTGGAATATATAAGGGAAATCATACCAATTCAGAAATAAATTGCTGTATGATTCCATTTCTATGAGGCACCTAGAGCAGTCAAATTCATAGAGACAGAAGACAGAATGCCAAGGGCTGGGGAAGGTAGAATGGGGAGTCTGTTTAATGGGTAGAGTTTCAGTCTGGGAAGATGAAAAGTTTTAGAAATGGATGGTGGTGCCAGTAGTGATGGTTGCAGAACAATGTGAAAGTACTTAATGTCACTGAACTATACACTTAAAAATGGTTAAAGTGGTAAATTTTATGTTTTGTATATTTTACCACAACTTTAATTAATTAAGTAGAAATTTTAACTTTTCAAAAACCAGGATTTTTCACTTTTAGAAACTATACGAAATGCCGATATTTCCTCATTTTTCCACTTTCACCATGAATTTTTTTTTTTTTTTTTTTTTTGCGGTACGCAGGCCTCTCACTGTTGTGGCCTCTCCCATTGCGGAGCACAGGCTCCAGACGCGCAGGCTCAGCGGCCATGGCTCACGGACCCAGCCTCTCCGCGGCATGTGGGATCTTCCCGGACCGGGGCACGAACCCGTGTCCCCTGCATCGGCAGGCGGACTCTCAACCACTGTGCCACCAGGGAAGCCCTCACCATGAATTTTTAACAATGCATTTTCCATATATAGAAGTTATCCATTTAGTTCCTTATCATGCAATCACAGATTTTCTTAAAATTTGTACTAATCTTTTCAGAGTTACAGCAACCACTAAAACACGAATCAATACAAAATAATAAATGAAGGGAGGTACGTATCCCTTTATAAATCTCTGAGACAACATTCATGCAAACACTGCTTCTTACTTTGTTTCTTTCTATACGGTGGAGTAAATTCAAGTCTGTGGACTCTGATATCCCTCCGTGTATGACCAGGATTTCATTGTCAATGATTGTACCAATTGGGAGCCAGGTATAGATGTCTTCCAAGACTTGTAAGATCTTTTTCCCATGTAGCTGTAAGTAAGAGCTTGAGTAAGTTTGTTTTTTTCTGATAGTTCAAGTTTATTGAATAGTCCCAACATATGGACAAAAACCCACAGTTTTCATGCCACCCAAAGAAGGTCAGGATGGAATCACTAACCAACAAGCATGCATTAATCATGTCTTTTTGGTCTGTATTTTTGATACTTTGACATTTTGGTGCCTTGCTGACCCTTGAGAAGAGACTGCCCCTCCCAGGGCTAGTTAATTCCTAGAGATAGTAAAGGACTTGCCTTTTGTATGTAAATGAGGCTACCTTTCATATGCAAACCAAACTATCCAGAGCCTATCCTCCCAATTAGTCCTTTATGGAATTCTCACACCCAGGGTCACTATTGTCAGCTCCAGTCACCCCAGGGCCAGATACCAGACAACCTTGGACAAGCCCTAAGCCCCAGAGCCTGCTAAAACTATTCAAACTAGCCAATCCTAAACCTGTTTACAATGCCTTACCCATTTCTTCCCAAGGAAACCACAATAAAGGCTTTTGTCCATGTCAAGGAAACCACAATAAAGGCTCTTGTCCATGTTTGCCCTCATTCCCTCCGCCTCTGACTGACCCCCGGAGTGCTTCCCTATGTGGCCGCAGGGTGTGCTGTGCCAAGCCTCCAGTTTCTAAGGAACTGTGAGTAAAAACCTTTTCCTTCATGACAGTCATTTCCATGTCTGCACGTTTTACCATACCTGAGTAGAACAAATCCCAGGTACCTTTAAAACAATGGAATATGTTTGTATTTATGCTAAAACTTGCACAGAAGTCACAATGAAAAAGCTTGTGTCTAGAAAGAAAAACAGGTCTTCACTATGGCCAGGGCTTCCTTTTTTTTTTTTTTGCGGTATGAGGGCCTCTCACTGCTGTGGCCTCTCCCGTTGCGGAGCACGGGCTCCGGACGCGCAGGCTTAGCAGCCATGGCTCACGGGCCCAGCCGCTCCACGGCATGTGGGATCCTCCCGGACCGGGGCACGAACCCGTGTCCCCTGCATCGGCAGGCGGACTCTCAACCACTGCGCCACCAGGGAAGCCCCAGGGCTTCCTTTTGTGCTTTTATATTATTGGCATGAATTCTGACTCGTTCTCCCCTCACCCTTCTTGAAGCTTTCTTTTTTTTTAACTTCTATGTATAAACAGCAAAGAAAATGCAAAAAACAAAGAGCCTTACCTTATATTTATGCAAAACTTCGTTTGTGAAGCCATACCTGAAAAAAAACAATGGGATTTCAACGCTTTCATTGAATGTTGAGAACTCCTATTTACATGAGTCAAGTCATGCAAAAAAGGGAGCCCTTGCCATCTCGCTACCACAAGTATCAAGAACTCAAGAAACTAGACTTTATTTGGAACGATTACTTATCCAAGACTTTGCTAGGCACGATGGGAAAGAAGAAAAGCAGCAGATGACATTGTCCCTATCCTCAAGGAGCTTCGGGAAAAGAAGATAAATTTTCAGGAAACAATTACAACTTAAGAAATGCATGGTATGCACAGGTGTGTAAGTACTGTAAGTATTCAGAGATGTGTGCTGTGGCCACTGGGGGAGAGTGTGTGGGAAAATGCTTTTCATTTAGATAGAGTTTCTCAGACATCCTATATTTTATAGTAAATGAATGATCAGGGGGCAAAAAGACTGAATAAAGACAAAGAAAAGCCTAGAAGATAACAAGTTGGCTCTTTATACTCTCTCATAAAGTTCATGTAATGGTATTGAGGGTTTTAATAGAAAGTGTCAGGAATTTTAATGCCTGAATAGCAGTCACTAAGGGAGAATTAATGATGAAAAATTTTTTTCAATTACTTTCCTTGCCTTAGGATAATAATATATACCTTTAACACCTTTAACACGGTGAAGTCAGAACACAGCACACTCACTCCAGGTTTCCATGCAAATCATATCATGTGAAGCTTCTACAGGGTAACGTTATGTTTTCCAAGATGAACTCAGCCCTGCCTACTCAACAGCACCTCGAATCAGCTTACCCCAAACTGAACTCATCCTTCTCCCTCACCCCAACTTTCTCCACTTATCATGTTCCTAATAACAGTGATCTTGCAAATTCAAGCTAGGAACCTGGAGGTCATCCCTAATTCTCTCTCCTTTCAAGTCCCCCATATCACGTTACCAAGCCTTAAATCATTGCCTAAACTTCCTCCTGAATATATCTACTGCTTTGGGTCTCCATCTTTACCACACAAGTCTAAGTGAGACTCCATCATCTATCTCTTCAACTACTTCCTAATTGGCCTCCCCATATCAATTCTTGTCCCTCTCCAAACTAATCTTCCTGCTGCATTTTAAAACACAAATTGTATAATACTCTTCAATGATTTTCTCTTGTCCTCAGGAGAAAGCCCAAATTTCTTTGCAATCATTTCTTACGTCTCCAGCCCTATCAGGTACCATCCCGTCCTTCAGTCTTTGTTCCTCCCATCCTGAACTTCTTTCAAGTCTAAAAAGTCCTTTCTCAAGTTCTGCATAAGTTGTCTCCTCACTGTGGAACAGTTTCTCATCCCCCCTGCCACGGTCCTCTCTTGATCGCCTAATTCATCCTCCAGGTCTCAGGCTAATGCCGTACTTCTATGGGAGAACCTTCCAATCACCCCTCAGACAGATTGGATCCCCCACTTTACAAACTCATCACACTTGAAAAACCTGCTCAACTCGTGTCTTCCCTGTTAGATGTAAACTCCAGTAGGGCAGGGGCCATGTCTCTTTCACTAACCATTGTAGGCACTAGATAAATACAGTTGCCTAGCTAAATAAATGGAAGGATAAATGGCATGCCCAAATAAACAGATTGAGCTATATTATATATAATGGGTCTCTGAAAGTAGCCTTGAGATTTTGGGTTTTTTTTTTCTTCATAATCTTATCATTTGCTTCCATACTTGAGGATTAGAATTGAAACTGTGTTCAGGCCAAGCGCCAAAACTGCCCCAAAGACAAAACTAATCAGCTGCTGAGCTTTGATCTAGGCACCCAAAAGCCCAGGACCATAGCATGAAACATGCCATGCCTTCTACTTCCCTAGAGCAAACTGGATTCTGTTTTTCATAAAACAAGAAACAAGAAAAACAAAAGGAGAAGGAGAGGAAGAAAAAGAGGAAGGGAAAGGGGAAGGGGAAGAGGAGGAGGAGGAGGAAAGAAGAGAAAGGAGAACATTTGTCACTTACTGAGCCTTTCAGCAAAAATTGGTAAACCATTTAACCAATCTTTATTCCCCAAAACTCCAGTGAGTCAGATAGTTGAAACGCTATGTTACAGCTGTTCTCAAATATGTTTAGGAACAACTATGCCAAAAGCAATCACCGTGTCATAAAAAATATACACATCAGTGAAAAACACAGTACTAGTTTCTGAGACAACATGTGATGCAAGCCAAAAGAGTAGCAAGAGAATGAGTCCATCTAAACCTGCTCATACAACCCACCACACCTCCAAACCTGGCCTAACACGTCTACTCGGCACACGATTTGGCTTGTGAAGGCTGGGCACGGGAAGAAGGAAACATAATAGAAGCGCGAAGGAAGAACGGGAAGAAAAGATAGGAAGGGAACTTTAGAGCAATTTATACTCACTCACACAGCAGAAGATTGGGGGAGGTAAATCGCTGTAAGAATTGAGCTCTTCCTTGAGATTCTCCTCATCCCTGCTTCTCTACACTCACCTCTCACTCTCCGCTAGGAGCTAAACATGGCAGCATTTTCCAGAACAGGAAACAAAAGAGGAAATCCACAGGCCTAGGTTACCTCATATTCATCATAAAATCTTCATGGTTGCCTCTGTTCAGGTGCAGGTCATTGGGGTAGACCAGAAAACTCACAAACAGGATCATTAGGATCTCCATGGAATTTTTTCCTCGATCCACAAAATCACCATTAAAAACATATGGGTTGCTCACTGAGGGGAGACCATTCTGTGGAAGGAAGAAGGAGAAAAACAAGCAGTTAAAAGAATGTACTTTTAAAAGTAACGCTTTGTACTTAATGTCCATGTGGATGTGGAGAAAAGAGGCTGAGTTAGTTCTTCCACTGGGAAAAATCTGCTCACTCACTCAAGCCAGTTTCACTTTCCAGGGCAGGCATCTCCTGCAAGGGACCTTGGAAGTGAAGGATTAGCTTGGGACAGGAAGACTCCAGGGGGATGGGGATTGCTCATTCTACTCACCACCACCTACTATGAGTTTTCTCTGAAAGAACCTGATATTTGTCCTATTAAAAATGGTTATTCTCGGGCTTCCCTGGTGGTGCAGTGGTTAAGAATCCGCCTGCCAATTCAGGGGACACGGGTTCGATCACTGGTCCGGGAAGATCCCACATGCCGCGGAGCAACTAAGCCCGTGTGCCACAACTACTGAGCCTGCGTTCTACAGCCCGTGAGCCACAACTACTGAGCCTGCGTGCCACAACTACTGAAGCCCACACACCTAGAGCCTGTGCTCTGCAGCAAGAGAAGCCATGGCAATGAGAAGCCCGCGCACCACAACAAAGAGTAGCCCCCGCTCACCGCAACTAGAGAAAGCCCGTGTGCAGTGAAAAAAGACCCAACACAGCCAAAAATAAATAAATAAAATTAATTAATTAATTTAAAAAACAAACAAAAATTAAATAAAATAAACAAAATAAAATAAAATAAAAATGGTTACTCTCATCTCTTCCTTAGGTAGAAGAGGGAAACTTCTACCCAAGGAAGAACACTAAACTAAGAGCCAAATGTCGTTCATTCTAAGGGACCCTTATTTAACTTCTCTGGGCTGTGATTCTCTCAATTTGAAAAAAGGGAATGACACTATATTCTCCACACACACCCCCACCCCAGAGCAAACGAGAGAACGGGTATGAAAGCACTCAGGAAAGTGTAAGGTACTGCCCAACTGTGAGCAGGGCTAACACACCATCAGTACACTCTGATACGATCACACCAGGTGTTACAGGCATGTGTTTTGACTTCTCACTGACCAGGGCCATATTTGTTGTTAAATATTTTGATTACCACTCCTGAGTATGAGATAATACTTTAAGATACAGTGTTAGCACAAAAAAGGACTGGGATCAGGACAAAGGTCTGGTCTTTATAGCAGCTATTCGCTCGTTTACTTCTGTACTACTAAACTCTAAGATAAAACACGTCATGCCTGGTAGGGAAATGGTTGAGTGCATTTCTATTGCATAGTAAGATAAATTCAAATGTTTAAAAAATACATTACAAAGAGAAAATTTTAAGTACTCATACATCCTAATATATGTCCTCCTTCAAAAAAGTTACCTTCAAGAAATAATGCACGTATTCGAGTTATATTAATCTTTCTCAAATGATTTTCAAATTCCTTTTTTGTTAGATTTCAAATTACATAAGAAAATCTTATTACTTTATACTCACCACCTAGTATTTATATACATTTAAAAATTTTCATATCAATATGATAGAAATAGTTGAAAAAATATAATACAAGTTGTAGCAAGTAACTTAGGGATTCCAGAAATCATTATGCAATGAAACATGTCCTGAAGGCAACTGGAAACAAACAAGCAAGCAGTGGTGTAGTGTTCTGGGCCAGAAGACTTATTCTCTAATTCAGCTCCACTTTTACTCATGTGCCTGTCCTTGGGCAAGTTATTTGACCTTTATGAACTCTAGTTTCCTCATCTGTTAAATGAGAATGATAACTTCCATACTTATCACACAGGGCTACTTCGGAACTAAAATGAGACTGTGTGTATAAAATTTCATGAAAACCATAAAGCACCATACAAATTAAGAGATTCGTTTTATTATGGCCTCCAAGTTATTTCTATTTTTAAGATCCCATTATTTTATATTTTCTTATACATTAACTCACATAACCTTATTCACACTGGGCTTAGATAGTGTGAGCCAGTTATAAAAATATAGGCTATTGGTCATCAAAACGTAAAGAAAAGGGGAATGATTCTGCATCTCTGATACACTTCCTTCCCTCAGCCTTCAGCTGGCTGGGATGAGTAAGCTGGAGAAGTCTGAGAGGTGCTGAAGGCTATAGGTTCTATTGGGATGTCCAAGACTGAAGGGGGCTCAAGGAGCAGCAGCAGAGAGCCATGGAAGAACTAGGTCTGAGAGGACACGTGGACTCCTTGATTAAGGGGAGACCCTGCCTCAGAGCATGTGTGTGGTCTTGCTTGGGAGAGAGGGATCTGGATCTTACCAGAAAAAGTATAGGAGAACTTCTTTTACATCTCTGAAGCTAAAAGAATACTAATACTTGTATTTAGAGACACCTAGGAACATAGAGACTTCCTCTCACACTCTTGATGCAAGAGTAGAAAGTGTTGTGCCTCCAACTATGGAGAGGTTTAACCTAGCTTAAGCAGAAAATTAAAAATGGAAATAACCTAGTACTTAAGGGGATCCAGTAACCAGAGAGAGGCAGACCAATCAGATCTGCCAAAGTACGATCCCCTAATGAGACAAGACCGCTGGAGGAGACAGAGGACACTTTTTTTTTTAAGAGTACCATGAAATAAAGAACAAAAAGTTAATAATTCTTGGCATGAAAAATATGCTATTCAAATTTAAAATAGCATAGATTGGCGCTAACTAAAAGAAGGAATGGTTGAAAAATACATTACTGACCTGAAAGAGCAAGCAGATAAAAAATCTCTCACACAGAGCAAAAGGCAAAATGATGGAAATCATGAGGAATGAGTAAGAGATTAGAGTTCAGAGCCAAGAGAACTAATGTGCCAATAATAAGCATTCCAGAATCAGGAAAAAGGAACAGATGGAGAAGAGGCAATAATTACATAAATAAGAGAGGGAATTTTCTATGGTTAAAAAGAGACTTCAGCCTGAAGTTTGAAAGAGCTCATGATTTCTATGCTCAATGAACATGTATTGATTGCTTGTTATGTACTAGATACAGTTTTAGGGTGTTAGAAACACAGAAGTAAACAATACAAAGTCCCTGCATTCAAGCAGCTTGCATTTAGAGAATCTAACACCCACATGCCCCATAGAGGAAAATACTCAAGACAATATTCTAACCAAATAATAGCAGTAACAATAAAAAGTCCTTAAGCCAGGGAAAGACTAAGAGGAAAGAATACAGATGTGAACAATGAACCTTGCAATATATAATTAAATATAAATCAATAGCAATAATATGGAAATTGTGTTTAAGTACAAAGCAAGGATTCAAGAAATAGAAGAGACATACTATGAAGGAAATCTAATAATGGTCAAGAAATAAAAATATGGCATGAACAATAGCTAAGGATTTGCAGGAGAGTTGAAGGGAGAAAAGTAAAATTCTCTACAAATCTCATCTGAATGGGAGATGTACATGGAAAATGTGAAAACAAATACATTTGTCTTACTGGAGGAGAGAGAAGCTAATGGTGGAGGAATAAAGTTATAGCTATTTGAGAAGTATACATACATACATCATTTATTAGAAATGTCAGGAATGGGAAGACAATGACTAATGAATGGAAAAGCACAGTAAAAGTGCCAAAGAAAACAATAATTTTAAAAACTTCACCAAAACAGCAAAAAGAAAGGAAAAAAGGATGAAACCAAGAGAAATAAATAGTAAACAAAGTAAAATAGAAGGACATTTTTCAAAAATATGTGTTGTTATACTAAATGTGAGTGGGTTAAATTCTACCATTAACATACCAAGACTACCAGACTACATTAAAACACAAAACTCAGGTATGTATAGTTTGTGAGAAATACACATGAAAAAAATAAAGGGAGACTGAAAACAAGGTAACTACAACAAAGAAAAAGCAAAAATGCAAATATTAATATTAGATAGAGTGGAATTTTTAACATTAAAAGTGCTAAACATGATGATAAAGCAACATTATATCATAATAACAGGCACTTTATAAAGAAGATACAATTCATAAACTTGTATTCAATAAACAAAAGAACAAGTTTTTGCTTTGTATATTTAGCTACTATAAATGCAAGAAGATTTTTTTAAAAATACAAACATAGTAAATCATTCAGATCAAATTATTGGTTTAAAATAATGTCCACAAATTATTTGACACTCCCTTTAAAAGGTGAAGTCTAATTTACCATTCCTTGAATGTGGGTTGGACTTAGTGATTTACTTTTAAGAAAGGAATAAGAAAAAGCAGAAGTGATGGTGTGCAACTTTGGAGACTAAGTCATAAAAGATACTGCAGCCTCCTATCTGATCTCTCTCTTGGATCACTCACTCTGGGGAAAGCTAGCTGCTATGTCATGAGAACACTCAGGTACCCTGTGGAGAGGCCCATGTGGCTGTTTTGTCAACAGCCAGCAAGGAACTTAAATGCTGTGCCATGTGAGTCAGCAATCTTGGAAATGGGTCTGCCAACCCCAGTCAACCTTACAAATGACTGCAGCCCTGGCCAATAGCTTGACTGCTAGCTCATGAGAGACCTTAAGCCAGAACCACCCAGCTAAACTGCACTCAAATTTCTGAACCATAGAAACTGTGAGATACTAAATGTTTGCAGTTTTAAGCCACTAAGTACTGGGGTAATTTATTACAAAGAAATATACAGTATACATATTTAGAAAGATATAGATGGAAAAAACTGAATATACAGTTTACCCTTGAACTGCAAGGGTCCACTTATATGCAGATATTTTTCAATAGTAAATACTGCAGTACTTGAGAACCTGCTGTATAGCACAGGGAACGCCACTGCGCTGTACAGTAGAAACTAACACAACACTGTAAAACAACTATACCCCAATAAAAAATAAATAAATAAATTTCATTATATAATAGGTAAAAAAAAAACCACTACAGTACTACATGGTCCATGGTTGGTTGAATCTGTGGACACAGAGGAACTGCGGATGAAGAGGGCCAACAATAAGTTATTCGTGGATTAACTCTTGCATTGTTCAAGGGTCAACTGTATAACTAATGAACTTAATAGATAGATATATGAAGAACTTTGCATCCTATGAATAGAGAATACAATTAATTTTTCATTTGTCCACAGAGGCTTCATGAGAATCAATCATATACTTGATTTCAAAGAAATCCTTAACAAATTCAAAATAAGAAACATTTCATAGAACACATTCTCATATCATAATCCAATAAAATCTGAAGTAAATAAAAATATGATTCAAAAAATTCCAGCTTCTTGAATTAAGATCCTTGGAAATTAAAAATTGTAGTCTTAATAACCATTGGATCAAAGAGGAAATTAATAGCAATATTATAAGTTCAACAGAAGGCTCAGTTAAAACTAAAATTAGAAAAGATGCATTGCCTGAAATGCCTTCATTATTAAAGAAGATGCACGTGAAAGACTGTATTCATCTTAAGACATTAGAAAAATAAAACCAATCAAATAAAGATAAAAGCTGAAATTAATGAAATGGAAAACAAAAAAATGAAAGTTATATAATCCAAAGGGTGATTCTTTGAAAGAACAAATTGATAAAATTGATGATAAAACTCACCATGAGCCTGATTGAGGATAAGTGAAAAAAGAGAATAAATGTAAGATTAAAGATTGGAAAAAAGACAAAGATATACAGAAGTAAATTTTAAAACTATATATATATATATATATATATATATAGAGAGAGAGAGAGAGAGAGAGAGAGAGAGAGAGAGGGAGGAGAGAGAGAGAACATAATATTGGCATCTGTGGCAATGTACTTTGACAATCTAGAGAAATGGAGGATTTTCTTGAAAATTAGAAGCTACCAAAACTGATTCAAAAGAAGTAGAAAACTTCGAAAGTGCATTGGTTGCATGTTGCTTTATAGCAGAGCTCTATCTCAATTTTTAAGAGCAAATAGTTTTAATGTTACTTAAACCAGCGATTCCCATCCTTGGCTGCACATTAAAATCACATGGAGACTCCTAGGTGTCCATCAGAATCTCTGGGAGTGGGACTCAGGTATCAGTAGGTTTTTTTCCCCATTTTCTTGGGTGATTACAATGTATAGCCAAGTTTGAGAACAAGAGATTTAAGTTCCAAACCATAGAAAATGATGTACATCTCTCCAATTTATTTCATAAGATCAATAAAACCTTAATATCAAAATTTGAGAAAAGCAACAGTCAAAATTTGAGAAAATATGTAAACATATTTTCCACTGGAATGACCAATTTTCTGGTAGTAGAACTCATCCCCAGTTAAACCAAACTTTATAAGTATTTCACCTCTACTATGAGCAACGAATACCGAATTTCTTTAGTCAAACCTAATTTTAAGCCCCTAATAGTAAGGGTCAGCTAAGCCATCCACCTTACATGGCATGCTTGACACCCAATAAGTTTTAACCTTTTCAAAAAATCACACGACTTCAAAAGATTGATGTGTGATAATGAAGCTCGTTCAATAGAAAATGTTACTGTCTGTGAAAGTGATTCTAAAAGGAGTCCTAAATATATACTGAACTTCTGTAAGTGTTGAGCCTCTGAAGGCAAAGGCAAGACTTACTTGGATGTATAAGAACTGCATTGTTGAGCCAGGACTAGTTGTATTACTCTATACAGTCTGAGTTCAAATACGTTTTAGTCTTAGAATAATAAGAGAATTGGAAAACAGATAAAAAGAATAGCTAAGTCTCCTGGGACATGGGTCTCTAGGATATTTAGGCTTCTAGCTACGCTACTGAGATTTCTCTGGATTTTCTTCAAAGAAGCAAACACTGCTGCTGAGGGAACCCATCCTTCACTCAGTTCCAGTAAATCAAACTCTCTGGCTTATTCTGCAGCTGATATACAACAAACCATCTATGACATGGTGATCAAGGTGACAAATACAGAAAACCTGGGGTAACTACAACTCTGAACAGCATTAGATGACCTTCAGGGGGAAAAAAATAGCAGATCACAATTAATTAACTTGAGTAGAGATAAGGAGACCTATTTCCCACTGAAGTATTTTACATAAGACATCTAGAAGTTATCACAATTTTGGGGGGGCATTTTCCCGAGGCACATCAAACAATAACCTCTGGACCTCAACTCCACATAATTTTAATTTTTATTTCTTTTGCAAACTCTATTTTAGAGATCTGTTCTGATTATAACACACTGCCTTAATCTCAAAAGGTAAAGAATTGACTACTGTGGCAGTGGGAAGCATATCAGCAATAGAGAAAAAAGAAAATATTTAATGACCTTCACAGCCGGAAAATTTGGGGCATAGGGCGTGGGGTGGAGGATAGTGGAGAAGAGAGAAAGAAAAGGAAAACAAGGCTGCGTGGCTTCCATGGACAGCATCAGTATGACACCCATAGGGGTGAGAGGTAATTAGCTTCTCTCTGTCCATGTGCAGCTCTTTTTCAACTGTAGGAGGTTTCCACACACAGCATCAATTTAACAAACCAACTTGCCAATACTTGGTCTAAAATTTCAAGCTTTCTCGTCAATGAGGAAAAGGATCTGAATGAAGTATTCCAAACTGGTCACTCTAATTAAGCAAGAGTGGCTGATTAAAATTAACCTTTTCAGAAAATAAAGTCTAAAAATATGACCTAACTAATGCCATGTAAATTGCTTCACTTGATGATATGTGAAGCCATATAAAGTTGGGATGCCCTTTTAGGAAAGGTGTGCCATGGTTAACCGTGTGGAACCCAGAGGAAAGAATTCCCTTCAAATCCAGATAGGACTGTGAGCTGAAACTGTCTAGTTTAGTCTTAAGGTGCTAAATGATAGAATTTGTAAGGACAACCAAATATTAAAGAAACCAAAAATGTCAAAACAATCAAAAACGATCACTGGTACGGATTCCATCATTTATTGCAGCACACCACAAAAAGGGTGTGGGAATAAAATCTTTTCTGATCCTTCAGAACTTTCCTTCATGATTTAGGCACTTATCAAATTACTAAAACTCTTTGAAGGGATTGTATTAAATGTCACCTCCTCCAGGAAGTCTCCCACGACTTAGACGCCCCTCCAATGTGCTCCCTTGGAAACTTGTTTACCCCAGTTATAACATGTCTCACCCTGAACTGTCTTGTCTTTTCATTAGGTGACCTACCCCACTAAACTGTGATATCTTTGGGGCCAAAAACAGTTCCATACTCTTTCATCGCTGGGCTCTCAATCTCCACTTCCTGAACACCGTCATTGGTTAACACTCAAAATATTTCTTGCTTTCATGTGAATGCTATAATTTCACCTTTAGTCCTTTTTATAGTACTTCTTACCACCCACCTCCTCCTGTTCAATCTTTACATTAGCACTTTCCAGTTTTATATATTCCATTTAGTTTTGCCAATGGAATTAAAGAAACATTCTCTTTTTGCATCTATCTACTCCAGAGTCCTTTCCCTGATCGCACCTTAATATCTTCAACTACCTCTTGAAAAATTTTCTAATTGCCTAGGAAGTCACTTTTCCCATTTAATTTACTCAACTATTTTCCCTTTTTTGTATTTTCCAAGACCTCTAGAAAAATAATTACCAGATTTTCTGTTGTGGCTATTCCCCACATACCTCCACCCCCTCCTCCTTCCTCAGATTGTAATTGTCAAAAATAGCAGGACTGTACTTATGAACATTTATATGGTGTTATGTAGACTTAAACAAATCTCATTCCTCAAACTGCATAAATAAACTCCCTTTTGCCTTCAACTCATTCAGAAAGACTTCCCTCTGGAAATCTGGGCCTCCCTTCGGGATGGTGCCAGACTCCTGACTCCTGCAGCCCTCTGGAAGGAAAGGACCCACTCTTCACAGGATGGAGACCTCAGGGTCAGGAGTTGGGGTGGGTCCACTTGCTCTTTAGAGCCACCAACAGACTAACACTTTGCCAGCCTCTCCTCCTTCTAGGCCCATGAGCTCTAACTAAACGTCCTTCCTCTGCATCTCATCTCTCAGTCCTGTGGCCAACCCACTTAACACACCTGCTTTCCACTTGCTTGACCTCCTCATCCCTAATATTCTCTTTCACTCACTTCAGCCACCCACATGCTGGATTCCACCTTGGACTCATTCATCCCCTAGGACTACTCCCCTTGCAACTTCCCAGCCATCCTGCTTCCTGGGCCTCCTGCCCTGACCTCAGAGAGCATGGCAATCCTTCATTCCACCCATTTCTCCCAGTTGGTTGCCATCCTGGCCTCTTCCTTCCCTGCCCAGACTGGATTCCGTAGCTGATCTCCAGAATTGCCCTATTTACCAGAACCCTCAGTTCCCTGCCGGCAAACCTTTGGCTGGACTTCCTGACACCAACTCACTACCTGGATGGCCTTCTATTTCTCCTGACCCCACTCTCTGGCTACCAGGCCCTAGACCTTTGCTTAGGCCTCCTGCAGTCTCAACTGAACCTCTTCCTAAGTGCTGGCTCCATTCATCCACTCCTGGTTTGGCTTCCTCCATTCCCTTCCAAGCTCCCATTCTGAATGAATGAAATGAAAACTTTGTATTTCTATTATAATTTAGTACTTTAAAAAATGCTTTTGGATATTTATGTTATCTTATTCACAAGACAACCTCTTATGGGGTGGAAGCTCAAGAATACTGCAGCCAAAGAAGAACTAAATAGACATTTATCCAAAAGACAAACAGATGGCCAAAAGGCACAAGAAAAGATGCTCAACATCGCTAATTATTAGAGAAGTGCAAGTCAAAACTACAATGAGGTATCACCTCACACCAGTCAGAATGGCCATCATCAAAAAGCCTACAAATAATAAATGCTGGAGAGGGTGTGGAGAAAAGGGAACCCTCCTACACTGTTGGTGGGAATGTAAATTAGTGTAAATCAGCCACTATGGAGAACAGTATGGAGGTTCCTTAAAAAGTTAAAAATAGGGACTTCCCAGGTGGCACAGTGGTTAAGAATCCGCCTGCCAATGCAGGGGACATGGGTTTGAGCCCTGCTCTGGGAAGATCCCACATGCCACAGAGCAACGAAGCCCATGCACCACAACTACTGAAGTCCACGTGCCTAGAACCCGTGCTCCGTAACAAGAGAAGCCACCGCAATGAGAAGTCCGCACACTGCAATGAAGAGTAGCCCCCGCTCGCCACAACTAGAGAAAGCCTGCGCGCAGCAACGGAGACCCAACACAGCCAAAAAAAAAAAAGGTTAAAAATATGGTAACCATATGATCCAGCAATCCCACTCCTGGGCATATATCCGAAAAAGACAAAAACTCTAATTTGAAAAGATATGTGCACCCCAATGTTCATAGCATCACTATTCACAATAGCCAACATATGGAAGTAACCTAAGTGTCCACCGACAGATGAATGGATAAAGAAGATGTGGTATATATATATATATATATATATATACACACATACAATTGAATATTACTCAGCCATAAAAAAAAGAAATAATGCCATTTGCAGCAATATGGATGGACCTAGAGATTATCATACTAAGTGAAGTAAGTCAGAAAGAGAAAGACAAATACCATATGATATCACTTATATGTGGAATCTAAAAAATAATACAAATGAACTTATTTACAAAACAGAGCCAGACTCACAGACATAGAAAACAAAATTATGGTTACCAAAGGGGAAAGTGGGGGGAGAGATAAGTTAGGAGTATGGGATCAACAGATACACACTACTATATATAAAATAGGTAAATAAAAACGATTTACTGTATAGCATAGTTTCAGGTGTAAAGGAAAGTGATTCGGATAGCCAAATCACTTTCCTGTATACCTGAAACTAACACAATATTGTAAATCAACTATATGTCAATACTATTTAAAAAAAGAGGGCTTCCCTGGTGGCGCAGTGGTTGGGGGTCCGCCTGCCGATGCAGGGGACACGGGTTCGTGCCCCGATCCGGGAAGATCCCACATGCCGCGGAGTGGCTGGGCCCGTGAGCCATGGCCGCTGAGCCTGCGCGTCCGGAGCCTGTGCTCCGCAATGGGAGAGGCCACAACAGTGAGAGGCCCGCGTACCGAAAAAAAAAAAAAAAAAAAAAAAAGAAAACCCAACCAACAAAGAGGAGTCATAGCACTGGAAGAGCAGCTGAGCCTGGCAATGATGAATCAGGGTGGAGAAGAGAAGAGCAGTTTGGAACTTGCTATGGGGGACTACTTTCACGCATCATTAGTGCACAATGGAGGAGAAGACTGCTGTGGCATGCTCACTTCTGAACCAAATAACAATAAAATAAAACAGACTGTTTCCCTCCCCTTCCTCTGCCATCTAGACATTTGCCATATAATAAAGAACATAAATACAATCAGGTACAAATCCTAATGGATCTACAGATAACAATAATATTAAACAAAGGCCCAAATTAAATCTTTAAAATTTTTTTGTGAAACGTGTGAAAAAACCAAATCTTTCAACTTCTTGGATAAAAACTGTCCTATTATATCTGTATTTGTACCTATCCCTAATAAAACTAATATTGTTATTTGTCCTAGGACTGCCTTCCCCCAACAAAAATATAAATATTTAGCAAAATAATCATTTACCTTATAGTAGATCAAAAAAAGATCATCCAGTTTCCCATGCAAATCACCTGGAAATGAAATGAAAAATCGCTATTCAGTAGGAACAAGAATTTAAAAACTGAAAAGACAAAAACTCTAATTTGAAAAGCTACGTAACAGAATTTAAAAACTGAAATACTACTGATATACTCCAAGCGTTTTCAGGACATCGGGTTTTTACCCTATGATGATATTAATTCAACAGACAATTTGTTTCCATAGCACTCTATGGAAACTTTGTCCCCTTTCCTATAGGGGACAGCATCCAATGTGGCAATTACCTATTCACTCCTGCCATTTATGGGCCTCCCTTCGGGATGGGCCTCTGTGCCAAGTGCTCTGTGCCACTCTCTGCCAAGTGCTAGACTAAGGGTTTACGTGAATTGTCTTGTTCAATCCTTACAACCACTCTATGAGATGGGTATTGTTTTCATCAGACTCGTTTTACGAATGAGGCTCGGAGTAGTTAAGTAACTTATGCAAAGTTGCCCAGCTACCAAGTAGCAGAGCTGGAATTCAAACTCAACTTTATCTCTCTTCAAAAGTGAAGCTCTGGGCTTCCCTGGCGGCACAGCGGTTGAGAGTCCGCCTGCCGATGCAGGGGACACGGGTTCGTGCCCCAGTCCAGGAGGATCCCACGTGCCGCAGAGCGGCTGGGCCCGTGAGCCGTGGCCACTGGGCGTGCGCGTCCGGAGCCTGTGCTCCGCAACGGGAGAGGCCACAACAGTGAGAGGTCCGCGTACCACAAAAAAAACACACACAAAAAAAATTGAAGCTCTTAGTGATTGTTCTGTACTACCTACACTGTAATCTCTAGGAGAACAGCAGTATCATCTATATTGGCATTAAACCCCAAATGCCTCCCATAGTACCTGCTGCATAGTAGGCACTCAATAATTAAGTTTAATTGCTAAATGCAAAGGTTTTTAAAGCCACATTTTCAAAAATATGCTCCAGCAGTAGCATCTGAAACTTAAAAATTTTGAGTAGATAGTTGACATTCTCTTGATGAGACTATTAGAGAAAACAAAAATGAAAGCATGGCTTTATAAAACTCAGCCAACTGAGGGAAAACATATAAATAGATGAAGCCATTGATTTAAAAACAAGAGTAAATATGTGAGTATTCAAAAGCCCTATTTGGATAACTATTTCTAGGTAAATATTTGACTTTCATAACCTCTGATCATAAGTTTTTATTCCTTGTATCCAACTTAATTACCAAATATAATTTAATTCAGGAATACTTTTCCTCAGTTTGCTTAAAATGCTACAACCAAACTTAACCAAATATATGCAAGAAATGACTGCAATTATAATGGGAATAATAAAATTAAAATCCTACATCACCAGCACTTATTTATAAAATGACTACAATATTAAGAGCATATTAATACTACCATATACTTAAATCTCATTGCTCTCACTCCAAATCTAAGGAAATAAAAATGGAAGGACTTTACTTATCAGTTAAATATATATTTTTAATTATTTTGTTTTCCTAATTTTCTTCAGGATACTCCAATAAAGATGGTTAAAAAAAAAAAAAACAACTTCAGCTAAGAAAATATGAGCTCATTCACTCAGCAGCTACATTATGCTGCTTTAAAGGAGAGGCACCAACGTACACCATTGAGAATAAAGGTGCCTTTCGGGCTGACACAGCAGAGGCCTGTATATGTTTGCCAAATCTGTGTGTGGTTAGTGCTTCTGAGGCCACATCAGAAAAATATGAGTTCTGATGGCAGGGAGGAATTTCTGAGAGGGAGACAAGCATAATAATAAAAATGCTGTGAGTCAGGTATTCTGTAGAATTTGTTTAATTGGGAGCTTTAGAATATCTGCAATGCCTTAATGGACAAAGTATTTCACTTCACATCAATAAAACAAGCTACTATTAGCAGCTTTGGTTCCAGTTAAAAAAAAAGCAAAAAACAAAAAACCCCAAAGATTTGGGTGGTCAGAACTGTTGCAGCTGGTATGCTAATAAATGAATTGCTTTCAGCATATTAAGAGTTGAGGCTATACAAATATTTTTATTTTCATTTTTTTCATAAGCTGCCTTATTATTTTTTAATTAATTAATTAATTAGGCTGCTCCAGGTCTTAGCTGCAGCACGTGGGATCTTCGTTGCCGCGTGTGGGATCTTCCTTGCAGCATGCAGGGTCTCTAGTTGCGGCATGCAAACTCTTAGTTGAGGCATGTGGGACCTAGTTCCCTGACCAGGGATCAAACCTGGGCCCCTGCATTGGGAGCACTTAGCCACTGGACCACCAGGGAACTCCCTAAAAATATTTTTAACTTCTAGTTGGACAGCAAGAGATAAAACTCAATGTATCATGGAAAGGCAGCCACAGAAAGATATTTCCACTGCACACAAAAACCTAAGTGCATAACTGGTTATCGTTTATAACATAAACTAAAACACCTACTATATTTCATGCACGTTGAGAAATGTGTAGCATGTTTAGATGCATCTGGAAATTAAAATAATGGTAAAGGTTCACCATAATTTCTCCCCCTTTCCTAATACTGTCTTAAACAGAGGATGTTTATGAAAATATGGCCCTGATTTTAAATTTTATTTTAAATGATGACCAAATTTTTCTAAGTTCAATGGGGCTATTAAAGACAGAAAATAATAATTCCTATGCTATGGGAACCTATGGGCCTTGGTTTTTCCTTCTATCAATGGTGCTACATGGAAGAAGTCTGGAAATAAATGCCCTGCCAAGATGTGAGTATCTTTAAAATAATGGAACTGTCCAATCAATCCATTCCCTAGTCCTTGTCTCATGATGGAAAATGAAACATCAGTCAGAGCAGTGCATGATGGGAGTTGGGATAGCAGATACGGAGTTGGCTCTAACCTGGGATGCAGAAGATCTGATTTTTAACTCTGACTCTGCCACTAACCAGCTGAGTAAGCTGAGGTGGAGAGAGGGGGACAAGTTACTACATAGAAATGCATGGAAGGCAATACACTTTTCTCTCTGGGCCTCAATTTCATCCGTAAGAGCAAGGGATAGACTAGATGGTCTCTGTAAGAACCACTCAGTTCTTACACTGCATGATTCCAGGACTTACATGCCCTCTAATTAATTCATGTCTTCTTCCAGATCCTTTTATGCAAAGCTAAGTCTCCAATGGCAACTGGAGGTATACTGGAAACATATGGGAGCAGATCACACTCCCTGTTTGGCCTATTATATACACTCTGAGAGCAAACCTCGCCTTGGCTCCAGAGGCTTCATGGGTTGGCATCGCTTCCTGAGCCTCATGACCCAAAATTCTTTATCTCCATGAAAAGTAAGTGCTGATG